>NC_133769.1:44649309-44712341 GCF_003597395.2 Chelonoidis abingdonii | reverse complement strand
GGGAGGTTGTGGAATCTCCATCTCTGGAGATATTTAAGAGTAGGTTAGATAAATGTCTATCAGGGATGGTCTAGACAGTATTTGGTCCTGTCATGAGGGCAGGGGACTGGACTCGATGACCTCTCGAGGTCCCTTCCAGTCCTAGAGTCTATGAATCTATGAATCATTGTTAACACACTCCAAGGGCCAGATAAGCAGGTCCAAACCAGTTTTTCAGAGACAAAGACTCATTGGTATCCCAGCCAGGTGTTAAAGAGCATTCATCGGCTTAAGCAGCGATTCTTCAGCACCGGAAAGGTGTAAACAAGAAATTTACATTTAATCTCAGAGACTCTCTATATCTCACATAACAGGACTCTGTTTGTCTGCACCCCAGTGGGGGGTAATCCTCAAAGAGGAGAGAGGGTATAAGAATGAGAGACAATGGCCTCCACTTCACCTCTCCTCCTTCCATGTCTCTGCTCATGACATCTATGACGCTCAAATAACTGAAATAAGGAGGAAGTGGTCCCAGGCTGAAAGGAGATGCAGACTGTGAAATCTATAACAGTGTATGATGAGACAAAACCTTTGCTTCTAAATTCACTTAGCTTGCTAAATTAGATATTAGTTTGTGTATTACTCTTTTATTTACTTTAGTAACCAATCCTGACTTTTAAGCATTATCACTTGTAATCACTTAAAATCTATCTTTTTGTAGTTAAACTTATCTTATTGTTTTATCTTAACCACTAAATTTGGATTAGAGTGTGTGAGAAATTCCATCTGTGATACCAAGGCTGGTGCAGATATCATTTTCCTTTGCTGAAATTTACAAACTTACCATGAGTTTGTATTGTTCAGGGGGGTACTATGCAGTACAAGATGCACATTTCTGGTGTCAAGACTGGGGCTAAAAACATGTGGGAGTCATCCTGTATGTAATTCATGAGTGACTGGTCAGAGTGTTTGTGTTTAGCTGTGGTGAATTTACATGCTAAAGGCTATAAGCAGGCCAGTAATGGATGTTCTGACAGCAAAGCAATGTAAAAGACACCTTAGGCTAGATAAATAAGGGCACATAGTTGTTCAATAGTCCAGATTGTACCCTGGGGAATGTCACAATGCTATCCAAATTACTCTGGCTTGCGGTGCTCTTCACAGCCTTTGTGAAGCCAGAAGTGTGCCATTCCCCCTGAATGGACCTATGACAGCGAGGGGAGGCTGACCTGGTACCCTCAGCCAGAAAATGCAGCTACCACTGCAGGAGCTGGTTGTACTCAGGCAGCAGAAGTAAGGGATGCTTTGTGTGCTCACATTATGGACTTGCATGGCCCAATGGAAGAGGGGGAATAGTACTTGTATGAATGTGTTTTTCTGAGGGGGAACAATTGGCTTATTGGAAGGGCAGTGCATGGGAGAGGGACAGTCTTGATGTCATGCATTATAAGTCACAAGGACATGAGGAAGATGAGTAAAAATGAAATTGTATGTGGTTTGAGGATTCATCATCACAGTGAATGCCACAAGCCTGTGAGTTTTAATCCCAGCTCTACCACTAACTTCTGTGAAGTGTTGAGCAAATCACTTAGCCTCTCTGTGACTCAGTTTCTCTCTCTCTTAAATAAGGATATTCATACTTTCCTATCTGTAGAGCAGGGTTCTACAATTTAATTAGTGTTTAGACAGCATTTTAAATGGGTAAGGCAGTAAAAACTTCTTACTGCCTACTGCACATGAGTGCTAGGAGAATAAATTCATGACATTTGTAAGGCACTCTGATAGTATGGCAATAGGGGCCATATAACAAATGTGATTAGTGCATATTAGGAACTAAAAGCCTGTAAAGTTCTATTTTAAGAAACAGTTTAATTTTCAAGTTATGTAAGCACAAAAAAGCAAAAATAATTGAAAATAAGACTTTATAATTGCAAATTTGACCGATTCTTAACTATATCATCACTAGGTATGGAACTATAATTAAATGAGGTATTGCATGGGGCTATAATTAAATGAAGTACAGCTAACTGGAACTGATGGTCTGGAGCCAAAATTGATTAAGAAATCTGAAAGAAAACAGGACAGGCTCTATAATAAAATCCTAAATCTTTGAATTAGAGCTGGTAAACTCCTGCAAAACTGCAAATAAGCAATTTTTACTCTACCATGACAGAAGGTTTATTAGTTTGTTTTGTCATGCATGCATGGTACGACAAATCCTTTAAAAATGTTAGCCTGTATCATTAGATTCCAATGCCAAAAAAACAGTCAGTTCTCTAATATTACACCAAGACAACTGGTATATGCATTTAATTTTTGGCCACCTCCCCCCAATTAAAAACTTGACCTTTGGCTCTCCTAGTTTGAGACTTCTTGTGTCAGGAAGAGTTGAAGTGCAAGGTTCACTTTAAGAAATGCTGATTACAGCTAGTTGAGACAAATTTACAAAACACTTAAGTGATCTAGCAGTTTTATACAGTGCAGAAGGTCTCTAAAATCCGGTCACCAAATCTACAACAGCAGGGTTAGAAAGTACGAAAATCTTGTTATAATCTGTCATTTTGGAATTTCTAATGATATTGTAAAATGGTACTATAAAAATGAAATGATGCACCTAAATGTAACATGCAGCTTCTCACTGAAGAAATATTAATGTCAGCAGTATGAAAAGCAAGATTGCCAGTGCTTGAGAATGAATCTCAAGCTCGCTGATTTCAGGCTTCTTTTCACGTACTCAAGATTGATGCAAGAAATTTAAAACTTCCTGATTTTTTTTCAGCTCTCTCCTGCCTTTTAGTTTGCTGGCAGCAATGTGGAATTTGCAATAATTCTGTTATCTGAATTGCTTCAGAGAGCGGGACTACTGTAATTGCACTCTGCAGCCAGCACATAAAAGCAAAGCAGAGCATCAGAGGCGAGCAATACAAGAACACAGGCATGAAGAGAGAGAAGAAAAGAAAAGGGAGACAACATAGAATAGGGTGTAGAAAAGGGGGATGACAAACAGTACAATGCCTGAAAACTATGAACATCATGAGCAACAGTAAATAACAATAGTCATATAGCTCCTCCCTGAAGCACTCTCATGGGTATATTATGTTTTTTATTGCTGTAAGGTACCATTACCTTTTTAAAACACATACATATACAACAAATGAAGTCCAATTTAAAAAGAAAGAGAATGGATTTGGAAGGAAGGTAATAAATAGAAGGCCAAGAGTGGTCATTCTAAAAATACATCAGTCTCTAAGGTGCCACAAGGACTCCTCATTGTTTTTATTAAAAGCACTGTAACAATTACAATTTAGAATCAGGAAGGGATGAAATGAGAAATATTTCGCAGGGGAGCAAGTTTCACACTCAAGACTATTGCAACAAAAGTGCAGTCGCCTGTAGACTTCAAATATGATGGTGTGATCTTTAAATGGCAAGTGAGGTGCGACTGCAGTTACATGTCAGGACAAGGTTCAAGCACCAGGCCTATAATGCAGTCAGGCCTAGTCCATGAGAAGCAGACAAATTTAAAAAAAGCCACATAGCAGTATCATAAGAACACTGCAGTTAACGGTGCTACTGAATTGGGAATAAGCAAAAAAGATGGAGAAGCCCAAGTGACAGCCCTACAAAGAAGGAATTAAAATAATCAAGCCCAATGTTCGCAAGGGCATTTATTACTGTTGTTAGGTTATCATAGAGACAATGTGGGTAAAGTAATAACTTTTATTTGACCAACTTCTGCTGATAAGAGGGACAAGCTTCCGTGTTTACACAGAGCTCTTCACCAGGACACTTTGGTTATTGTGACATAAATATGCAACCTGCACAAATTCTGAACTTAAAGAAAGAAGCATTTCTGTATTGTATCAAATGCATGGCTTTACACAGAAAGCGCACAATCAACAGTGATGCCAACATTCTAAACTCAGTCACTTCCTCTCAAGGAATTCCCTCAACAAGTGAGGACACAAAAGAACAAGCGTTTCAACAAAACAGCAAGCCTGGTATTCCCAGTCTAAGGAGGAGAAGCATCCAGCTGGTAATATCAATTATTTTTCCAGGGCAGAAACTAAAGCTACAGGGTCCCTGGGTCAAAAGACATCCAGTTTTGTATGATTAGCAAAACAAGCATATTCTAACCCCTTGTCCAGGGATCATCTCATCAACAACATGAGTACCTGGAGTAAAACCATTTTTCAATATGGCTATTCTGTGGGCACTCTCCTCAACCCGCTAAAGAAACGTCTACACTACACACTCAGCCCAGCTCTGTGGTACCTGGGCTTGGGGACTTGGTGTTTCCAAGCCCATGTTTGAGCATCCACACTGGGTTTACAATTGCTGGACCTGGGGGTTTCACAGTTGTGCTAATGCATCCATATTGCACTACACAGACCTTTGGGTCTGTGGCCTGACCTGTGTCCACCCTGCAGAATGACAAGGCTTAGACATGAGTCATAACAGGAGTGGGGCTCTGATCCACCCCCCTAGCAGGGTCTTAGGACCTGGGGCCTGAATGCTTGCTGGCACGAGTCAGACTGATTTGTGTGTGGACGGAAGAGGGGTTGGGTCTCAAACCTGAATCAAAGTCTATGCTTAGTGTACTACATACATACTTTAAATAAACTCAAGGAATTATTCTTCCAGGAAATCCTGTGCTTTGACTGATCTGAACAATATCAGTGTTAACACAAGATCAGAGAACTCAGTCATGAAATTCCCTATTAAATATAATGTGGCCCACACACCAGCGGAACCATAAACTTTTGTCTTGCATCATAGCCATAGGAGAAGATAAGAGATGGCCAGATGTTCAAATTACCTACTGCAGATACTGGTTTATCTCATGCATTTCCACAGTTACACTGCACCTTCCTTCATTCACCATGAGGTAGGTGAAGCATTCAATATCTTCCCGGAACCAGCCATGCCAAACTGGACCTCTGCATCATGAGCCAACCAGACTTCAGTGATCCACACCAACGTCTGGATAACATTCTACACAACAAGAACAGGAGTACTTGTGGCACCTTTGAAGAAGTGAGCTGTAGCTCACGAAAGCTCATGCTGAAATAAATTTTTTAGTCTCTAAGGTGCCACAAGTACTCCTGTTCTTTTTGTGGATACAGATTAACATGGCTGCCACTCTGAAACCTGTCATTCTACACAACGATCAAGAAGTAAAGGGGAAGTTATTCAAAACAGACCTAACATTATCCATTCAAAAACTCATGCAGGAAGAGCCTATGATACCTGTTTCACTCTAGCCACATGAATTCTTCACAATGTGAGTCAAAGTTATTTGCTAAAGAAACCTAAAACCAGGAAACTTTTGCCATTGTTGAGACTCACCTGCTAACTCCCTCACCCACACCATTTTCCCCATCTACCCCAACACTAAAAACACATCAAAAACCAAAGATGACTTTGCCATAGACTCACAATATAGAAATTAAAACAAAAAGTTATTCATAAACTCAATCAAACATAAAGATTCTCCAGAAACATAACCATTTGGGGGGAAGAGGGAGAAAGGAACAAACAGGTAATGGGAAATAAAATGCATTTGCTGACCTCAGCTCCCTGCTCCCTGCCACAAATCAGGGTACTCTGAAGGAATAGCCTTTTTCTTTGCTCTCCTGAGTTAACTATGGAGCTCCTGGGCATACAAGTAGAAACTAAAATACACAAGATGATATTTGGGAACAATCTCCTTATACTTAAAAAAAAGAGGGGTCTGCAAGGGGGAGACTTAACATTAAAAAGCAGAAGTAATATAGATCACTCATTTTTTAGCCATATTAATGCTCAGAGAGGAGACTGAAAGGGTAAAAACTCAAGCTTTTGATACCAATTCCATGATTTTACTTAGCAACTATCCTGATTTTTGCACTCTTGAAAAAGAGCAATATTCAGTGAGCCTACAGCATACACCAATGTAGCAAAGTTATAGACTCACCTACTAATTCCCATCAACATTTCAAATTAGCTGTTCATAATTAGAAAGGTCAAATATATTATCTAATCAGTATCAGCTGAGCAGTTCTCTTGCTTCAGCTCATAAATGTTAACTTGAGTACTCAACAGAATTCTACGTTCAGCAAAAAAAAAAAAAGACATTGAATAGCACGAAGTATTTGCTTCATACAATATTGCTATGCTTTGTTTTCAATTAAAGATGTTAAACTGCAACTAAAATTCAAACATTTGAAAGTTATATTGAAATACTTCTGTTTTGTAGGAGATTAGTAACATTTGAAAGTGGATAAATTAACTCAACATATTACTATTTCTTTTGAGTTCGGCCCCTTGCTGGCCATTTCTGGGGGTTGCCTGAGGTAAGTGCCGCCTGGCTGAAGTCTGCACCCTGAACCCTTTCCTGCAGCCCAGCTCCGTCCCAGCCCTGAACCCCCCTCAGCATCCAAACTCCCTCCCAGAGCCTGCACCTCCTCTTGCACCCTATCCCCTTGCCCAGCTCTGAGCCCCCCCCCGCACTATGAACCCCTTGGCCCCAGCCCAGAGCCCCCTCCTGCACTCTAAACCCCTCATCCCCGGCCCCTCACAGAGTTTGCACCCCCAGCTGGAGTCCTCATTTCCTCCCACATCCCAACCCCCTGCCCCAGCCTGGTGAAAGTGAGTGAGGGTGGGAGAGAGTAAATGATGGAAGGAGGGAGGATGGAATGAGCAGGGGGCGGGGCCTTGGAGAAGGGGGGGGTCAGGGCAGGGTCTCAGGGAATGGGCAGGGCAGGGGTTGGGACAAGGGTGTTCAGTTTTGTTCGATTAGAAAGTTGGTAACCCTATTTCTACTTAAGGGGAAGATTAGGTCTTCACCACCTCTAAAGTCTTACACTGGATAAAAACTGACGACGACAAACTGTGGGCCAGATCACATGGATCATGGAAGCACAGGCACAAAAATGCAAGCGGTTACTGAAGTAAACCAGCAACTAGACTCACATCCAGATAATTAAGAGCCTGAATTCCCTTTTGCCCACACAGCTGTCTGTGCAACCAAAGTACATAAGTGTGTAAAAGCAGCCATTATAAGTGATGACTTCCCCTCTGTCCCACCTCTGGCCCTGCCCCTGCCTGCCCTTGTCCCACCCCCATCCCAACCCTTCCCCAAAGTCCCCGCCTGACCCTGCCTTTTCTCACTCCATCCCCACCCCCTTCCCACCCCCATTCCACCCTCTTTTCCCAAGTCCCCGCCTCTGCCCTGCCTCTTCTCCGCCTCCTCCCCTGAGGGTGCCTCCCGCTCTCTCCCAGAAAGTTCTTAGTGCCGCCACTGGGAAGGAGGGGGAGGAGCAGGGATGCGGCACGCTGGGCAGGAGAGAAGGGGAGGGGGAACTTGGCTGCTGGTGGGTGCAGAGCACCTGCTAATTTTTCCCCGTGGGTGCTCCATGGCACCCATGCAATTATGCATACACTTCTTCATATGTAAGAAGGCTTCTATCTCTGGAAAAATTGGTTCTCAAAATCTAGAGCTGGTCACAGAAAATGGCACTAAGGCCATGTCTTTTACTGAACTCTTCAAATCTTGATTTAAATCAAGTTACAGAGAATCCACCATCTACTTTAGTTCAAACCAGCAAGTGAACTATGCCCCAGGCTGCAAAGGAAAACAAAACAAAAACCCCAGGGCCTCTGCCAATCTTACCTTGGGGGGCGGGGGGAATTCCTTCCTGACCCCATATATGGAGATCAGTTAGACTCTGAACATTTGAGACCCACCAGCCAGATGCCTGGGAAAGAATTTTCTGTAGTAACTAAGAGCCTTTCCCATCTAATGTCCCATCTACCATTTAATGAAATCTTTAGATTTACTGCACTTGGACTCACTGTCAGCTTGGTCTTAAAAAATAATGTAAGAATTCCTCTAGTTAAGTAAAAGTACAAATACATTGTTTCTGATAATGCAAGCAACAAAACCAAGGAGAATTTTATAATGTCACATTTGGAGACCAATGCTGATCAAAAATCTGTATGTCTCCCAGCAAAATCTTTATTTTTATCTTTTCAATAAGCTTCACATATAACAAAATGCCAAATAAATCTGTCTGATTGTGTTAGATTTCACAAACACCATATTATGTAAATTTACATAAAGTATCAATACTAGCCACATAAAAGAATTGTAAGATAAAATTTACCCCAAAGCTTTAGCGGCAAATGTTGTATTAAAAAAAATTAAGATTAATGACATTTCTCTCTCTCCTTGATTTCTTTGTTGTACTTTCCCTGCTTTTATATTCTTGTATCAGTGTTCCCTGTAAGTAGGTTTCCAACAAACTAATTTTTTTGTAATGTTAAATCATTTTTTAGGTTTTCCATTTATTTTCTTTCACCTGTTCTCTCTCAGATTCTCGCTTCTGATTCTGTCTCGCTTTTCATATTATTTTTCTCTTTCCTGTCTACATCTTCTATCAGTATGGTTTATTATACATTTTAGATATCTTTTGTTTCCTTCTTCTCATCTCTTCATTAGTTGAAATTCTACTAAAAATCGTCCTCTCCCTTTTCACATTTTCTCTCCTTACCACATCCACTTCTTAGGTAACCTCTGCTAAGTTTCAAAAGGCCTTCACTTGGCCGAAACATGCTCTCCTGTTCCCATAACAGGGCTGAGATCATCCCAAAGAATCTCTTCTCCCAAATTGACAGGGTCAGAAAAACACTGAAGAGCGTCTGCCAACTTCATGAAGTATTATGGAGACCAATACTACCTTAGTACTTCTCTGTGCTTCACAGCTGTTTAAGCTTTTCTGATCCATTTGTAGAAAGCAACAGAATATTACTACATCTCTTAGCTAAGAGTAATGAATATTTCTAAGCGCTTCATGCTGAGCCTTAACATTAACTTATCTTTATGTCATCTCTGTTAGGTAAGTATCATCCCCATTTTACAAATGAGAAACTTGAGGCACAGAATGGTTAAGTTACCTTCCTAAAGTGAAACAGGAATAAAATCCAGGGATGAAAACCTGCCCCCACTGAAGTCAGTGAGAGTTTTGATACTGAGTTCAATGAGGCCAAGATATCACCCAAGCTCTCCTGACTTTCTGTCCTGTGCATTGAACCACAAGTAAATCCTTCCTTCGAACTAAGAGGCAGGAATGTCTGGCAGCTGCAGCCTGTGCTGCATTGGGAACCACTACTATGTCTGGTTCCTGCAGAATAAAAAGTTTAGAGCGAAGAACAGCTAACAAGTCACTCTTCTCCTGAGCCAAAATTCCTAGGTAATCTGTGGTTGCAAAGAGTTATTAGTTACTACAAGAAGTCTTACAGATACTGTGAACAGCTCAGAGCCAAGTATCTTATATGAAGGAAATTTGTTTTTTATTTAGTTAACCAGCATATGGGAACTTAAGTGAAGAGAAAAAGGAGACATAGCTATATAATACATTTGCTGATTGTTAAATGCATCCAATAGTCATTTTTGGAAAAAAAAGTGTATAGGTCACTTTGGAGTTTTGAATTCCACTATCAGCCTTGTTTTTGAGGAATTTATAATTTTGTCATTTTAATTTTCTTGATGCTGAAATTTTCCATTCAGTGCCCCACTCCAGAAAAATTTTTATTTGTTCCTCCCCACCAAACATTTCATTTAAATTGGTTTGGCCAATTCTTTGTAGGGTTGTCAACTTTCTATTTTCTGAAAACAGGGTACTACAGCAGGAGTGCCAGAACCTTCCCCTGCCCCACCTCTTCCCCCACGAGGCCCTGCCACCTGCTTCACCTCTTCTCTTGAGGCTCTGCCCCTTCTCCATCTCTACGCCCAGCCCCCACCTCCTGCTTGCTTCTCTCCCCCGCCATACTTCCTCATCACTCGATCCTCTCCACCTCCCTCCCCCATCTGGGCTCCCTCTGCTCTAGGGCTGGGCTTGGAGCTGCAGTCCCTGACTTGGAGCCCGCCTGCCCATGAGATGCAGGTAGGAGGTGGCCCTGTCTGAGCATACCTGCAGTAACTGGACTTTCGGTGTCCCTACACCTGACTGGACACTGTACAGGTCCCTTTCGACTGGACTTTCTGGTTGAAAACCGGACACCGGGCAACCTTTGTTCTTTGTTTTATGCTTACACACACACACACACACACCCTACCCAACAAGCAAAATGAAATTTTAGAGGCACCTAAGGCATGTTTTGACAAAATGCAGTAACTGATTTTTCAAGATACACAGTAGCTCATACAGTATATCAGAGGGCAGGATCAAGCGCTTATTCATTAGTTTTGATTAGTGACACTGGGTATTTTGGAGAGAGAAATTAATTGGCAGAGTTATTTAAAGTTTCAAAAAAAGATAATGCATTTAAAGTAACTACTTTTCATGTATGGGTTCCTACATGATAATATCTTATGCTGTATTGTGCAAAAACTAAAATAGCACACATTATCCTGACATACTGTTTCAGCTCTAAAATTATATGCATTCTGTTAGGGCCTGACCTTGCATCATTGATGTCTAAGAGCAGAATTAGGTCCTTTATGCAGAATATTCTTATAAGGCAAAATTCATCAACTCAGAGTTAATGTCATTATTATACTATACTTATATCTTGCTGTGCATAGAGTGAAGTACAGATGGTAGGTTACATGATACATTGTTCTCATATCTCTTCAAATAACTAGATAAGTTATGAAGTAAGTGGCAGCTTGAACTCTGTGCTTGGGAAAAATGAAGTGCTCATTAAATTGTACCAACATGAATAAAGACATAAAAACTGTAACTAATAAGGCAATTCTGTTCTCTGACAAACATGTGAATGTCTGCACTATGCATAACTGGTCAAGCTAATTACAGTGGTTTACTTTTGTCTGCTAGTTTGTAACTGATATTAGGTTTTTGAACTTTGGGTACATTCATGTTCAGATTGCAATTACTTCACTGACCTTATCCAAAAAGAACAGTATTGCTTTTTGCTGGTTCTCTTCATCTGTATTTAGTTTATGTCTCCCAATGGAAGCAATCAGCTGTGTCTCTTGTTCTAGGAGTGCACAGAGGGCTGCTTTTCTTTCTGCTCCAGCGAAAGTGCTGTTAATGCGCTCAATCTCCTCCTGCCTCCATACTATATTCATTAAAAAAAAAATATGGATTTTAAAACTTCTAAAAGTTTACCAGCTGGACATTTTTGCTTTCACATTCTGTCAATGTGTATTTATTTTTCAATGTTTAATGCCAAACTTTCAGTTTCCTAACAAATGACTTGTACATTTTAAAGTTAGTTATGCACATTTTTATGCAAATTAAACAGCATAGAGATGGATCAAATTATGATATAGATATGCTATGTACATTCATCTCCCCAGAGTTGCCACCTTGTACTCCACAATCTAAAATTTTATTAAGAAAAGATCCCTAGGCCTTACATTTGTGAAGAAAATCTTCAAAACATGAATCAGGTGTAACTGAAAAAAACGAATTCTCCCTGAGTTTGCAGAGAGCCTGAAACAATAGTTCTGAAAAGTGTGAACAATTCCGGTTCATTTCAATGAGGTATTAATGCAGATGTCCAATGAAAGTTTAAAAACCTATATTAACCATTTCATTGCTGATCAAAGCATATAAGAAATCAAAAACTGTATATTATGAACATCTGCCAAAGTTACCAGAAGTGATATCTCATTTTGGCATCATTAGTGTTGCTGCTTAGAGTCCTACAATTTCTGTCCAATCAAGAAGTCAAGCCCAAGGAACCTAGGGACATCAAATACCCACTGAGGTGGAGTCAAGCCCAGACAATCCAGCAGAGTCCATGCATTTATTTTAATCCTTTTGAGAGGAAGCCACACCCAAGGAGTCCGCCAATGGAGCTCAGCTGAGGACTCATGATCCTGTTTTGAACATTTACAGAATATACTGTACAGTGGGCAGAGTTCCATTTGTGGGCAAACCTAGGTAAAATACCAATACTTCCTCCTTCTTCTCTCCTCCCCCCAATAGTTTGATCCCTGAACATAGATATTGTGCACCAAAATCATGAGATAAAACAATGACAGCATGTAAATCATATTGCACAGCTGAGAATCTGGCCTTCTGACTCATAGAACCACATTATCAAGAAAACAAACAGTAGAAACCCAGGCAGCAAAATGTTAGAGCAACTGCAGCACTTGAATATACAAGCGAGGCAACTGTCATAACTTGTTTAAACAACTATTACATATATATCTATATATAGATATAGATCATAGGAATATTGGGCTGGATGGGACCTTGAGAGGGCATCTAGTCCAGCTCTTTGCACTGAGGCAGGACCAAGTGAGGTTAGATCAACCCTGACAGCTGTTTGTCCAACCTGGTCTTAAAATCCTCCAATGGTGGGAATTCCTCAATCTCCCTTGGAAGCCTATTCCAATGCTTAATTATCCTTATAATTACAAAGTATTTCCTAACAGCTAACCTAAATCTTCCCTGATGCAGATTAAGCCCATTACTTCTTGTCCCACACCCAGGGGACAAGGAAAACAATTGATCCTTGATCTCTTTATAACAGACTTTAACATATATGAAGACTATTATTAGATTCCCCCTCAAGTTGTCTTCTCTCAAGATTAAAGATGCTCAAGGTTTTTGTTTTTTTAACCTTTTCTCATAGGTCAGGTTTTCTAAAAGGTTTTATCATTTTTGTGGGCTTTCTATGAACTCTCTCCAATTTGTCCACATTATTCCTAGTGTAGCACCCAGAACTGGACACAACACTCCAGCTCCAGCCTCACCAGTGCCAAATAAAGTGAGACTTTCACACAACACAGCTGTTAATATAGCCCAGAATGATATCAGCCTTTTTTGCAACTACATCACATTGTTGACTCACATTCCATTTGTAATTCATTGTAACTCCCAGATTCTTTTCAGCAGTACTACCACCTATCCAATTATTCCCAATTTTGCAGTTGTGCATTTGAGTTTTCTTTCTTAAGAGAAGTACTTTGCACCTGTATTTACTGAATTTCATCATGTTGATTATAGACCATTTCTCTAATTTTTCAAGCTTGAGTTGAATTCTAGCGCTGTCCTCCAAAGTACCTGCAACCCCTCCCAGGTGGGTGTCATGGGCAAATTTTGTAAGTGTTCGCTCCACTGCAGTATTTAAGCAATTACTGAAAATACTGAATAGTATTGGACCTAGTTCAGACTCCTGCAAGACCAGACACTTGTATGCAGTTAGACAGTGAACCATTGATATCTACTCTTTGATTAGTCTTTCAACCAGCTATGCACTCATCTTATAATAATTTCTTCTAGACCACATTTCCCTAGTTTGCTTATGAGAATCTCATGTGTGTCTGTGCTAAAAGCCTTACTAAAATCAGGATATATCATGTTTACAGTTTCCCTGCATCCATGGCCAGTAACCCTGTCAAAGAAGGAAATTAAGTTGCTTTGGAATGATTTATTCTTGACAAATGTGGGCTGGCTATTGCTTATAATCCTATTATCCTCTAGGTCCTTACAAACTGATTGTTTAATAATTTGTTCCAGTATCTTTCCCGATATTGAAGTTAGGCAGACTGGTGTATATTCCCTGGGTCCTTTTTGTTCCCCTTTTTAAACACAGATACTAAGTTTGCCCTTCTCCTCTCCTCTGGGACCTCAACCGTTCTCCATGAGTTCTCAAAGATTATTGCTAATTGGTTCCAAGTCTGCTTCAGATAGTTCCTTAAAGTAGCTTTGGATGAATTTCATCAGGCCCTAAATATTTCTTTTACCTCTTCTTTCCCTATTCTAGCTTGCGTTCCTTCCCCCTTGTGGTCAATATTACTTGTGTTAAATATGTGGTCATAGTTAACCTTTTTAGTGAAGGCTGAAGCAAAATAGGCATGGATAACCTCAAACTTCTTGATGTTACCCATTACTAGCTCTCCTTTCCTGCTAAGTAGTGGGCCTACACTTTCCTTTGCTTTTTGTTACTCCTAATATATTTATAGAACCTCTTCGTATTGCCTTGTATGTCCCATGCTAGGTGTAATATGCACATGCACATCTATCTTGGCTTGTTTTGTATTGCCCATTACCACAGTACACACACACACACACACTTATTAACTTCTTTCTGTTCCTAACAATATCAAAATGTTTTAAAATGAGATAGTGACTTTTCTTTACGTATTATATAATCAATCTGGAATTTTCTTTGTGATTTTTTTTTGCAAAGTTAAGAATTCTCTACATACATAAAACCTATTCCAAAACTGTTACACAACAAAGCATACATATGTCAAGAAAACAGTATACAATGCATACTTACTGGGGGAAAAAAATCTAACATAATACCCTATCCCAGGAAAAAGCTGCACGAAGAAAAGGTTTATTCACTTCTTATCTCCAGTTCCTTATGCTTTTTGATTTTAGAATATTTCAACTCATTGCCTTAGGGCTCCTTTTGCTATGGTTTTAATGCTAGTCTGCCTGACAAGTCCACAGTATCCCAAGATACTTCTAAGAGCAGCCATTTTAGTCAATAATAGCATCGCGTAGCCCAAAGCTTCATATACCACAAGGAGGCAGCAATTTAAAAGACAAAACTAATAAATATAGTAAGCAAGGTTGTGTTTAAGAGACTAAAAGGTGTTTAGATACAGTTATTGGAATTGTCTAGATTCACCTATTGATTCACTGGGAATAGGCAACTTGTTTAAAAATGCACCTTGTAGCGTAACTGCTTTACAGATATTGAGGAATCACCAGTCTTTAACTATTCCCATATACCCATTTTACATTTTAATAATAAAATTGCCTGACTAAAATATTATATATATTATATAAAATAGAGCTTGTTTACTATCCAGGCTCAAAAAACAAACAAAAACTGACAACACTTCTAGCCAGTTTTGGCTAACTCTGTAACAAACCACCCCTGTTGTGATCACTAGCAATGCCCTTCACAGATCCTTAGAGGACAGTAATCTCATTCTATTACTGTCACAGTGATTTAGCTTGTATAGTCTGTTGACACTATACGAATGTGAAAGTACTTCTAGCTGCAGGTAGGAAAAAAAGTGGTTCCTAGAATGAGTAAGCTCTGTTATGAGGTGAATGATCGCAGGTCACTGTATAGAGAAGCAACTAGTCAACAAACAAACAACAAAAGCAAACGGTTAATAATTTATATAATGAGTGATTTCTTTCCAACATATGATGCTAAAGACATTTCAAGTAACGAAATTTTCTTTTACATTGTTTGTACTGGCACAAACTTCTTGTGTTACCTAGATACTACATTCCTCAACCTGCACAGCTAAGGATTTTATTTATGAACCAGATGGTATTTTAACTAAACAAAAGAAACACTTATATAACCACAAGTTTCAAATCTAAAAATACAAAGACTCATTCAGGATTTCAACTCTGATCTTTGCTGGTTCTATCTCAAATAAGTCTCTTAAAAGAAAACCAAGTGAACTGGGTCACATTGCTAATTAAGAAACAGGTTTTAAAATAAATGCTATGGAGTTCCAGATTCCAAACATAAGCACTAACAATAAATGGCCAAGCTTTTCAAAATGACTTGCGATTTTGGAGTCCTCAATTTTTAGGTACCTAACCTGTCACACATCTTTCAGAAGCCTGGTTTAGGAAAGTGCTGCATACTCACACTCTCAAAATCAGGCCACTTGAAGGTCTCATATTGGCAGCCCCAAAACACCCACAATCAGTAGTTATTTTTGAAAATTGTGGCCAATAACCTCAATATTACTTGGCACTTGAACTGCAGTTTATCCTTTCAGATTCTTGAAGTGTAGCAGAATCAGTGAAACAGATGCGAGTAGAACTCTCGAGTTTTTAGCTCTCTATTTTGAGTTCAGTTCACTAGACAATGCTGTCCCCATCACCACTTGAGCCACAGAAATAATGTTATCAGAGGCTACCAACGGACCACAACAGTCTTATTCAATGTGAGAAATTTTAGAGGAATTCCTGTAGTTTCATTATATGACAACATTTGCACAAGGTCAGTTTTTAGATATTGATTTTCTTCAGAGAGGTATGCACTGATATTCTCGGTGTAATATCTGTATGTTCAGGTCATTCTCCTATTGCTGTTATAGCAGGTATCGCTCTGCAGCACCTACTTCATGTTATTTCAAGGGAAAGTTATAACAGTCTTGTCTATACTAGAAGATATGATTCATTTCAGTGGGGGATACAAGCCAGAAGACTCACGTGCAGTATACTAAGAACAAGTTCAGTAAATCATCAGAGGGAAAGAAAAGAGGAGAGGAGAGAAAAAATAAGATTAAAAGGACATCAGAGGATGAGAGAAGATGAAGGAAATGTGTATGTTGTCTTTTGAGTTTTGGCTAAAATATCACAAACCTCTGTGGCAGTTAATTCTGAACTACGGACATTAAATCTGCATTTTGTATGGATTTATTTTCAGCTATTTAAGTGCATCACAGTTATTGCATTACAAACAAACAAACAAAAAAACATTCCAGTTCCTCCACCTGGAGTTAGCAATAGAAATGGATGAAGACAACAGTAAATCTATCAGATAGCACAATTATCAGCTGTATTTGGTAACCTGATTACTTCCTAATATGAAACAGAAAATATTTGGCTGCTAGATAGTAATTTACTTTTAAAAGTCCTTCATTTTTAAAGTACTTCCATTGCAAACTGAAAAAAGTAATGGAAACATTTCCACTGACATCAGGGTTCTGTAAAAGTTTATTTTTAACAAAACCTACATTTAAGGCCTGGAACAATTTGAGAATGCCTATAAGAAAAACTCACATTCTAAAGCATGGTAAAGTAGTTCAAAGTCTTCCTTTGTTTTAGGATTCAATCTTCGCTCATACTCCCTTCTCAATCTTTCTTCCTTCTCTCTTTTTTTCCTTAACTCTTCTTGTGCCTCCCATTCTAATCGCAACCTTTTTTCTTCTCTTAATTTCTGTACAACATTTATGGCATGCCATCGTCGGAAATATGTCTGTAACACTATTACCTAAACAGAGTATAAAACAGATGAATAATTATCCATTTAAAGTACAATGCCAGAAATTTTATTTTAAGTAGAAGAGAAATTTGTTAGAAATTACAATTTTGTTTAAAATGTACAAAACTAAATCATGACTTTAATTGTACTCCGACCAAGGAACACGGTAGTTCTGTTATTGACTTCAGTAAGAGCACAATTGGGCCCAAGTGTACCACTGACCATCTAGCTTCAAGTTATCAAACATATGCCTGACTTGTGATTTTAAAAACTGGCTCTCTCATGATCTTACCTCAAATTCCTCCTCAAAACTGTCCTTTGCCACACCAAGATGCCTACAGAAAACTTGCCAAGAATTAGGCCACTGGTATGCTGAAACCACCGCGTACTATATTGACCAATACTGTCTCATTGTTTCCCTGTACTCCCCCATGTGTCTGTATCACTCTGTTGTCTTATACATAGATTGTAAGCTCTGAGGCAGGGCTTTTTTGTTCTGTCTTTGTACAGTGCGTAGCACAATGGGGTCCTGATCCATGACTATGACTCCTACGTGCTACAGTAATATAAATAATAATATATAAAAATGTGCAATAGCATGTACAATGGGTACAACTTAGGTAAATATACTTGAAAATTTGGCCTTTTACACTTTGAGAGAAAGTGAAAATTTAATGGAAAATCAACTATATTTTGTTTGTGAACTAGTGGTTGAAGTGAGACTACCAAGGTTATGTTCAGGGTATTAAAGTAAGAGAGCAGTACTGGTTGTTGATACATAACCTTTTAAAATTCTCTTTGCATTTGTTAATGTACTTCCTTACTGCATGCAAAAGAATCTCACAATGCAGACACTACCATCAGTTTGGGTAAACAGATTTGCCATGACAGATGGGGACAGACAGTAGAGAATAGAGTTTGCTGCTGAAGATCTCCGAAAGTAAAGAAGTTCTTGGTGCAAATATCAGTCTAAGGCAGGGATCGGCAACTTTTGGCATGTGGCCCATCAGGGAAATCCGCAGGTGGGCCGGGACAGTTTGTTTACCTGCAGTGTCCACAGGTTCAGCCGATCGCAGCTCCTGCTGGCCACAGTTTGTCGTCCCATGCCAATAGGGGGTGTGGGAAGCAGTGTGGGACGAGGGATGTGCTGGCCACCACTTCCCGCAGCCCCCATTGGCCTGGAACGGCGAACTATGGCCAATGGGAGCTGCGATCCGCCAAACCTGCAGAAGCTGCAGGTAAATGAATTGTCCCAGCCTGCCTGTGGATGTCCCTGACAGGCCACATGCCAAAGGTTGCCGATCCCTGGTCTAAGGAGACCATTCAGTAGACCTGAAGAGACAAAAACTGGCAAAGTGAAGCTGGCACCTGTGCACTTAAGGAAACATGCAGTCAGCCTGGGGAAGGGAGTAGGTACATGGAGTTTGGCTCTAAATGTGATAACTAGCTTGTGGATAGATGACAAAAACTTGCAGCACAAGGGGACCTGCAACTAGACTAAGAACATAAATCCTAAGGAGACTCTCAGCAGATTCCACTACATCGTGTAACTCCACAGGACTGCTCACCCAGTTCAGCTTCCCCTCAATGAATAAACTAAATTTATGGTAGAGTAGATATATTGTAAGCGTTTTTCAGGTACAATGCTGTAGTATCTTTTTGTTTGTTTTTAAAGGGTTGATTGTACGGTGTTTATCAGAAAACAGAAACAAAGACTAGAATTTTTTCTCTCTAGTAAATGCACTTGGATGAGAGGATATAGACATCCAGAATTCAAATATTTATTAACAAGATAAGTAAGTACATCCAGTAAAGACATGTTCTAGAGAAGTTCAGATAACCAGCTTTCCAAAGAATCTCAGTTATATTAACAAAGAGCAAGATACAGCATTGTATATGCCAGTTTGCAAGTTTTAACAATATAATAAATTATGGGGCCAAAAATTCAGACCTAGCATAAACAGACATAACACCATTGATTAAATGGAGATACATGTGCTTTCACAAACACCAAAACTGGCCTGTAATATTATGGAAGAAATCTTCAAAAATGCCTGCCTTCCACGGGAAAACTGGAAAATGCAACTAAAATTAGCTGCATAATTCCATTCGCACATCCTTTAATAATTTCTGTAAGTGCTGTTAAAGAACATACTAAAACGAACTGCAGGCCTAAGAGGGCAGTCATGTATTCAGGGCCTAGTTCCGCAAGGTGCTCACCGCTCTTACTGACCAAAATCACAATGCTGCCTAGCTCATACATAACACTTTTCATCATTACACAAAAAAAAAAAAAAGTCAGTGGGGAAATGGAGGCCCAGAACAAGGAAATAACTCAGTAGCAGAGCCAGGAACTGAACCCAGATTTCCAAAGTTCCAGTCCAGTGCTCCATCTTATTAGACCATGGTGCCTCCATGGATCAACTTGTGGAGTCATGTATACTTATGCATACAATTTGCCTAACTAAAGAAACTTTATGAGAAAGCTATGAGGAAATAAAAACATGTTTAGACGAACTTCTATACATTGCAGTTGGGATGTCACTCATTCTGACAAAGAAACCACAAAGTCTGCAGATCAAATTTCTCAAGATGTGCAGTAACTAATGATTATCTCAATGTTGTTAAAATATAAGGCTGATAACACTGTAAATTAGCGGATACATGCTTTCTCCCTATCTCACTGGCAATCATAAAAATAAAGTTTAAAGATTAACAGGCATTTTTGCCATTCATCTTTAAACACATTCTTTGAACACTTATTCCATCATATGTGTAATGTGTTGCTTTACAGATAAATGGAGAAGAACTTACTGCATCAAGTCTTTGTTTATGATATTCTTCTGCTGTAAGATAGGTTCTTGGTTTTATTAGCTTGTCAGTCATGTTTGACACATAAAGGCCAATTTTAGTCATCTGTGTGGAGGTTGTATTTCTAGTCTGTTGGTGCTTATTCTTCTCCACAACAGTCTGGAACAAAAACACAGTTTATGTTAAAATATGACATCATAACAATCTATACGGAGGATTTTTATATTTTTTCAATTAAACTGAAAGTTGGCTAAAATCATGCAAGTTAATCTAATTAACTATTTGTTTTTAAGTTAAACTGCTTATTTTGATGTATATTTCCAATTTATGTTCAATTATTTCTCCAGTCAGCTTAATTTCTGACAACAATGTCAATATTCTATTCTGCTTAGCAAAAAATATTCTAAGTGAAAGACTGTTAAAAGATTACCTGTGTCTCCCTGCAAAATACTTGAATTCCTTTGTCACATCGTTTTTTGGGTTCTGTTTGTGATCCTGCATTATGAAATTCCACACCTGTTACCCTATGCTTAAATCCTCCCAGAAATGGTTTACGATAGGTAGGCCTTTCAATCTCTACTGCTACATCTTGGAATGTGTCAATATCTGTTCACATATAAAAATCATTAGATACAATTGTATACTAGTCTATAAGTAATCTGATTACAATTTGACACAAATATTAATATTAATACATATTTGAAAAACACTGTTGACCTGTTTGCACTCTCACAGTTATGACATCAGGCATGTTGTAGTCCTGCTGCAATTTAATTGCTTTGATTGGGTACTGTTCTGGATCAAGAGAGAACATCTCAATCTGGATAGTGCCATGAGGCCTAACTCCAATATCCATTAGAGTCTCACTATCCTCAATTAGCCTCCCTAAAAGAAAAAAAAATTCACAATGTAAGGTGTTCTCCTCTAATAAATGAGGATACAGTTAAGAATTTTCCTCAGGAAGAAATAAAAACTACAGATGATTTTAGTGAAACATATAAAAGAATAATCATGGTGTTTTGAGCCAGTTTGACGCTGACTTTAGGGAAAGTTTGTGGTACTTCTGCCCCAAAAGACATCACACATAGCACTGTTAACCATCACACAAAGAGAAAAAAAACATTCATATTCACTTTCTAGGAAAAACGGCACAGCAATTCAAGTATTTACTTATCTTATTTGTTAACATTAAATACATCTGAAATTCTAGCTTTTACATTTAGTTACTCTTTGCCCGCCTTGAGGATTTAATGTATTAGTGAAAACTCTGCTGAATGACTTTTAATACATTTTAGTTTTAATATGAAAACTAAAAATAAAATTTCTGGGTTACACAGATAACCAAACATGACCGCACCTCTATTCTAAAAATACTGAGAATGCCCTCACTCCAGTCCCCGATGACTAAAATTTGGTAGCTAGATTCACCAGTTGGAAAGGTAAAAGCAGACAGAATTCCATGGGATTTAAGCACTTTGGAATATTCTACCCAGAAGTAATAAATTTTCACGTTTCTTGTGACTGTGGCTGCCCAACTTAAGACACTTTACAGGCTACGTGCTCAGCACTTTCTCAAAGGTGTCTCCCATTGGGCAGCCACAAGTGGGACACACAAACTAACTAGACACTTTTGAAAATCTTGGACATAGTATTTTCTATTTAATATTTCTGTTTACAAACTTGCTAATGTTTGTGCAGAATAGCTATGTGTGCACAACAAACAAACTGGCCAGAAAGCTGAAATACACTGGATTTTCTGCTGCAGACCTCTGGTTTAAACACTAACGCAGATTAAAATTAATGAAAGATTGTATCAATGTACTTGAAATGGTTCATATTTCTTTAATGGAAAGATGTTACTAAAATACATGAAATTGAGCCCTGAGTCTGTTAGAGGGTCTCCATTGGTTTTGACAAGGTGTTTTAATGCCACTGTAGCAGGTTTGCAAAGCCTAGCCTGCCAATTCCATTGTTGCCCAGCATTGAGCCATTCTGTATTGCTTTTTGGTCATCTCTGCTCCTGCAGATCCTCCATGAAAAAAGAAGGAAAGGAAAGGAAAGGAAATGAAAGGAAGAAAGAAAGAAAGAAAACTGACTCAAGCAGCAGTTTTGAGAAACAGATGCCAGGAAAACCACCTTCTCTGCGTCATTGCCACAAAGAAAAAAAATAAGGATAGTAATTTTCCAGAGCAGCCTCTACCACTTGGATCTTACCATTTTCTAGTTCCCGTAACCACAAAACACCAGCTGTTTCCTTTCTAGTCCTACCTAGCTCTCTGCTACTAAATTAGATATACTCTAAGATTTCACTTACTCTAAGTTTTCTGAAGTAGAAAAAAAAAGGGTCTGGAACTTTCCAAGTTTGGTATCCAACCTGAGGTAATATTTTTGTGAAATGTTTAAGGAAAATAACTGGACTATAATAATAAGACACATGTTTTCATCATTAGAAAACTATTAAGATTTTGTTTGGTTTATCAACAAAAAATGTTTGAAGTGTGGTTCTCCTGTGAGGAGTTGATGTAAAAATGCAACTTCTTATTCAACAGACCTGTCCCTGTGCATTCAGAGATATATCTACTGACTGAAATAAATGTTTACTGCTTTTTCTCATGCAGAGACTAAGACTTAAATGAGTGTTAGCTGAATCCTATTCTTTCAGGGGTAAAATCATTCTTGGGGTAATTACATAGATTTCAATGATCTGACACCAGGCCTGTTAAATTTACTATATGCCAGAAATACATTTCTACTAAGAGTACAAAATAAGGTCCTGATACTGCAGTTGGAGCCACATGATCAGACTCCTTTACTCATGTGGAGCCCCACAGAAGTCTACCTTTGATGATCCAATTGCAGGATCGGGGCCTAACCATTTATTATTTTTAATAGGGCTGAAGAACAAAGGAAGCTTTTAATATATCCGAGACACATACCTTGAAACATGACCTGTAAGACATCCTGTGGTACTTTTAGCTGTGACACAAAGCATTGCTTGAGCATCCCTACAGTTTGGTCAATGTTAAAAGCCATTGTGATCCTCTGGATATCAGGAACCAACATGATTTTAACTGAGGAAAATAAACAGAGATGCCTATTCCTGTTACATTAATTAATGGATTATAAATATCCTTTTATTTAGATTGAAAAACTACATCTCAGCTCTTGCAATATCCATAAAGCACTTGTCTCTCCTCCATCCATATATGCTGCATGTGCATAACAGTGTACATTTTATATCTACATATAAGAAATACATTTATAATATAAATGTTATATTTAAAATGATTTACACCTAAATTATAAAATGTAAACAAATCAGACTGTAAAACATAACAATGGCAGCACTATGTGATCTTGAATGCTAATATGACAGAACTGCTCAGTTTATTTTGTAGTTCTCAACGAAGAGAACATTCTAAACAGGAAACAGGGATCAATATATAAAACACCTTTCATTTATTCTACACTTCGCCACTGCGTTAGGAGTAAAATAGTACTTTAATCGGTTTGTTTGGGGTTCCAGCAGGTGGATATGGTGGAACACAATTTTTATTAATATAATATGGTTTAAAGTTGATTTTTACATCAAAAATACCAAATATTGGCCAGAGTCCATGTTGCCTCAATAAGGTGATGAGAAAAAGTCAAGAAACCGTTGGCAAGTTGTGAATAAATATGGTAACACAGCTTTTGTAAAAAGATGGCAGTAACAACCAATTTTTATAAGCGCAAATTTTATACCTGTTGCTGTAGCATTTGTCATCACTTCTGGCAATGACCTCTCAGATTCCAAAGCCTCCAGTCGCACCCTATCTAAGTTGTATGTTTCAGCTGCTAACAACTTAGCAAATGTTTCTGTAGTAATTTGAGAAATTTCTTCAGTTATTTCAGTTAATGGAGCAGTTGGCTCAGATACACCTTGTTTACCTTTCTCAAGCAATTCTTCTTGATTACCCACAGCAAGATCATTTTCCTGTTCAAGAGCTGGTTCCTGCCCTTGAGGTTCTGAAGTGGGTTCCTGCTCTGGTTCCTGCCCATGAGGTTCTGGAGCAGGTTCCTGCTCTGGTTCCTGCCTGCATGCCTCTGGAGCTGGTTCCTGCTCCGGTTCCTGCCCATGAGGTTCTGGAGCGGGTTCCTGCTCTGGTTCCTGCCCGCGAGCCTCTGGAGCTGGTTCCTGCTCCTTCTGTAGACCATCCTCATTTGATTGTGATGCATCTGTCCTTGTTTTCAGAAGAACTGATGCCTCTGCAGTGCTAATGTGATCAGTCTCTATATTGTCTTCTGCTTGTGGCTTTATGTGCATGTGTTCTATCATTTGCTTTTCAGTGTCTGATGCTTCAGTTTTATCTACTTCACTGTTGCTATCCACCACCTTCTTTGGATCAGCCATTTTCCTGAAATTTAAGATTACCTATTTTTAAGCTTGTTGCATGAATAAGCATAATAATTCACAAACTTTTTTTATTTATTTTAGAATTGCATAGTGGTGCCTATCACCAAGCATATGGGTACTTTCAATCACCAAACACGCTCAACCATGTCTATCACTATACTGCCTATTTAATGGTGGCTTGGATCTTTGGATCATAAAGAAAAGCATTACCAATCCTTGCAACAATGGGCTCAAGACCTTCCCAATTGTTTTCACTAACCGTAGGTAAGGCTACGAGTCTGTTACAGAGGTCACGGATTTCATGACTTTCTGTGACCTCCGTAACTTCTGCAGTGGTTAGTGCTGGCTCAAGGGCTGCCCGAGCCAGGCAGCCTCTGGGCCAGCAGCAGCAGTTTGGGTGCATGGGAAGGTGCTGAGGCAGAGGGTGCAGGCGGGCGTTTACCTCAGGATAGGGGGCTCCCACTGGGATGGCCCTACAGCTCATAGGTGGCAGAGGGGGAAGGCTTCACACCGCATGCTGCCTGCAGGCCCTGCCCCCGCAGCTCCTATTGGCTGCGGTTCCCGGCCAATGGGAGATGCGGCAGCTGGCACTTGTGCCCGTCCACCACCTAGGAGAGCCGGATAGGGTGTCCCTGCCAGCCCTCCCACCCTTCCCCTCCCAACACCAGCACGGGTCCTGGGCCATGTGCCGCGGCCCAGCTCCCCCCTTCCTTGCACCAGGAGTCCCAGGCCGCATGGCACAGCCTGGCCCACCCCTCCCCTGCAGGGTCCCAGGCCACTTCCCTCAGCACCCACGGACCATCCCCCCTGCTCCTGAGCACCGACGGCCCCCCATCCAAGCTTTAGTCACAGGTATTTTTAGTAAAATTCATGGACAGGTCACGGCATACACATAAGAGCCAGAGTGGGGCCATGCCGCTGCTTCTGGGAATCGTGTGGACCGACTCCTGACCCTGCTCCCCAGCTGGAGTGCTGGAGCAGGCAAGCTCCAGACCCCATTCCCCAGCGGGAGTTCGAGGGCCATCTTAAAATGGCTGGCGGGCAGGATCCGGCCCATGGGCCACAGTTTGCCCACCCCTGATCTAGACCATTCCTGACAGGTATTTGTCTAACCTGCTATTAAAAATCTCCAATGATGGAGATTCCACAACCTCCATAGGCAATTTATTTCAGTGCTTAACCACCCTGACAGTTAGAAAGGTTTTCCTAATGTCCAACCTAAACGTCCCTTGCTGCAATTTAAGCCCATTGCTTCTTGTCCTATCCTCAGAGATTAAGAACAATTCTTCTCCCTCCTCCCTGTAACAACTTTTAATGTACTTGAAAACTGTTATTACGTCTCCTCTCAGTCTTCTCTTTTCCACACTAAACAAACCCAGTTTTTTCAATCTTCCCTCGTAGGTCATGTTTTCTAGACTTTTAATCATTTTTGTTGCTCTCTCTCCAATTGTCCACATCTTTCCTGAAACGTGGCACCCAGAACAGGACACAACACTCCAGTTGAGGCCTAATCAGCACAGAGTAGAGCATAGCCTAGCCATTAGTTGGTAAATTCCCCACCCACCTGCCACCCCCTCCCACCCCCGTACAATGAAGACCTCACAGAACAAATTTCACTAGAGATGGTAGCCACTTATAATTTCCTTCTCTGATACTCAACCCACGATGTGGTCCAAGTGAACCTGAATCCTGTCTATTTTCATAGCAAAATATGTAAAAAACACCTTATGGTAAGAGAGCCAATGGAACTAATGCAAGCTGCAGTCACCCTTTTGAAGAGTGTTCAGTCAGTGAGACCTTGCGAATGGGCCTAAGGCAATGGAACATCTCTTTTGCATCTGTTATGTGCACATCACAAGAACATTCTCTGTGCTACAGTGGAAGGAGCTCAGAGTGACTTTCCCACCAGCAGTGCTCTTGCCTCACTATCAGCCTCAGGGGATCTGCAGGGGTGTGCCAGGCTCCTGCTGTGGAACCTGAGGACATTTTGATACAGTGTCACGGTACTTTGATGCTCGATGGGCAGTTACTGTACCAAGCTCATGAAACAGGATGCCAATGCACCCTCGTGTTGCCGCTGCACCTCTCCCTTGCCATCATGCAGTTGATATTTCCCCACCAAGCCCCGAACCTGGTTTTATTCGGGCACTAGAACTGCGGGTTGTGACCCTATTACACTGTCCTGGATCAGCAGCTGATGAAGTACAGCCCCCAAAATGCACCACAGGGTCTACTATCAGAGGAGTAGCCATGTTAGTCTGGATCTGTAAAAGCAGCAAACCATCCTGTGGAACCTTATGGGCACAGGGCCTACAGCTCCCAGAATGCACCGCGGTCCACAGAGCCCAGTCTACATTTGCAGGTAGAGCCGTTAGACTCTAACTCCCTGCATGCACTGCTCCGCTCCGCCTCCTTAGCCCCCACTGCGGAGGCGGCGCACGGCATGCTGGGAGCTGTAGGCGCTGGCCTCCCCTTTTTGTACGCGTAGCACTTCCCGCAGCGGCTCCGCTCCTCTTTGCCGGCTGCCGGCGCCGCGCGATTCCCTCACCCGGGACTGGTTTATACCCCCACCCGAGGCCCCTTTACCTCAGCCCCGCTTCCCGAACAAACCACCTTTCTCCCCTGGCAGTCTTGAGCACCAGTCGTTTGTCGTTGTAGCCATGGCAACCTCGAACTCCGCACGTTCTCGCGAGATCTAGGGCGGAGGGGAAGGAAATGAGGGGAGGGGGGGGCGCAGGCTCGGGCTAAGTGATAGCGGGTAACGCAGAGTTGAGCCGGCTCCCGGGGTGGAGCCGGTTTGACACCAGCTCGCGCTACGTTGGGGGCTGTTGCGTCTGAGCTCTGCACCAGCTTCTCGTCACTAACACAAAGGGGAGAATGGGGGCCTGCAAAACGCCGGGGCTCGCTCCTGGAGCCCAGCGAGCCTCTCGCTGAATACAGCGCTGGTCACCTGCACTGAACCGTAGGCCAGGCGGGTGCTGCTGTGTGAGCAGCATTCGTGATTAGTTACGCAATTTAGATTCAAGTGACATTTGAAGAACACGTAGAGAGGCAAGTTATCACCTCGTTTGCGTGAGTTGTATTCATCCCTGCGCGCAGAACCTATAATTGTGCATGCACGTTTTTGAAAATGCGACCTTTCATCAGATGTCACTTCATCCTTACACACAGAACCTGCTCTGATGCTTATCAAACAAGTAAATGCATTATCTGAATGAGCCCACAAATAGTGCATGTAACCTAAATGACACATATTACATTAAATTAAAAATAATATGTATGTGTGCACACACACTTCAGCTACCACAAGGTAGCGGCAGTTGACCTATTGGCAGTGCTGCAGCTTAAACATTTTACAGCTAATACAGAACTGACCCCCTAATGAGCTTCTACTTGTTACAATATCCTGAGTAAGCTGGTTATTTTGACTACAATGGGCAAATTACAGTGCACGGATAGACTTGTTGACATTATGTGAATATTTTGATCTATTAATATAAAGTCTTAACACTTTTTAAAGGAATGGAGACACCCCTCATTCATCACAAACCTTCATCACCAACACAACCACCATTTGACTTTCTTGTGTGTCTTACTACTACTTCTTACCATAGCACTCTAAATGTTCAAAGTGCTGTGCAAACATTTACTTGCCTCTAAAGCAGTGGTTCTCAACTTGCAGTCTAGTCAGCACACAGCTGCAGTCCATGAGACATCTTCAGGGCCATACAGGTAGTACTGGATGCCATCCACAATGGTAAATAGGTTGAGAACCACTGCTCTAAAGAGTAGTCATTGAGGCCTAGTGCAAGAATTCATGACAGATCAGATTTTCCTCACTGACCTTCTGGTGTTCAGTCCTCTCCTGGCTGTCAGAAAAATTGATGCCAACAGTGGAAAAATGAAGTCATCTTTCTTCCAAATCTATTTCTATCATTCCTTTCCAGTTTATTTTCAGCAACCCTACTACCTTTCCTGTCCTACAAGATCAAGCACTATCACTTTTGTCTTCTCTTCAAATCATGTTTTTCTCATCTCCATTTCCATCACTGAACCCTTTTATCAGTTCACACCTCATTTATCTAGGTTATTATAACAGTATCTCAGTGCTTCCCAAAGAGTGAATAACTATATTCAAAATAGGTCAGCTGTATAATTTTCTCCCCATTTTCCTCACACCAGCCTGGGCTATTTTCCCCATCATCCTCATGTATTACTCTTCTCTCTTACCCTCTCTCACACTGTCCTTGACTTTGCTTCTGTTGATTCATTCTTTCTTGCTACAATTAGTTGTACAACCCTAAGCTGAGGTATGAATTTTACATTTCCTTCCAAAGGTCATTCTAATTTCCTTCAGCCACGTGTTCCAAAGCCTTGGCCCTTCCCAAGAACATCCTGAATTTTACCCTTCAGGATAATAATTTCATAGATCTGGAGGAATGAAGCTGAGAGGTCACTGTCACAGAAAGTGTCTGAGACACCAGGGAACACCTTCTATGGAGGGCCCTGCAGAATGGGCCAGACTTTGAAACTGATGGTTTATTCTGTAAGGAACAGTGACTGGAGCACTGAGGTGATGTGCTATCAGTGGCTGGTGTTGGTGATCAGGCAGGCTGCAGCATGCTGGTGTAAAGGGTTTGTTTTTAAATGCTGCATATTCATAGTAAGGAAAAATGACTTGTATTAATCCAACCTGGAGATCAAGAGGCTCATGAAATAATCCAACAGGAGAATTATAGCCTGTGTGTTAATTTTATGCAGATGTTTTAAATTTAAAAAAAAAAAACAGGAGGGGGTGTTTTTGCAGCTATAGCTATTTAAGCGTCCAACAGCTTTCACTGGTAGCCATGTTAGTCTGTATCAGGAAGAAGGAGGGAAAAAAAAAAAAAAGAGAGTCCTTATGGCACCTTAGAGACTAACAAATTTATTTAGGCATAAGCTTTCGTGGGCTAGAACCCACTTCATCAGATGTATGAAATAAAAAAAATACAGGAGCAGGTATAAATACATGAAAGGATGGGGGTGCTTTACCAAGTGTTAAGTCAGTCTAATCAGATAAGTCAATTAACAGCAGGATACCTAGGAGGAAACTTTTGAAGTGGTAGGAGAGTGTAACCTCTCTTGGTATCCTTCAGATAGTATGCCATAGCCCTATAGTATCACATATCATAGACAAATTTACAGGTATGAATATAGGCCCTCTCATCAGTGGAAATATGGAGATATCCTAACAGCTGTCTCCATTCCAAGACCTGGCCTGAAACCTGACTGGAGGTCAGGATATTGACAGCGGATGGGTACAAACTCATTGTCTCTAGTGACTCTCCTTGGCCTCTCCACTTTAAACACAGCTATGAAAATCATCCACTTTCCTACCACAATGACCATAGCCAGTGCCTCTGAATTCCTTCATAGGCTTCTTCTCACCTTAAGCATCTGTCATAAATAGATAGCTAAGGGTTAATGTTTCTTTTACCTGTAAAGGGTTAACAAAGGGAACCAAACACCTGACCAGAGGACCAATCAGGAAACTGGATGTCGAACGTGTCAGGGAGGGAATTTTTTGGGGTCTGAGTCTTTTGTCTGTCTCTCAGCCCAAGAGGTTCTTTTCTATCAATCTTCTGTTTCCAAATTGTAAGTAACAGGTAGAAAAACATTAGGTTTTGTATGTTTTTGGGTTGTATTTGAGATGTGTTTTTGCTGGAATGTTTCAAATTGGATATCTTTATAAATCAGACTGTTTTTCATAATTTTCTATAACACATAGCCTGAATGGTCACTTGACAGAGATTATGTCATGTCTTTTCTTTCTTTTATATAAAGTTTTCTTTTAAGACTTGTTTGAGTTTTTTCTCTCTGTAGGCTAAGGAACGAGGAGGAAGGGAATTCTCTTTGTTAGATCTACGGGAGGGTGAAGCTCTGCAGCACCAGGGAATTGTGGAGGGGGGAGAAAGATAAATCATTTCTGTTTCTTGTATTAGGGGTTTGTCTCTTTGTGGAAGAGAGGAGAATGACATGCTTCTTGGTATTGTGATGTAAAGAGATTGCATCAGTACTCTCGGGTTAGCCCAGAGAGGAAAGTCTGGGTGGGAGAGAGAGGGGGAAGGGAAGTGGGTTATTTCCCTTGCCGGTAAGACTCAGAGCTTCTGGGTCTTGGGGTCCCTCCAGGGAAAGTTTGGGGGACCAGGGCAAGGCAGGCACTGTAATTCCTGTCTGGTGGCAGCGAGATAAGATCCAAGCTGGTAATTAAGCTTGGAGGTTCATGCCAGGCACCCACATTTTGGACGCTAAGGTCCAGATTTGGGAAAGATGCTTATGATAGCATCAAATTCAGTCCCATAGTTCTCACCTTCAAAACCCTACAAAAAACTTAGTTCCCATGTGCCTCATCGTGTTTGGCTCCCTGCTGTCTAGATGAGGGCTTAACAAGCCTTTCATTTCCTTCTCCAATTCTTGTCCACTGTTTCTCCTCCCCCACCTTCTCCAAAGTGTTTTATATGTTTTAGCTTAGGCTGCAAGTTCTTTGGGACAGGGAAACAGTCATTCACTTATATATAAAGAAAAAAATTGCAGTATGTTTTGTAGATATTAGCACTCAATTTTTTTTTTTTTTTTTTTTAAAATAAACCCTGGAGAGTTCCTGCAGCCAACAACAAAAAAACCTAGGTCACATTCAGAGCACAGCTATCCCCAACAGATCAGGTAATAGCAATGGAGACCTCACTCACAGTTGCCGTTACATGGCAATATGTACATTGTGTGGTCTAATAAACTCTGAACTCTTGCATTAAGTCCCATCCTACACAATACTTTGAGATTTTCTGATGAAAGTCAATATGTAAATTCAATGTTTTAAAGAAGTGAAGTTTCTTAACTTTAAAATTTGCTCTGAGTTTCTATACTGTACTACATCAGATTATAATGTTTTCTTTTATTACATATTTCCAGCATTATTAATAGGGGACAATCAAGTGCTAACAGATTGCCAAAATAATCAGTCTCTTTAAAATATGCTCTGCTAGCACATTTGTCTTATATAAATTAAAAGTAATTCATTCTAAGATGTACAATATTACATCTGACAAATTAACTCTTCTCTGTAAAATGTGTGTACACTTTGCTGGTTACTGCAGTGATTTTGATTTAAATACCAAATATATACATTTATTTTAGTGAGTTAGTGTGTAAAGTAAAAAAATTGCTACACTTCCCTTTTCTGCAAAGATGCATTTTTTGCTGGTTAGCATAAAGAGTGAAATGAAAATGGACACTTTTAAAAATAGCACACATTAATTCATCATAGAGCTCTAATTCATTACTTGTCCCCACTTTATTACCAGCAATTGGTATTTAATGTTGAATCAACAACATAAAATCAGTTAAATTTTCATTCTTATCATGCAGAGCACATATGATTTACTTGCTGTTTTCTGCAGCTTGGTCTACCACCATAACCACATCAGTCAGGGCAGGGGATGCGGGGAACCCACACCCAGCCAACATAACTATGCCAACCTAGCTGCATCTACACTAGGCACTGTCAATGGAAAAATGCTTCCGTCGCCATATCTAACTTCATTCAGGGAGGTGGCATTCCTACACCAACAGAAAACGTGCACCGATGGAAGGAATTAAATGTCAACAGTACAGCTAGCACAATCTCCATAGTGTAGATACAGCCCAAGATAATTACACCCCTTGCAATTATTTTCATTATGTGGTTTAATATAGGAATAAGCCATAACGGGTTCTCAACTTGTAGTAACAGTTTAGGGAAAAAAAAGCAAGAAAACCCATGTTAGCGAATTGTAGGGTTGTTTTCACTGAAGTGTTTAAAAAAAACAAACCAACCAACCAACCCACTAATTAATTTATTCCCACCTAACTCCAGGTAGTTAACGTATTTGTACAGGCTAGTCTAGACACTCACCAATTGTTTGTTCCAGAGTGATTTCCAAAACTTTAAAAGTATACCATTTTAATCAAAAACTAGAAATTATTGTAGCCTGGAACTGTGGGTGAGGTAATCTTTTACTGGACCAACTTCTGTTGGTGGAAGAGACAAGCTGAAGAAGGTTGAAAGAAGCTCTATGAAGTTCAAAAGCTTGTCTCTTCCATCAACCGAAATTGGTCCAATAACTGATATTACCTCACCGCCTTGTGTAATGTCCTAGGACTAACATAGCTAACTTTACAAAATGTGTTAGCCACCTTGAGGTAATTTGCCAATTAACCAAAGTCAAAAACACTACTGCAGACATACCTTGTGTGTGTGAAGAAGGAAGAAAGTACTGGAAGATAGTTTTGAAGACTACAACACATACTTCTACTTAACTACTACATCCCTTTTCTTGTTTTCAGAAGAGTTGGCGCAAGATTTTTTCTTTGTTTCAGTTGCTACTGTACTTTGGAGATGTGATAAGAAAAGTTCTCTTATGTATATGGGAAAACTACTAAATGCAATATCATAATTCATACTAATTTGCATATCTTCGTCTCACATCAGCTCAGTACCCATTATCTAAAACCATTTATTTTAATTCCTCTTTCATCATCTGACATTGCTCACCCTCATTCAGCTTATAATCGTTTGTCATTTGTCATCTAACAAAATTGCATTTTTTTACCTAACTGCAGTCCTCATGTGGAATGCAATCTAGTGGCTTTATCTTGGAAGATACTAGCCCTTACCATTTAACAAAAAAAATCTTATTGTGGATTACTAGCAATACTACAAATAAACAAATCCAGCTAAGCTATGGAACCCATTAAAAATTGGAGGAGTCTATTAAAAACCTCTCATTAACATAACCAAAAGATAGTTTAACTTGGCAATAATCTTTTAAAATGAATATTTTAGAACTTCATTATTCAAAATGTAAACATTCAGATATTTACAAAATATAAACTAGCAATTTTGTCCTGAAAACATCAACTGGTCAGCTACTGTAACAGCTCCGTCCATTCAATTCAGTATAAATATAATTTTAAAACTATTTAGAAATTCTACAAATGTAGTAAATTAATATATATATATTGTTCTGTATTACAGTACTTTCCCAAATACATACTTGGTGTTGTAAAAATAGGAACACACCCCCACCCCAAATAATATGCACTCTAAACAGATATGTCAAACATTTAAAAGTATACAAGCAACACATAGTGGGATGATACTACTACAAGTCTAGTTAGTTTCTTTGCCTGTATACTCTCCCCAACGATCTTCTCCTTACCATTTCTCCAGTATCCTAAATGTATACAACTTTAAGCTTGCTCTTGCCTATATATTAGGTATTTGGCTCTCATTAGTTCCTCATAACAAAACAAGCATAGGTTAAATCAAATTACTTATGTGAAAATTCATAAGGAAAAGTCCACCACTATGAACAATGTATGATATTAAACTCCTAAAAGTCGAGTCCATATCCAACCTTTAATACATTTTGAATATCCAAAATATATATTTACAATTACCTCCTGAATATCAAATCCAATTACAGTACAGAACGGTTGTAGTTTTGTTACTGAAAATACCACTCGGTAGCTGAAGCCCCATTTTCCTTTATTTCGTCACAGGTTTATAGGTCAAAACACTTTTATATATTTACACAGGTTTGATTTAAATCAAATCCAATCCTGCCTGAAGTGTGAATAGCTATTCTTTAGTCACAAAAAGATACAGACTTAGACTCTTTTCATTTAAAAGTTGTTGAAATTTTGTATGGAAAAGATGTTTTACATCTCATGTTGAAAATGCACATAATCATTTATTTGGTGTTGCCCAATACTTTTATCTCTTCAGCCACAATCTGGAATCTCAACATTCTGGAGCTCTTATTTTTGTATGAATATCAACTCAAAGCAGGGTCCTAATCCATGTCAGTTTACCTGTATAATCTGATAATTTGCTTAAAAAAAAAAAAAAGAGTGCATGAAATATTTCACATATGCAGTTGGCTACTCCTTACCTGAAAATACTTGTATTGAAAATATTACAGTGCACATGTGCACTCGATAGCTATATAGACAATCCCTTACTTTAGCATTCAAATCTAATAGCATTTATATGTAAACCATTTTCTAGCAGGGATTCCAACCCTTTGTAATAATACTCTCCTATACATAGCAGTGCTAAAACTTCTCAGTTTATGTATTTTTTTCAGTGGGAATAAAACAAATAGGCTTTGCAAAACAAGTGTGGGGAGTGGTGCATTTGGGAAGAAGAGTTTAATCAAGTGGGCTTAGCAAATGAAACATGCATACTGTGTACAGAGTTCTAGCTTTGCCATATCCTAAGCTGAAAATGCCTTTATCACTGACTTTTTCTTTGGGCTTCTTAATTATGCCCCCCAAGAGGTCAACTGCCTTGTATATACAAGTAACGTGAAGTAAGTTCCATGTAACTACCCAACATTTTGGGATCTTAGTTGTAGTCTGCTTGCTAACTTCATGGTATCTGCATGATGAACTGCAGATTAGAGTTCTCCTGCAACATTATCCATATCTCTAAATGCAACAGTTTTTAGTTAAGGAAATAGCCTCTCTGAAACTAGCTGTTTTATATATGGCTGTATTGGCAGTCTATTAATTTAAATCCTTAATGCTCACTGTGAGTTCTTCTGTATAAAACTGCATTGTTAGCTCACATACTGTTCCTCAGAGGCTATATGTCACTTGCAAACTTGAAAGCATTACTTGGATCATGGTACTGAAAGAATAAATAAAAATAGCCTCAGCTCTGATCCCTGTGATTTCTAACTGTTATGCTTTTCAATGTTGAACTCTACAGGTTTATTAAGCACACTGAAATATTTTCTTCACAAATGGTCTTACTCTATTCCCATTTAAGTAAACAGGAAAACAATGTGGCCCAAACTATCAATTATGAATGTCAAGTTCTTTTATCTGAAGGCTATATGCCAGTTCACATCAACACAGCATTAGCTGAGTCACAGATGCATTTGTATACTCTTAGGATTATCCTCAGTGATTCTCAAATCCTTAAAAATTACCAGCACACTATCAAACAAAATTCACATGTGGAAGGGTAGTGGAACTTTAAATTTAGTACTTTTTGCCTCCATTAGTTAAAAAATTTTGGTTGCAGACTTGTTTTTTATTATTTCCCTTTTCCCAGAGTGACTTCCAAAACTTTACAAATGTACCACTTTAATCAAACGTATCAAACGGACACACAGTTTTATCTGTATTTATCTCACCACAGCTGATCATCAGGCATTTATGTAAAATGCAGTTCACCCTTTCCTCTTCTTGCCTTAGCCAGTTCAGTGTAGCCACAATCCAGAGTCTGAGACATGAAAATTGCTTCCATGCTGATAAAATGTCAAGAAGTGGATCAGACAAGAAAAGAAGGGTAATTACACAAAAGAAAGTTTCTGTTTCTAATTACACAGAAGAAAGTTTGTTTCTACTTAAATATATTGTTAAATCAACAAGCTAGGAAATAAAATAATCAGATTGCCCTTAACAAAGATTTAGTAAAGCATTTTTGCAAGAAAGTCAGACTGGACCTTTACATCCTGCTAAATGTAAATAGAGGCAAAAGAAATCATATACAAAAAGCTATTTTCTTTAATTTAAAGACAAAATTTTCAGTAACATGATACTAATATTTAATTAAGTGGTTTTTTCCGATTCTCAAGTAGTTACAGAAATAATGCTGACTATTATATTGGCCATCGCCATTGGTCAGTAGGAGGTTCTTCAACTAAAGGCTCCCATGGTTTCCACTGTGCCATTTTTCTTGCCAGAGAGAGCTCACTTTCAGCCTGTTGATAAAAATATACAAGAGACTTTTAATATTAATTATATTCTGAAATATTAATCTAAGTCTAACTAATCTATAATTGGAGAACATATTTTATGAATTTACAAGCTCTTTGGATACCAAAGTTCCATCTAGAGTGCTTTGCAAGCAATTCAGTCATTGGGCCAACGGATCACAAAGCAAAGCCATAAAATCTATTCTCATGTCTGAAGTTGAAATAAATTTGTTAGTCTCTAAGGTGCCACAAGTACTCCTGTTCTTTTTGCGGATACAGACTAACACGGCTGCTACTCTGAAACATGTCCGAACAGTCCATGAAGCCGACTGTAATTATGATAGAGTTCAAATTTACAAGAGTAAGTAGAATGGCACTGCAGTAAATTAAAAAAATGCAGAAATTTGCATTTCTATCTGCCCTACCGCTAGGGCCATACCAAGTTCATGGTCCATTTTGGTCAATTTCAAAGTCATAGGATTTTAAAAGTTGTAAATTTCATTATTTCAGCCATTTAAATCTGAAATTTCACAGTGTTGCAATTGTAGAAGTCCTGACCCAAAAGGAGTTGTGGGGAGAGTCACAAGGTTATCACAGAGGGGTTGCGGTACTTCTACACTCACTACTGCCTTCAGAGCTGGGCAGCCAGAGAGCATTGCCTGCTGGCCGGGAGCCCAGCTCTGAAGGCAGAGCCACTGCCGCTAGCAGTGCAGAAGTAAGGATAGCATGGTATGGTATTGCCACTCTTACTACTGTGCTGCTACTGGCAGGGCACTGTCTTCAGAGATGGGTGCCCGGCCAACACCCACTGGCCTATGGCCGCCCAGCTCTGAAGGCAGCACAGAAGTAAGGTGGCAACACTGTGACTCCCCCAAAATAATCTTGCAACTCCCCCTTCCCCTGCACCCCCTTTTTGGGTCACGACCCCAGTTTGAAAAACACTGGTCTCCCAGTAAAATCTATATAGTATAGGGGAGAAGCGCACAAGACAAGATTGCACGGTCTGTGACGTGTTTTTCATGGCCGTGAATTTGGTAGGGCCCTACCTATAGCTACAGTTATGTCATGAGCGGTATGTTCTTACAAGAATTCTCTATTTGTGACATAACTTCTATTTTAAAAAGCTAGAAGTTTGTAGATTAATTATCTGATTAGTTGAACATGAGTGAGAAAAAACTCTGAATAAAAACTGAATAACAGCAACCCAACTTCTCTTAAAGGCAAGCAGAAAATGTAAATTCTTATGTGTATTGCAGTAATTCCTAGGGGGCTCCAAGATACTAGGTGCTATATAAACATAACAAAAAGATTCCTCTTCCTTGAAGAATTTACAATCCATTTGTAAAAGGAGATTAATCAGATGTTGAATTAAGGCCGATTTATAACTAAATTAAAACAAATTGTAGAATTATGTTATATAACCCCAAATAGTATGAATGAGATCATTCATTACAAACATACCTTTACCCTGCCAACCCAAGATCAGATTACTCAACACCCACTCCAAGTGACACTGCAGCATATTGGTTCCCAAACTGAGAGTGAGGTCACCTAAAAGGAGTTCAAGACCATTCCAAGGGTGGAAATGGTCTTAACTCCATGTAACCAACAGAGCAACTCAATCCACATCTATGGGGGCAGGGGGGGAACAATTCACAGAGAAACTCCAGGCTCCAAGGGCTGCTCTGTCACCTTTCCTGTCTTGACTGGCAACCATGCGAGAGGGAGCTACCAAAGATTCCGTACTCCCAACCCCAGTGCTTCTTAACTGAAAAGAAAAGAATGACCGACACCTCTTTTTAAACCTTCCTGCCTTCTCTCCCTCCCACATCATGGTCATGCAGTCTGAGAACTTAACAAGCAGGAAAGGTTGTTCAAGCAGTACACTTCTCCTCTTTGGCCCACGGGAATACTTGAGCACTAACATTGTTCCTCTAAGCCAAGCATGGATCCGTCTTAGGGTTTGTATGTGGGTAGGATAGATAATCCTGGGGAAATTCTATGCCACTGTGCATGCAGAATTTGTTTTGAAATTAACATTGTGAGTGTTGAATTTCATTTTTCCCTCACCACAGAAGTGGGCTGCAGAATTGTTGCAAGTAGAAGACACTGCTGTGGTGGGGAGGGAGAAGGAGCTGAAGGGTTCCTGGCAGCTGCAGTTCCCAGCATGTGCTGAAGGAAGGAGGTGGCATGCAGGAAACTCCACATAAGCCCAGGACCCAACATCAGGCTGTTTCTCCCTCTGGCTCCCTGGGCTCTGGGGGTTAGGTTGTGTGGGTGTCTAGGCTGGGAGGGGCCCGCAGCTGGGCTCTGGAGGGGAAGGAAAGCAGGTGTCAGGCTAGGGGGGCCTACAGCGTATGAGTGTCTGGGCAGGAGGCAGCTCTGCAGCTGGGCTCTGGGAGTTTCTGGGCTGGGGGCACCCCACAGCTGGGCTCTGGGGAAGAAAGGGGCACAAGTGTGTGGGCTGAGACAGCCATGGCTGGGCTCTGGGGGGTAGGGAGTGCGGGTCTCTGGCCCCCTGCTAGGCTGAGGGGGGTGGGGGAGGCAGAGAAACAGGGTTTTCTTTAACTCTGTATTCCTGAGGGAATTTTTTTGTGTCTGTATTCTTACAGCTTCAAAAGGCATGCTGCTATTCTATATTTAATACACTCTTAATACTTGTCATTTCTGTTTTCAGAGAAGAGAAAGAAAGCACTCGTATCTAGTTGTTGCTCTTCAGCAAGGCATTTTTGAACAGTATCAAACTTTACCTGTATTATCACTTCTTCTATCTGACCACTTTTCATTTTGTCTTCTAGTTTTTGCACATTAGGTTCCTGTGAATTCAGGTAAAATAAAATAAATGTTTAGTTTTATTTTAAAATATCAAGTGCAGAACTCAAAGACAGAACTTAAAATAGATCATACACAGTGTCCAATTCTTCCTAAATGTAACCACTCAAATGAGTTAGCTTCAAGGTGACCTATTTTACACTGCAGTAATACATGATTCCAGTATTGTTCTTTCCTGCTATAAGCAATGTCTCATTAAAAATATAAAGAGAAATACCCCCAAAAAAGTTATTTTATTGCAATTCAGATGTACAGAGAAGCAAAAATAGCATTCTGTTGTACCACAGATTGTGGACAGAAAGTGTGATCATAGCTTTCTGGAGAAATAAGATACTCATCCATTCAACAAGTCACTGTAGTCAAACAAAAGCAAGAATGCAACACTAGAATGAACTATTTGACCCTGCCCCATAGAAAAGTAGTTGTTTCTTGTCATTCAGCATTTTTTTAAAGAGCTAAAAGAATAAGTGAGTGTAAATAAAATACCCAGAAGTCTGCTATTCTGCAGATCTTCAGATAATTACTTTCTATTTCTATTTTTAGCAGAAATCAGTGATGAGACACCATTGCTATTTTCTAGTTAAATACACAAAAGAGTAGTAGTTTATGTAATCAGAAAGAGTACGTAACCTTGATCATCTCTCTGAAATGAATAACTTCTATATGTTCCCTGAAGATAAACTGAGATTTTGAGAATACTATAGTCTTTGTTGTACAAATTTTGTATAGAAAATATTTACAAGTAGTGCTATACTTACTGTTTTTACCATATTAAACCGCTCATTTACAATCTGTTCAGTGTATTTCCTATATGCTGCATCTTTGGGGATGTCCTGCAGAACAGTGAGGATTTTTGAATACAGTATTCTCAGGTGCTGAAATGATTGGAAGACGTGGAAGTGTGTAAATAATAAATGACTGTTAACAGAAATATTTAAATAATCAACAAGCCCACAGAGTAAAACACAGAGAACTACAGCATTCAAATTCACACTGGCTATACCAATAAAGTAGCTGGGTCTGACGGCAGAATTCTGACCTGGGTTTGGGCCAGGATGTGTGTCAATTTGGGGTTCCAGTTTGGACTCATCTGTAGAGTATAAAACTACCTTGCTAATCTTGTTTACTACTTTCCTCATGAAGTATGCTGTGAATATTTTAATCTGTTCTCAAAATCTGGCCCTTAATCTATCCCAGAGATGTTAATTGGCACAAAGCCTTAAAGAAAATAAGCAAATAATCAAAACCAAAGATACTGCCCTCCGCCCTGCCCCCCCCTTCCCCCGAGTCCATTAAAAAGGGCACCTATTACCGGTGCTGATGTTAGGATTTCATTTACATTCATCCGTAGAATAGTCTGTGGATTTGAATGAACACCCTCAGCATGTTTTTAAGAAACTTCAGGGGTTAGGAAAAAATTCACAGCAGCTGGAAAACAGATGAGATTGGGTTGTAGTAGGAGAAGGTGGAACCAACAGGGTAACTTCTGAGTGGAAGGAATAGGAGTGGAAAGGGCAAGGAGCAGAAGAAGAATTATACAGACAACAGCAGGAGAAGAAAAGGAAAACAGCCTTGTTAAGACCAATGGGTTAATTGCAGCCCTAAATTTACTCTCATAAAAGCTGTAAGACAGCCCAGTAGATATGGCTCTTTATCTGCAGGAGCTTTATACTCCTGTTAACTCTTTCCAAGCAACAGTAGCAGTGGCACTGGCAACAGCTCTCCCTAGTGGGATTATTGCATTGTCTGAAAATTTCAACGTTTTAGAGAACGATATGGGATTGCTGTAATATTAAACAATCTAAGAGTCCTTTCAAATGTATTAGTGGAAAATCTTATGTCCTAGATCAGTGGCCCCCAAACTTTTACCTTGCATCCCCTCTTTCCCCTGCCTGCTTTCTCCCCCCACAGCCAGAAGCAAGGCCACTGCTCTGAGAAGGGGGGAAGCAGACAGGGGTAAGGGAGCCAAGGCTGGGGGCAACGAGGCCTTATGGGCAGGCAGGGGGGCCTGGGTGGGACCAGGAGCAGAGCTGGCAGCTGGGGGGCAGAAGCAGAGCTGAGTGTTGCTCTCTCCTCTTCCCCGCTTTCCCCCATGGGGGCTGGTCCAGGCCACAACATCCCCCGAGGGGGTGCATCCCACACATTGGAAACCTCTATCCTAGATGAACTAGCAAGCTACTTCCTTAGGAGTGCCACTGAGAATTATCAAGAGATTTATTCTTTGTATTATAGTGATGCCTACGAGCTTGTGTCTTGAGCCAAGGCCGCACTGCACTAGACACTATACACACCTAACAAAATATGGGTCCCTGCTCCAAAGAGTTTACAATCTAGACACCTCTCCTGCCCCGTAGATCAGGTACAGTGAAACTCCGTTATAACGCGACCTTTGGGGTCCAAAAAATCCCATCGCGCTAAATGCGGGGTTGTGGTATAGCAGGGTTTCAAATCAGTTAGGTGCTCTCCAAAGCTTAGTGCCCCTGGTGCCTAGTGCCCAGCAGGCGAGAGGAGCCGCAGCTCCCCGCCTGCCAGCGACAAAGAGCACCGGCGCCCGCAGCCCTGGAGCTCTCTGTCCCTGGCAGGTGCGGGGCCGCGGCTTCCCTCCGGCTACAAGAGGAGCCATGGCTCCCCACCTGCCGGGGACAGAGAACTCCGGGGCTGCGGGAGCCGGTGCTCTTTGTCCCCGGCAGGTGCAGAGCTGCGGCTTCTCTCCCGCTTCAAGAGGAGCCGCGGCTCCCCACCTGCCTGGGACAGAGAACTCCTCTCGTAGCCAGAGGCAGGCGGGAAGCCACGGCTCCTCTTGAAGCGAGAGGGAAGCCGCAGCCCCGCACCTGCCGGGGACAGAGAGCACCGGCGCCCGCAGCCCCAGAGTTCTCTGTCCCCGGCAGGTGGGGAGCCGCAGCTCCTCTTGAAGCTCTCCCACTTCAAGCCCTGGAATTCTCTGTCCCCAGCAGGTGCAGAGCTGCAGCTTCTCTTCCCTGCATTGGTGTTGGGGACCATTGGTACAGTACCATACTGTATTATACTGTACCTTAAAGGGGAGCCAACCTGTGATCGCGTTATATGTGATTTTGCGTTATGGCAGGGTTTGACTGTATTACATTTTACAGAAACATTAGTATGGGGCTGCAGAATCTATTATTTCATCTGGGAAAATCTGTGCATGTGGAATAGTAATTAAATTTAAAAACCACCAAACCTAAATAGTTGCACTCCATCTTATAAGTTAGAGTTCTTTTCACCATTTTAGGGCTCTACAAAGAAAAATTATTACTACTTCATGTTTGCTCAGAAAAAAGCCTTACTGTAAGTGATTTTGGAAATTAATTGTTTCTAAGATGCAACTACCAAGGCAATTTTTTATATTTATAGAACAAAAAATATCTGCAGAAGAACTGCCTTTTTTAGTTTTAAAAGTAAACCTTTCCAGGCCGTAGCCAATATTCTCCATCAAACTGAACGTTTTGAAGCTGGTCAAGTTTTAGACTTCAAATAACTACTCTCCCCATAGCATCATAAGATACTTAAAATATAAATAAATTAATTAATGGAGATATCCTATTTTCCAGAACTGGAAGGGACCCTGAAAGGTCATCAAGTCCAGCCCCCTGCCTTCACTAGCAGGACCAAGTACTGATTTTGCCCCAGATCCCTAAGTGGCCCCCTCAAGGATTGAACTCACAACCCTGGGTTTAGCAGGCCAATGCTCAACCACTGAGCTATTGCTCCCTTTCCTGCCCCCCCCAAAGGAGGGGAGTCAAGCAAAACAAGTGAATACTCTGATATCCACTCTATGTCAATTAGATATTAAAATATACTTGAAACATACCTCATGAGGATTCTCAGCTACAGCTAGTCCCACGAGCCCAGTGGTCTGCACAAACAGAACACATTTAGTAAGCCAAAGCATTTATTTCAAGTCTTGCTGTAATACACACTACTGACTCATAACGTCAGTGAACTGAAACATATATTGGGAATTACAACATTTGGAGTTAAGGGTCAGGAAAAAAAAAATCACACAAATCCAGAGGGCTGGGGGCAAAGAGCCTCCATCTCCCTTTACTGAGGGCTTGCCTTACTTACAGCACTGCAACTGCACTTCTCCCGTCTGCATACTTAATCCACCTCTCCAAGAGGTGGTAGCTATGTGGATGGGAGAAGCTCTCCTGCCAACATACCGCTGTCCACATAAGGGGTTAGGTCAGTGTAACTATGTCACTGAAAATCCACAGCCCTAGCAACTTAGTTATCCCGATATAGATCTGTAGCGCAGACCGGGCCATAGCCAGCGCAGCGATGGGTACACTACAAACGCGGAGAAGAGGGAGCAGCTCACGTTCAGTAGTCGGTAGAATTAACGCGTCCCCCCCCCCCCCTCCCCCGCTTTCACACGGGCTATTGCTCTGCTTTGCCCCAACAGCAAAACGAGCAGGCAGCACCGCGGGGCTCTCGGCGTCAGGGACTGTCCCTGGGAAGGGCCCTTGCCAGCGCCGGCTGCTCGGCGCGTCCCGAGGATCCTTGGCTGCAATCTGAAGCGGAACGGGCGGGGGGCGGGGTTACCAGGCTCACCACCGTGAGTGCCCGCCGGCCGCCAGGCCTGCCCTTCCCCCTGGGCCCGGGGGAGCCCGAGGCAAACAGCCCCGGGAGGGGACCCCTCAGAGACCCGGGCTGGCAGTGAAGGAGAAGCCCCTGACCCCGGCCCTCACCTTCTTCAGCGCCCCGGCCATGGCTGCGGGCAAGCAGTACAGCGCTGACTCCAACCGCCTAGAACGGAGCAAAAACGCGCATGCGCCTCGTACCATTAGCGAAGCTGTGGCTGTTGGTTACAGGGCAAGCCCGGGAAGACGAAGGCCGCATGCGCCTAGGAGGCCGGGCCTGAGAGCGACGCTGGGGGAGTTCTGTGTCTGAGTGCGCGTGCGTATGCCGTAAAGTAATCGCAGGCGCTGTTTCTAAGTGGGGCGGGCGCGAGAATGGAGGATTGGAGAGCATGAGGAATGCGCATGTTCTCCGCGCAAGAGCGTCGGTAGCAAAATGAGCATGCGCTACCTGAGCTCAGCGAGCGAGCCCATGAGCGGCTGGTACAGCGCTGCGCCTGTGTCGGGCGCCCTCTGGCGGGTGGAGGGGGAGTCACAGCGGCAGGCGGGCTGACCGACTGCACACGAAATTACACTGTCAAGGTGTCATGAAGCGAGAATGGGGCTTGTTGGGGAATCTGGAGTGAGTCGGGTTCTGCCAGCCCCAGATGCACCACATGGGGGGGGGGGTCTTGGCCCCCAGCCCCTCCTGACACGCTGTGTGATGGAGGAATCTCATCCCCGAGCACTATGGGCACACCCATGAACACCCTGCAGGAGAGGGGCTCTCCACTTGCACCCGTCTCCGTGGTTCCAGTTACACTGACAATCTCAGTGCCACCGAGAGAAAAGTGATTTTGTGGTTCTGTAAGCAGCCAGTCCTCTGTCTCCCTGCCACCAGTCACTGGATACTTACTGAAGTACATGTAGTACTGTGTCAAGTATCAAAGGGGTAGCTGTGTTAGCCTGGATCCTCTAAAAAGCGACAAAGAGACCTATGGCACCTTATAGACTAACAGACATATTGGAGCATAAGCTTTCGTGGGTGAATAGCACTTCGTCAGACGCATGATATCAGAGTCACCCACGAAAGCTTATGCTCCAATACATCTAGTACTGTGTTTCCAGGGCTGTCAGCGGCTAATGCTTGGTGGAGGGCTCTTCCCTTGGGCTGCTCCTTGACATGTGCAACTGGAGTCTGGGGCTGTCCATAATTTATGTAACACATTTTTGGTGATTTTCAAGACCCACCCTTTGTAACACTGAAATAAACATGGAAAATTAAGCAGGCCGAAGTGCGAAGACACCCATCATCCACCCACTCACCCCGCTTGCCAATCCCCCCCCCCCCCCCCCCGCCATCCTCAATGCAAGACGTAATTTTTGGTGAACACCAGAACTGGCTTCCAAGCTTTCTCTGTTGTGAAGACTGAATATATGGAACCAATTCTTGGTCCCAATGAAGTCAATGAGCATTTTTCCACTGACTTCAGTGAGGTCCAAGACTAGCTCTTAGGACCTGATCCAAAGGCCTTTGCAACCAATGAGTGGTTTTCTTTTACCAGGATCAGGCCCTTCATGATGGTAGGGATGTGTGTTTATGGTAGGTGCATTCTCTGTGCAGGATGGGACATTAATAACATTTTATGTCTCTGAAAAGTGTTTTATATGGTTTTTGAAAGCACTTAGTGACACCTACAGTTTGATAGTTATCATATTAGCTAATGAATCAAAGCATTATTTACATATATTTGGAATACATCAAAATACACTGCTGAGAACATGGAAAAGAATTGTTTAAAATTTGCAGTCCAGAATGATACTGCAGGTGCCCTGCAGCAATTATTTTGATGTTAATAGTGTTGGTAACAAGTTCAAATCAGTTATTTCTGGATTAGATGCCATTATAAACTTGGTTACTAAGGACAGATGAAGAAAAAACAACTAACTTTGCTTCCTCACTTAACTAACTCACTACTCACTTTATCCATTCATTATGCTTCACTCTATTTTTCATGGTATATCTGAATATAATTTTGCAGTGCTGCCCAACTACATGAAAGATAGCTGGCCTAGCTTCTAGATGGGGGCTGTTTAGTTTAAGAAACTTCAACGGGAAAAACCAGGAATCTCATGTTTTAGCTGCTTCTGTGAACTTTTCTATAGTGCAGTAGTGCCTGGGGTCCCTGTTTAGAATGGGGACCCATTGTGCTTTATACCGTACAAATAGATATGGAGATGGGGCAATATAGCTATGACAATTTGTCTCAGCCTCAGTTTAAAATCTAATAAAATTAATTTGATCAGAGTGGTTAAAGGAAAGGCAGAGATACTGGAAGCTTGTGGTCCTCATCTCTAATCTAGGATGAGTTTAGTTTAGGTACTTGTGCCTCACTCACTACATGGATAATAAAAAAAACATGGATAATAAAAAAAAACAGGATGTAACTCATTCTGCGTCTGAGCTGTGTTTGTGTAGGTAAATAAATTAAATGGAGAAAAAATCCATTTTGCCACTCACACCGTGGCTGTGGTTTAACTTGCTAGATACTAATGTCCTTGATGGCATTACTCAGAGCTTCTTGGTCAGACTTGTCAACATTGACTATGATGCTGTGTCTCCAGCTTCTGTGTTAAAATGGAAATTATTAAAATCTAGTCAAAGACTAGGACTCGCTATCATGGAATCTGTAAATCTTGGCATCACATCAGGCTCACCACGTCTACAAAAGTTTGAATAGTGAGAGATTGGGAACTATTTTGTGACATAAAGTGATGTGACAAGATCTGTCACTGTAGAAGACTAAATATTTGTACAACAGCTAAACCTTTCTTGGTTTTATTTCTTTTTAGCTCTATGTGTATATGTTACTAAATTTTTTTAATACTGCTAGTGAGTTTAAGCTGGCAGATCATTTATTTTCTTAATGAGAGCTGTTTGAACCAATTAAGGCACAGATTATCTTATTATACCAGTCAGACCTCATGTTACTTTTGATAAGATTCTAGAGAAGTCATGTGTAATACTTTTCTGTGGGGTGGAGTCTGCTTATGTTACAGTTGTACGAGGTCAGACCTTAATTTAACTCCCAACTACATACTTAATTTTAGAAATACCACAAGACACACCAGCGTGCAGGGTACTATTCCTGTCTGTTCAAAATACAGGCCCCAGAGTAACAATGACAAGATGATGGGTTGAAAAGGTGAGAATATAATATATTTTATCTGTATCTTGCCAATTAGCCTAATGGTGAAGTAGACTAAAATTGTGAATAATGTGTAACAGAGTCAATCCAGATTTAAACTGCTATTAAATTACTGTATTGGTGTGAATAAAGTCTTCAGGCTTGGATACCTAAAGGCCTTCCAGTTATAGAGAACAAAGTTAGGACTGCTTAATTTATTTCAAAAATGTGAAATCAGATTAATATGTCTTGCTCGCATAGCACTAAACACTTGCCTGATATGCTTAATAGTAATAAATTCTTGACACATCTGTTTCTAAGCAAAGACTCAATTTCCATGATTTGTGAGTATTTCAAATCTTTTGAACTGAAAGAGAATGGCTTAAACTGGAACAAATTCTTTTCTATGAAAATTGATCCTTCAGGTTTAAGATGCATAAATACTCAAAAATTAAAAAATCTACAGTAATCAGTAGTTTCTTGGGAACTTGTTTTTTTTCAGGATAAAATAAAAATGAAATAATTCAATCTATTAAAAAATTCTGGAAAAATATTATTGATCTTATGAAGACTACTATATCTGTGCCTTAACAATAGTATTTTCTAGAAAAAGCAACTACCGTCTCATCTAGCAATGAGCTTGGTCTGAAAAATGAAGAACAAATTTTCCATGGGTGAAGGAAAGGGAATTCGCCGCTGCATCTTTTAACAGCCTCTTTGCTACTTTATATACAAGTAACAAGTATATCAGACAAAATATTCTTATTGTGCTGCCCAATGTACCAGTGTTCAGCCATATTCCATTGTGATCCTAGTGGAATATTCACACTTCAGCAGATTGTCATCACCTCAGATAGCATCTGACCAGCAGTGATATAGCCAATCAGGCACCCAAAGCATTTATAAACCTCCCTCAATGTTCACCACATGCACTTTGGTGAGTTATTTACTTTCTCATACTTGTTCTACCATGTCACAGCCTCTTGGCCCTTGTATTAGCTTTTTCCATTTTATTATTAATTATCATCATCATAATCTCATACAGGATAAGTGGTTATGTCTAGAAAGACACTTTGGAGAAAATATATGCCAAAACCACCGCTTACCTGACCCCAGATAGGCTGAGTCTGTGCTCCAGCAGAGTTCTGTGGTAACTGTGAATTCTGAGAAATCACAGCGGAAAAGAAGTCTATTGTCCAAGCAGGTATTGACCTTGTGGGTCTAGAAAGAAAAACTATATAATTTTATAATAATTTTAAGTCCCTTCTTAGCTTTTCTTTTAGTGCTGGGGTTGGTTTGGGCATGCATCATATTTTTCTGAAGAAAATGGAATTTTTGTAATGTTTTATTAAATTATTTGTATTTCTATAATGTGTGAAAATCCTGATCCTGCCATGTAGTGAGTGGTCTCAGTTCCATTTGGAGTCAATGGAAGTTGAGGGTACTCAGTACCTTGTGGGACTGAGCCCTACATGAACATCTACCCTGCGTAAAGTGTACCAAACCACTGATAATGTTCCTGTTCAAGGTGCTTTCTATCTATGGGCCTGATCCAAAGCCCACTGAAATCAATAAGAGTTTTTCCATTAACTTCAGTGGGCTTTGAATCAGGCTCTAAAGGTATAAGGGAATAGAGATGATCAGGAATTTTTTGACCAAATGGTTTTTGTGAGAAAATGCCAATCAATCAAAACAAACTTTTCAAGGTAATGTGTCAGTTTTGACAAAAGTTTTTTCAGGTCCAGAATGAAATTTCTATATGTGTAAGAGGGGAAGGAAGAGAAACCAAGAGACCCCCTCCACCACCATCACCACCACAAGAACAGCCAATAACCAAGGTCACTCACCTGGGGCATAGGAGACCCTGGTTCAAGTCCTTGTTCCAAATCAGGCAGAGTAGTGGGTATAAAGCTTGTTCATACAGATTTGATATAGCTAGATTGCTTCGTAGGCTGGTGGATTTTCAGAAGTTTCCTGAAGGAGAAGGGAGGACACTTGACATACATGAAGCCTACCCATCCATGGTGGAGTCTATTCCAAGTGTAGGGAAAAGTGTGAAGGAAGGCATAACATTTTATATTACAGCCTAGTGTACATATAGCACCACTGAACTGTTCTGATTGGAAGCCAGAACTGATAAATACCATTCATTTTCTCATAGTACATCTATAGAAACACTGTGCTAAATAACTACTTGGCTTCATTGTGAAAATTCCATGTGAACTTGCTCTAAAAACTTCTAATTTTTTAGCTGTGTATGTGGAGGAGATAAGTTAGCATTGTGTGCTTTGGGATATACTCTATAAATTACTGGTTTCGTGCTTTTTAAAGACTCCCTGCCCCGACTGCTTACAAGGCATAGCTGTCCTTTACATAACAGTGTACGTTTGTTGGTTTCTTTGTATCTAGTTGACACATTTCAATGAGGCAAAAGGGATTTTTTTTACATGCCATTGAAAGTATAGAAGTAGATGTAAAGATGAGGAGAAAAATAAACCCAGGAGAGAACTTCAAATCAAGAATTCTCCTATATGCCAACCAAGTGTACTTCCAACAGGATAAGATAAAGGCAGAAGTTCAGTCTTAACTTTGAATATTCTTGCTTTTGTGCATTTAAGTCAGGCTGCCAACTTTTAATGCTATTTGAAAATGTCTGTGTGATTTAATCTATAATGCATTTACCTTGAGGTGCTCTTCCACATATTGACATATTTATGGATTTCTTAATAAGAGCCTGGGGAAGAGATTTGGAAAATACACTGTCAGTCACTTTACTTTGTAGGCTTAAAAAAATCCTTTGTACTACCCTCTTTCGAAATTCAACATTGAATTTCTTCCTCTTTTGCCTAACAAAGCCTGGAAATTGTCAGAAAAAATATTTGTCTACATATTCTTTTGTGTGGGATCAAACTCCAAAGGCTTTGATAAACCTTTTTGCATTGTGAGGAGTTTCACAACTTCTCTGGAATTCTTCTGTTATTAACAGTATGGAAGTGTTTATATTGCATTAGATCCTTCCAAGAATCTTGGTCAAAATCCTCAAATCTTTACGGTCATCCTTGTTTGCACAGGGAGTGAACTTAGGATTTCAGGATTTGACTGACTAAACAGAAATGTTACAAACAGGACCTTTTGCTCCTGGTTAAGCCTGTGCAGTGGTGTTAAGGGCCTTGGAACATGATTCTGTACCCTGCTGACCAGTTCATCAGATATTCAGCTGGTGTGTGAATCTTTTTTTAAATAGTTATGTTGAAGCCTGGCTCTGAGACACAAAAGCAGGGGGAGGAAACCATTAGAATATCCCTGTCTATTATGAGCTACATAAAGTCTGCTGAGCAGGAAAAAAAAAAGATTTATGTGTCTGCAAAAGCTATTTTTTATTTTTGGAAGTTATTGCTGTCAGAGCTGGCGGTCAAAGCAAAAGATGTGTATGTTTACCTTTAAAGGCAATGGGGCTGTGGTGGTGTTTCACTTGCCTTCAGAGAGCCCACCCTCATGGATGACAGTGTTGGCCAAGAGCCTTATGTCTGAGCATTGGGAGAGGTGTGAATTCATGCTCAGTGCTAGCGTGATAGTATTGCAAAAGCCTGAAATTGAAGTCCTGCAATGACACTTTTAGCGTCTGAGTCATATTGACTCTATGCCATTATTGATCAGTTTTTGTTTCTTTGGGTCTATCACAATATGATAAATAGTAAAGCATTTAGGTATGGGGTTGCAGCACTTGTGTATGATGTTTTAAAATCACTTTTTATTTTAGTGCTACAATGCAAAACATCCCGTGCACAGATATCAGGTTAACACTTCATATGTGAAGAACTGCTTTAAAAAGTGACCTACAAATCCTTCTGACAAAATTACAGCCGCATTAGCAATATGCTGGATGTCCCCCATGGCCATTCTAGGAAAAGTAGTCAACATAATGCTCATTTAATTTGATTGATTAATTTTTGTGCAGCACTGACAAAAGTAAGGCACTATGAGAGTGCTAATTGGTAGGAGTGGTAGTTTAAGTTCCACAACTTCTAGTCCCTCTTAGCTAAGCCCCACTAATATAAAGACCAAACATGCCCTTAGCAGTTGATGACAAAAAAAAAGAAAAGAACAGAGAATAAGACAGAAAATATATTATTGCCCTGATATAAATCGATGGTACGCCCGCATGTTGAATACTGCATTGAGATGTGGTCGCCTCATCTCAAAAAAGATATGCTGGCATTAGAAAAGGTTCAGAGAAGGGCAACTAAAATGATTAGGGGTTAGGAACAGGTCCCATATGAGGAGAGATTAAAGAGGCTAGGACTTTTCAGCTTGGAAAAGAGGAAACTAAGTGGGGATAGAGGTATATAAAATCATCAGTGATGTGGAGAAAGTAAATAAGGAAAAGTTATTTACGTGTTCCCATAATATAAGAACTAGGGGTCACTAAATGAAATTAATGGGCAGCAGGTTTAAAACAAATAAAAGAAAGTTCTTATTCATACAGCACACAGTCAACCTGTGGAACTCCTTGCCTGAGGAGGTTGCGAAGGCTAGGACTACAACAGGATTTAAAAGAGAACTAGATAAATTCATGGAGGTTAAATCCATTAATGGCTATTAGCCAGGATGGGTAAGGAATAGTGTCCCTAGCCTCTGTTTGTCAGAGGGTGGAGATGGATGGCAGGAGAGAGATCACTTGATCATTGCCTGCTAGGTTCACTCCTTCTGGGGCACCTGGCATTGGACATTGTCGGTAGTCAGGATATTGGGCTGGATGGACCTTTGGTCTGACTCAATATGGCTGTTCTTATGTTCTTAGGGTCTTATGTCACATCAGTCACAGAGATCTTGATGGAACACAGAGCTGGCCTTTAGAGTTAGGTATTATTTGGTATACTGTTTTATTTTTCAAAGTATTTAATATTTACATTTTGTTCCTTTTAAGATATAAAATGCCACATTTTAAACTTTGCAAAACTGAAGAATATAGTAAAAAGGGAATTTATGTGACTCCCTGCAGAAGGACAATTTTGCAATTGTTATTTACTGACAGGGTTTATTATTTGATGTAATCTCACTAGCAAAATGCATGCTAAAGGATCAGAGTGAGAGTTGGAGCAGTGCCGGCACTAGACATAAGCAGACTAAGCAATTGCTTAGGGACCCAAGCATCTCAAGGAGACTCCTTGTTAATGATTAGAATGTGTTGTGGGGGATGGGAGGGCCCCAAATATTCCTGCTTAGGGCTCCCAGTGGGCTAGCAACAGCACTAAGCTGGAAAGCTAGATAGGGTGAATTCAAACTCGACTACAGTTAAAAGATGCAGTAGATCCCATTATTGATCCGCTCAGACAGCCGACTGCCCCCCCCCCCCCACACTTTGGTAACAGTCACTAAGAGCCTAACCCTGAGAAGTGTCGAACACTGCACTGACTTGTGTAAAGGCATTGTGAATGTCTAGGCACTCTCAGAACTGCAGAAGTAATGCAGCGACTTAAAATTCGTAGTATAGTTATTCACACCATCCGGTGATACAGATTGGCAATTCAGGAAATAAAACAAAAGGTCTGGATGTGCTTCAGGGTGCTTCTTGTCTGTGGCACAAATTATGAGGGTTGTGGGCAAGGGGTACTGCCCCCCACCCCAGGATGGCCACCTTGTCAAAAGGCAAAAGTGGGATACCTACAGGAGCCTCGCCCCTCTCTGTGGCCCCGCTGCGCCCCCACCTTCACCTGAGATCCCGCCCCCTGCCCCTCCTCTTCCCCCAAGCTCCTGCTCCTTCTCTTCCCGTCAAGGTCCCGCCCCCTAGCCAGGCCAGAACCTGGAGCCCAGGCTGCTGTGGGGAGCCTCAGACCCTCCACCTGCCCTGGGCAGGGGGCTGGGGTGTCCAAGAGCAGACCTTAGCCCATGTTCCAGCCCCCCGGATGTGCCACCAAGGGCAGGTGGAGGGTCCAGGGCTCCCCACAACAGCCTGGTGTCTGACAGGTATTTTGAAATAAATGCCCAAAATTAATTGAAACTTGTGTGATTATATTGTGTTATTTTGACAAATAAAATATGAAGAATTTTGCAGAATTTGAAAATGTGCGCAGAATTTACAAACATAGAATTATGTACAAAAAATAACTGAATTCAAAAATAAAACAGTGTAAAACTTTAGAGCCTACAACTCCACTCAGTCCTATTTCTTGTTCAGCCAATCGCTCAAACAAACAAGTTTGTTTACATTTGCAGGAGATAATGCTGCCCACTTTTTGTTCACAACGTCACCTGAAAGTGAGAACAGGCATTCTCATTGCACTGTTGTAATTGGCGTCACAAGATATTTACATGCCAGATGCGCTAAAGATCCCTACATCCCTTCATGCTTCAACCACCATTCCAGAGGACATGTGATCATGCTGATGATGGGTTCTGCTCGATAACAATCCAAAGCAGGGCAGACCGATGCATATTCATTTTCATGATCTGAATCATATGCCACCAGCAGAAGGTTGGTTTTCTTTTTTAGTGGTTCAGGTTCTGTAGTTTCCACATCAGAGTGTTGCTCTTTTAAGACATCTGAAAGCATGTGTCACACCTCATCCTTCTCAGATTTTAGAAGACACTTCAGATTCTTAAACCTTGGGTCAAGTGCTGTAGCTATCTTTAGAAATCTCACATTGGTACCTTCTTCGTGTTTTGTCAAATCTGCAACGAAAGTATTCTTAAAATGAACAACATGTGCTAAGTCATCATCCGAGCTTACTATAACATGAAATATATGGCAGAATGTGAGTAAAATAGAGCTGGAGACATACAATTCTCCCCCAAGGAGTTCAATCACAAATTTAATGAACGCATTATTTTTTTGACAAGTGTCATCAGCATGGAAGCATGTCCTCTGGAATGGTGGCTGAAGCATGAAGGGGCATATGAATGTTTAGCATATCTGGCATGTAAATATCTTCCAATGCTGGCTACAAAAGTCCCATGCGAATGCCTGTTATCACTTTCTGATGACATTGTAAATAAGAAGTGGGCAGCATTATCTCCTGTAAATATAAACAATCTTGTTGGTCTTAGCGATTGGCTCAACAAGAAGTAGGACTGAGTGGTCTTGTAGGCTCTAAAGTTCTGTATTGTTTTGTTTTTGGGTGCAGTTACCAAACAAAAAAAAAATCTACATTTGTAAGTTGCACTTTCATGATAAAGAGATTGCACTACCGTACCTCTAGGAGGTGAATTGAAAAATACTGTTTCTTTTGTGTATCACTTTTACAGTGCAACTATTTGTAATAAAAATAATAATATAAAATGAGCAGTGTACACTTTGCATTCTGTGTTGTAATTGAAACCAATATTTGAAAATGTAGAGAAACATCCAAAATATTGAATACATTTGAATTCATATTCTATTGTTTAACAATGTGATTAACACTGTGCTTAATTGTGATTAATTTTTTTGAGTTAATCACTTGAGTTAACTGCAATTAATTGCCAGCCCTAATTTAAACTGAAAACAAAGGGGCTTAACTATAATATAGTAGTGTCTACCTAGGATGTTACTGTGCTGCAAGCTGATGCATTCTCATTCTGGACTGCTATATAGTGACTTGCCATGAATACAGGCCCTCAAAGTGAAGTATCATTCACTGTGAATAAGAGTGGCAGAATCTGGCCCCTAAGAGTACATTTTTCAATTTTTTTTTTCTTGACAACAGCTCAATCTTTCATATAAGATGATGGAAGGAAATGAGGACTCTATTGAAGACCATCTCACTGCTTATGCAATTCAGCTTAGTATTCAAGAATCAATTGAAGCCAGTCAACCAACAGCTTCCCATTACCATGACAGGTACTTTAGTAAGTCAGAAAACATATACTTGTGATGAGAAAATAGCAAATTCTTTCAGTGTTCTCAACAGCTGAAATTAAAAATTTCTTTGTGTCATCTAAGCATTTTAATTTTAGTTTGGTGATTATCTGTGTTTGTGTTTACAGCCAGGCCCTGTATGAAGACATGACTGCATACAGACAACCACAATATAACTTCCTTCATTAGTTACATGCTAGTAAATAATTCTCTCTTTGAAGAAAATGGATGATGCTTTGTTTGTACTCTCTGGGTATGTGTGATGGGTTTCCCCCGCCCTCTGGGTGCTACCTGGGGTAACACTGAGCCCTCCTATTCCACCAGCCGGGGCTCCCTGACACTGTCCTGCTGAGCCAGGCCCTCAAGCAGCACACACACAGGTAGGGACACACCCAGCTGTAGAAAGACACAGACTGAAATAAGCAGTACGGGGGAGGCTTCAGCTAGGGAATTGCCCAGTACTCAAGTACACACCCCCTCTGAAGTGTAAACCCAAAATTGTATTGTCTTATGCTGCACAGAGAATGATAGAGCATAAGCTCATGAAATCCTCCCCCTCCCTCAATGTGGAGCAAGATATGCAGAGCTCCCCTCCCCACCCATTATGAATTCTACAAACTTGTTTTAGAAAAAACAACAACAAGTTTATTAACTACAGAGAATAGATTTTAAGTGATTATAGGAGATAGCAAACAGATCAAAGCAGATTACCCAGTGAATAAAACAAAAATGCAATATAAGCTTAAAATACTAAAAAAAATGGTTATAAGTAGTATTTTCTCACCCTAAATGTTGTTTTAGGTAGTTTGCAGAGGTTCTTGCACGCAAGCTGCTCTTGCTTGCAGCTCAAAACTCCAGGTATTTCTTTCACAGGCCAGACACCTTCCCAGCCTTGTCTCAGTCCTTCTCTCCACCTTTGTCTTTGTTTCTTAGATGTTCAAAGCAGTCATCAGTGAAGAACGAATACTGATTATGTCACTCCCTGGCCTTAAATAGGTTTTACATATGGCAGGAATCCTTTATTTTTCAGTGTGGTTCTCCCCACCCCACCCCGCAGTGGAAAAATACTGGTATTATATCATTGAGTCCAGTACCACGTAATATGATCACATGATCCTCCAGTGTCAAAAGCAGCCATGATTCAAAGGCTGTTCGTAGCATCTCAGGTAGGTGGGAGATTAGCATCTTCAAAGACCTATTTTTCTCCCTAATGGTCCATTGACTTGTCCCCAGCTAGCCAGCCAGACTGATTGCATTCTGTCTGGTGGACATTCCCCAATTGCAAATACTTTTGTAGTACAGATGTATAATCAATATTCCTAACTTTAGATACAAAAATGAGACATGCATACAAATAGGATAATCATATTCAGCAAATCATAACCTTTCCAATGATACCTCTTGCACAAAACATATAGTTATGCTTTAATCATTTTATAACAATATATCTATGAAGAATATGTGGTGTAAAGTCACAGTAGGTCTACACTGCAGTGTAAGCCCAGGGTTAGTAGAACTCGAGTTAGCAGGCCTGAAGTTTGTTAACCTAGGGCTTGAGCATCTACACTCATTTGTAGCCCCAGGTTAGGAATTGTTGAACTGTGGGTCCCAGCATCTACATTGCATTATGCAGGTCCAAGTCTGACCACTCATATCCCACACTTCCTAATGCCCTCTCAAAATGTGACTGCTCTAGCCCTTTGTTTGTGGTGCAAGCATCGGAAAACTGGACTGTCCACCAAACTTGTCTGTCCAGAGGACAAAGTCAGTCAGCCATGGGATCGTGGAACACTTCTGGCGGACTCCCAGAGCACAAGTCCAGTAGTGCTGCGTCTACACTGCAAGGCAATAGGGCTTGAACCGTGGGTGACTCAGGCCATGTCTACACTTACCAGGGATTGATGCTGCTATGATTGATGCAGCGGGGGTTGATTTAGTGGGTCTAGTGAAGACCCACGAAATCAATCACAGAGCACTCTCCAGTTGACTCCAGTACTCCACCAGAACGAGAGGAGTAAGATACGTTGACGAGAGAGTATCTCCCGTTGATGCAGCGCGGTGTAGACACCTCTGTAAGTTGATCTAAACTATGTCAACTCCGCCTATGTTATTCATGTCGCTGGAGGAGCATAACTTAGGTCGACTTACCCCAGTAGACAAGGCCTGAGGCTCAGACCTTCCACCCCACCGAGTTCCTGGGCCCAGGCCCTGGATTAGTGTGGAGTGTGTGTAGATGGAAGGGGGTTTAGGCTTGAGCCTGAGTTCAAACCCTGGTATTACATTACACTGTAGACATACCCTAAGTATACTATAGTTATAACCACATTTAAAAGGCTTTCTGGGGAGAATTCTGCGAGTGTACAGAAAATGGTGTAGCAGCCACGTTCTGTAAAAGAAACTTTATGTCTTGATGGAGCACAGATTTATGCATATGACTAATTTTATGGATGTGAGTAAGTCCCATTGATTTCAGAGTTGTGTCCTTAATGTGCATTCAGAATCTAGAGCTAAGAAGCTCAATGCAAAATACATGTCTATGTTGGAAGAAACCGAAGAGCTCTGTGCAAGGACTATTGGGCATAAGCCCAAATGTGTAGAACATACCTCTGACTCATAGACTCCACCTTATAGCAGAGGTCTTGCAGAGCAGCCTGTGCTGGGTATTGGGAAGAGCCAGAATACAGGAAGACAACTTCTGCCTCATGCCTCCATCACATGCCATGGATTTTCTGATGGATAATTGTGCAATGACTACCAACATTTCACCCAATTATAGTAACTCAAGAAATTGCATTTAACTATCTGATTTCATAGCACTTCCACTCAGGAAATTCTCACTGAAGTCAGTGGGAATTACCCACACAGAGGAACTGCAGGACTGGACCCTAAAACAGCAAAACTGATAAAACTGTAGTACAGTTTTATTTGTTTTTAAATTGTGAAAAACAAAATTGAGTTTTGCATTAAAAACATGGTTAGTATTTTAAAAATCATTAGTATATATTTGCATAGATTGTTTTCTGTTTGAGCCAACTGCCCTCAGATATGACATGTAGGTAGCATTTCTGTTGTAGATGTTGAGTAAAATTTTCAAAAGTACCTAAATGATTTAGGAGCCTACAGGTCCCATGGGCTTTCAATGAGACTTTCATTTCTAAGTACCCACATCACTTTTGAAAATTGGTCTTCATTTTCTGAGTCACTAAGATGCTTTTGAAAATGTTCCCTGTTAGCTACCTTTACTGATGAAACAAAACTTGGCTTTAATGGGAGTTGTATGGCAAAAACCCCACCATATGTTTCTGATCACTATAAATTGAAGGACTTTTTGTAAAATGCTGTACAGTATTTGAAAATGAAGGTGAAGGCAGACAAGTGTTAACCGCCCAATTCAGTTTATGACTTTGATCCTATAATGGAACTCTGAGAAAGTAAGAATTCACGTGTGGTTTCTATTTCCTATTGCAAGGTCAGAGTCTGTTTCTTCACTGAAGACTGTCAAACAGTGCCACTGTCCATTTTCATCTATGATTTGGCTGATTGCTATTATTATGCTGTTGTACTTGTTGTTATAGTATCTCAGGGTCCTGGCAGCCATTGGAATTTTTACCACTATATCATATAGATCTGCTCTGAACAGGTTTAAATGACATTGTTAAAAATGTTGGCAACTGTCTACGTACATTGGAACTGTATTATGTTAGCTGCAGATAGAAACTTCAGAAAAAAGGCTAGCATAGACACAACCAAACAGACCTATCACTGGCCTGAGGCAGAGCCTAGGTAACGAGTGGGGGGCATGTAGGGGTCATATGCCACAACCAGATTTGCTGCTTGGCTTGTACTGAGCATGCTCACATGGACTAAGCAGGCTCAGTAACACTGCTGAAGTCGATTGCCCCCACTCCTACTATTGGCAGGTCCGGGTCATCTTTGGCGTGAAGCCCGGGGTCCAGAGTCTGTTCAAATTCTCATCTTGTATCTAACATTCCTGAGTCCTCTGTCAGGTCACATAGTGAATCAGGATTTGTAACTGAGGTGATATAAACTTAAAGTTGAAAACCAGTGGAAACAGGTGATTAAAACCACTAAAAATTGTGCTTTAATGTAATGTATTTATATTGTGTATACTTGATATCTTTTGTCATCGTTTCAACAGATTTGTACCACCCAGTGATCAAAATAGGAAACTTATAGCAGCCATAAGACAAGGTATAAATATTGAAATAAAATATTCACTGCGCAAAGCACTGAGCTTGTCCTATTTTTTTTCAGATATACACTATTTTTTGTTTCAGGCAAAGTATTTGATCTTCAGAGCTATGTGAAACATAAATATGCTTTGGATGAAGCTGATGAAAGAGGCTGGTTCCCACTTCATGAGGCTGCAGCTCAGCCAATTCAGCAAATACTTGAAATCATTCTGGATGGTAAGTGAGCTCAAGACACCCCACAGGGCTATGAGATTGGAAAGATACAAGACAAGGAGCAATAAATAGACAAACACAAGAACAGAATCAATAACTGCAAAATGTACGAGAAAACCCTACACTGTTGCATGGCTTGGTCAGTGACATGGGCCAAATTCTCTGCTGGTGTAAATTGGCACAGCTCTGTTGACTTCAGTGAAGCTCCACCTATGTACACTGGCAGAAAGGTTGGTCTGTTTTGAATGACTTTGTTCAGAAAACTACAGTTATTCAGAGAAGAGCTGCATGAGCTAATCACTGACTACAGTAATCAACCATGTGGCAGGACTAACTAGTAAGTCAAAGTTTAAAATAGTTGTAAATTCATTTTCATGCAGATATTTATCAACATGGCATTTGTGTTATGTCCTAGATGCTTGTCATTTTAATTTTGTGTTTTGTTTTCTACCTTCTGAACTCTAGCATCTTATAAATCAATGTGGGAATACAAAACATGTGATGGAGAAACACCGTTAACTTTGGCAGCAAAAGCTGGTTTTGTGGAAAATGTAAGAACGTTATTGGAAAAGGGTGTTTGGCCTAATACCACAAACAATAAAGGAGAAACTCCTCTTCTCATTGGTAATTCCTTCCTTTCTATGAATTAAACCAACATGAATAGCAGAGTTTTCAGTATTCTAAACTATTCTATCCAGTTCCTGCATTCCCCAAAGCCAACCATAACAAGGGGATCTGGGGCCTGCTCCTGCAAACCCTTGTTCATGTGATTAGTCCTTACTCTCTTGACTATTCCAGTTGGTTAAAATGGCTTAGTTGCTATTCAATTTTTAGAGGGAAAATAAAAATGGATTATGCTGCCACCAAATAATGTTAATTTTGCTTGAGTAAATTTTCAGGGTTAATTGTTGACTTTCTGGTACCTATGGGTATGTCTATACTGTAATGTAAGCCCAGCATTCAAACTCAAGTTCGAGTCTAACCCCCCTTCTGTCTATGCACAAATTAGGCTAACGCAGGGCTCAGACTCAGGGACCCAGGACCCCACAGGGGTGGAGGGTCTGAGCCTGAGTCAAGCTGTGATTCAGGTTCAAGTCCTGTTACTTTATAATGTAGATATTGCCCCACTGGATTCATGCTCTGGGAGTCTGCAAAAAATATTTCACAATCCCAAGAGCCAACTTTCTTTGTCCTCTGGACAGACAAGTTTGGTGAACAGTCAAGTTTTCCCATGCTTGCACCACAAACAAAGGGCTACAGGGGTCACATTTTGAGAGGTTGCTAGGAAGTCTGGGATATGGATGGTAGGATTTTAGCCCCACATAATGTAGTGTAGAAACTGAAGCCCCAGATTGAGACCCAGGGTTCAATTCCTAACCAGGGTTACAAATGACTACAGGCACTCAAGCCTTAGGTTAAAAAATCCAGAGTCTGCTAACTCAAATTCTCCTAATCCTGCAATGTAAACATGAGTCTGATCCCTCACTCTTGAAATCTGTGAGAGCTTTGCTATTGACTGAAGTGGGTGTAGGAAGAGACCCTGCATGATGCTATAGGGGCATGTTTCAGAAGTGGTCATGTTAGGTTTCTTCCCACTTTAATTAATTTATGTCCTTAGAGTTATAAACATCAGACAAAGGTAGGTGAAAATAATGAAAGAAATATAATCTTAAATTGAACTAATAGAATTTGGACTAAGAAAGTACAAGGAACACAGTTATAAAAATGAGTTGATCTATACGCTAAACGGAAGGAATACCTTTGTACATTCAGGAAAAGTACTTCAAAATTACTTTAAGTAATTAGGAGTATGATGGGTTGGGTCACAGAGACCCCCTTGGGTCTGCCACCTGATGTGCTGAGACTACCTCTGAGCCTGTTTTCCCTGCCAGCTTGGGACTTCAGTACCCTGTCTTTTTGAGCCAGACACGGTAGCCTGCTGCAAACACAGAGCCAGGTCTGAACCATGGCCCCAAAAAGCTTCAGACTTAACTGAAAACGGCTTGGAAAGTTCTCCTGTCTCTAGTACCCAGATACTCAGTTCCCTATGGGATCTAACCCCCAAATAAATCTGTTTTACTCTGTATAAAGTTTATACAGGGTAAACTCATAAATTGTCCGCCCTCTATAACACTGACAGAGAGATATGCACAGTTATTTGCTACCCCAGGAATTAATTACTTACTCTGTGTAAGCAAAAGTGATTTTATTAAATATAAAAAGTAGGATTTAAGTGGTTCCAAGTAATAACGGACAGACCAGAGTAAATTACCAAGCAAAATAAAATAAAATATGCAAGGCTAATGTAGATTATAAGCTTTGTTATTATACCTTATAAGAAACTTTTTGCATGATGCATATTCCAGTTATATTATATTCACACTCATTTACGTATATTTATAAAATCATATGGAGTGCAAAGTCATAAGGAGGCCTCTTTCTTTAAGAAGTTTCACCAACTACCTTTCACCAAGAGACTCCCAAGGCATCTTGGGGAATTTCCACTCTCATGCTGTATGAACAACCGAGGGGGTTAATTTACTGACACTGAGTTTGTGCTGAACATTTTAAAAGAAACTTTCTATAACAGAGATGAGAGGTTTATATTTCAGAAAGGCAACATTTGTCTCCCTGCATAAAGTATTTTCTATTCTTTGTTTCACATGATTACAAAAGTAACCTTTATAGTCTTTCATCTATTCTCCTGAGAGAAAACTAGTTATGGACCCCAAACTTTAAATAGATGCTATTCCAATATTCCATCTTTTCTCTTTCTCTCCTGCTACTGTTTCAGCAAATCAGAGCACTTTGTCAACTAAATTCCAGCACCAAACTCCCACCTATGAGTCACAACAAACACTCAGTTGGGTGGGCTGGTTGGCTTACAGCCCCAGAGTGAATTTGAGATGCAATCAGACTCTGATCAAATGATTTCTGGAATGTGTATCCTGAGTTGCCTTGAAGATTTGGGGCAGACGTCACAAATTCTAATGCACCTAGTAGAACATTCTTATATTGATTGCAAGGATTTGACCAAAAGATGCATTTGCTTTTTGCAACTATTATGTTATGTAACAGAATACAGAGGTTGTCCCACATTTTAAAAAAAATAGTTGCACCTGGAAGTTCTACTGCTTTGTTTTTCTGGAGAAATATTTTAAACCATTTTATTTTTGTTAAAAACAACAAGGAGTCTGGTGGCACCTTAAAGACTAACAGATTTATTTGGGCCTAAGCTTTCACGGGTAAAAGAAGTGGGTTTTTTACCCACAAAAGCTTATGCTCAAACAAATCTGTTAGTCTTTAAGATGCCACCGGACTCCTTGTTGTTTTTGTGGATAAGGACTAACACGGCTACCATGTTGTTCCATTTGATTAGGTAGAACTTCTCTTTTTAAAATTTTTCATATGAATTTAGTGCATATGAAAGATGCAGGGTTGATGTTCCTGGAAACTGAGTTTGTTTCCTTATTTACAGAATAGACACAGCAGAGGCAGTGGCAGCTGAAGTTTTCCTACACTGCCTTGCCAATGTGCCTTATCCCTGAAACAGAGGGACCATCTGTAGGTGGAAGCAGATAGTTCTTTTCTGTACATGTTTAGTTACCCAAAGTGCTTTGAATGGAAAGACTCCCATTGACTTCACTGGGCTTTAGATCAGACCCCAGGGGCCAGATTTGTAAAGGTATTTAGGTGCCTAGAGATGCAGATAGGCATGTAACTAACTCCCATTGATGTCATTCTACGTGACAATCTGCATCTTAAAATGCTATCACGGGGACCTCTGCTCACCACACCTGAGGCCTTGTGATGGCCACTCTGGAGATTAGCTCTTCCAGCCCAATGTCCTTCTTGCGGTTCCTCAGCTCCATGTATCTTTCAGTCTGCAATCCCTCTCTTGCTCCAGGAGTAGCAACTTCTTATTTGTGACTCAGCCCTCCAGCCAGGTCACTATGGTGTTCCCCCTTCCAGGAATACTGGAATATCAACACCTTCCTTGCCATCTCAGGCAATCCTTAAGTCCACTGCCCTGGGTGGGCCACTTACTCATAGAACAGAGGAGGAGAAGGACCTTGGGGTATTGGTTGATAGCAGGATGTCTATGAGCCGCCAATGCGATATGGCCGTTAAAAAAGCAAATGCGGTTTTAGGGTGCATCAGGCGAGGTATTTCCAGCAAGGATAAGGAGGTGTTAGTACCGTTATATAAGGCGCTGGTGAGACCCCACCTGGAATATTGTGTGCAGTTCTGGTGTCCCATG
>NC_133769.1:44365610-44648575 GCF_003597395.2 Chelonoidis abingdonii | reverse complement strand
TGAGGACTTCAATAACTCAGTCATGGGTTAGGGGTTGTTATAAAAGTGTATGGGTAGGGTTCTGTGGCCTGCTTTGTGCAGGAGGTCAGACTAGATGATCGTATTGGTCCCTTCTGATCTACGAGTCTATGAGAACACATGGACCTAAAAAGCCTCCAAGTTAACTGCCCAAATTGTGCCACTCACTCAGTAGCTGAGAGGGGAACCCAGGTCCACCCTCTACTCTGGATTCCAGTCCAGGGCCCTATCTCCAGCAGCAAAGATCCAGACAACCCATCCTGTCACTCGGAGTGTTTCCTACCTCACCTTCTCCACTCCTCTAGCCAAATCTTTTCCTCTGGGTCTACTAGACAAAGCCTTCTTCTGGGGTCTAAATCTGTGTATCCCTTGTTCCAGGGAGAGGGCCTGCAGCTCTCTTCCCCGCAGCCCTCTTTCTGCTACCAGCTCCCTGGTTTTATAGAAGCCTCACTTGTTCCTATACAGGTAAACTTCCCTTAATTAGGGCTTGCCTCTCAGCCTAAATATTCCCCAGTTTTCAGCCTTATAGGTTAATTGGCCTATGTGGTCTAAATTGACCCCTTCAGGACTAATGTGGGGGGAACATACCCCATCAGAGGTGCCTAATTACCTTTAAAAATCTGGCCTCATGTGACGGCTCAAGGCAAAAATAATGGTTAGTAGCCCAAGTGAGGGCTTAACTCAAGGCTGCACAAATTTTAATGAAATATTGGATGTTTTACAAATAGTTGTTTATGACTATGGGTGGCCTACTGGAGAATATAATGGAATTTTATTATTTTTACAGGATTTGTCAGAAGTAGTTGGGTATTTTCATTTTCAGAAAGAATTTGTGGAAAATGGCATGCAACAATTACTAAGAATTAACTCAGTTCAAAGCCAGATTATTCTTTTGGAAAGGTTTCTGCTGATATATTTAAATGAGCTTTATCCCATATAAGTAATTTAAGTGCACCGGCTTCCAGCTCTTGTTGAAAATGAAAGTACTCAAGGCCTTATGAAGAAAATCAATCTGTAAAATTAATACAATTCCCACATCATACATACTGAAATACGAATAGACTTATTAAAACATTACATTTTATGGGTACTAACTTTTGTCAATTCTAACCACAAAGAATACCCAATGAAGCAATTAATGTATTAAAATATTAAGGTCTGAGCCACAAAGGATCTATCAAAGTTTCTTTAGATTTATTGCTTTGTATTTCTCCAGTTCTTTCCAGTAGTTGCAAATCCATAGAACTTTTAAGATAAGATTATTAGCCATTGCTGCTTGATGTATACCAGGAAGAGTAAACTCCTACAAGAATTGAAGGAAAAGGATTTTTGTTTCTTACCCGCTAAATTTATTCTCCTGGATATTTCTATTTATGATTTCTTGAAAGGTAGAGTTTTTTGTCCATGTAGTTTTCTTACTCTCTGAGGCTGTTGTCATTTGTAATTGAGGCCGTGGGAGTGGAGGGTGTTTTGCACCTTACAGTTTGATCCTAGTCACACTGAAGTCAGTGAGAGCATCATCAAGTGCTTACCATCAATATAAGTTACAACTGAGAATTGCTTTTCATTTAACTTAATTATTCCTGCACTAACTTTACAAGAGAGCCGTAGATTAGAGGACTGTTTAGCTGGATACCTAAAACTCTATTGAAGTCAAAGGGCTGTATTCAGCTATGACAAATAGTGGTGCAAGTTATACACTAGATCCAAGTTGGAAAGAAGAATGGATGTTCATGTTAACTAGTAAATGTATATCAACATAGTGTTCAGTGGAAGGCCAATCTGACATGCCTTGCATATGTGGAACACTGATAGAAATCTTTGGGAGATCCATACATGAAAAACAAAGCCCTGAGAATGTACCTTACTTGCCAAGGGGGAAGGAAAAGTGATCTGGCTGCAAAAGCAAATAACTGGATGGAGTAAGATAAAGCAGTACTCTTCTGTTTTTGCTTTTACCCTTCTGTTTGTTGCTTTTCTTGCAATACTCCTGCTTCTGTAGCCTCAGAACATAAATTTTGCATACACGCTGATTGTCAATCAGTGCCGGTTACACTATTTTACCATTTGCATGCAAGTACAATGATTGGCTGACTAGCTTACACCCAGCATGTAACTTTCACCACCCTTTACTTGCCAGCGTATTTGGTCCACGGACTGCTAGGACAGAGGTCTGAATTTGGCCCACATGGATGAACTGCTTAATTTTCTTCAAACACTGAAAAAAATGTAAGCCTCACAATTCATCTTTCAGCATGTGTAACGAGATCTCTAATGGTGTCTTTTTTTTCTTCCTTTTCCATATTTTTAAGCTGTGAGACGGGGGTCTTACGAAATGGTATTGACTCTGATTAAATACAACTGTCATATCCACCAGCCATGTGTAAAACGCTGGTCAGCAATGCATGAAGCTGCAAAACAAGGCTGCAAAGAGATTGTTTCTCTGCTTCTGAAGAATGGAGGAAATGTGCACCTGAAAGATGGTTATGGGGTAACGCCATTAGGAGTTGCTGCTGAATATGGACACTGTGATGTGCTGGAGCATCTTATTCATAAAGGTATGTAGGCAGGTAGCTTCAGCAGCTGCATACATATTGTCTGGTTACTAGAGCATATGTGAGGCCACTTATAGTTGATCACATTAAAAGGGCAGTAAGTGTCACTGATCTTACACTGTGTTTAAAAAAATAAATATTGAAGATCACAGTTAGCTAGAGAGCAACTTTGGTCTAAAAAAATCTACTTTAATTTTAGCTTGTTTGAGGTTCTCCATTTGATTTTCTTTTTTTTCATCTTGGTTCCAAACATAATTTACTCATTGCTGGGGTTATTTATTGTGTGATCACCAGGGAGATGGCCAGGGCGTGTCCACACTGCAATAAAAATCCCATGGCAGCGAGTCCCAGAGCCTGGGTCATATAACTTGGGCTTACACTACAGGGCTAAAAATAGCAGTGTAAATGTTTGGGCTTGGGCTCTGAAACCCAGCAAAAGGGAAGGATCTAAGAGACCAAATGTCTACACTGCTATTTTTAGCCCTGTAGCACAAGCCCAAGACAGTTGACCCAGGCTCTGAGGCTCACTGCTGCAGAATTCTTATTGCAGTGTAGACGGACCCCAAGAGGCAGCTGATAACCAGAAAATGATTTTAAAGCCTATTCCATGACTTTCCATGAGTGGAAACCAACGTTTGACACCACAGAAAGTCAGGAATCCTGGATTTCAATGGGTAGATAGCATTAATTTATAGCCTCAGTGAACTGTGACTCTTTCAGGTGTGTGCTTCCCCCCTCTTTCTGAAGTCGCAGTCTCTCCCTCTCCTTTCTGTCACATCATTTAATATTTCTGTATTTGTTTCCACATCTATTAAACAGGGACAATGTTCCTTTAAGATCTATGAGTAAAAGTGCTAGAAAACTGCTAAACACTATTGTTAATTTGTATTCTAGTGCCATAGTATGCTAAATGTTTTACAGACAGGTGTGAAGACAACATACTTACCCTAAAGCACTCACAATCCAAATGGGTAGTTTTCCAATAAAAGATCAGGGATCGGTGTGACTAAAAGAGATGTGCTTATACAATGAAATTGAACAGGCACTTCGTTAGTCCCACAATTTTTGTTGGGATAGTTTGAAACATGTGTCACGTTTTCTTTTCAGTCACCTGACCAGTTAACGCGCAAGAAAGACTAAAGGGCAGGTCTACAGTAAAAAGTTGTGTCAGCGATGCCCAACCTGTGGCCCACCAGAGCATTTCATAAGGTCCGGGGCCTGCTTCAAAACAATGGCCAATTCATTAGCATTTTGTCATCATGTTGACATCATTTTAGTTTACACAAGTGTGTAAATAGACAATATTGAACATAGAAACAGCCTATCTAAATACCTATGGAACAAGCTGAACTTAAAATATAAATCAATAAAGGTAATATTAAATCTTATTAAAATATGTAGAATTTGCTTGGCCCATACAAGGTTTTGCTTAGGTTTATAGAGACCGTCCTGTGCAATAAGTCTGAGTACCACTGAGTTAGGTCAACCCAGGGACATTACTCAGGGGTATGAAAAGGTAATTAAACTGACTTAACCCCAATGTAGATGGTATTAAGTCCATGGAAGAATTCTTTCTCCTCTGCCTCTCAGGAAGTAGATTAACTACAGCAAAGGGAGAACCCGTCCGGTCACTGTAATGACTGTCTACTCTACACTGAAGCGCAATAATGCTGTAGCTGCACTGCTGTAGTGTTTTAAGTATAGACATAACCTAATTTTTCCCAATTTCCATCTCAGCTCTCCCTTTATATTGAGCAATAAATCAGTGAAACCCTTGGACTTTGGGTTAAAAGCATGAAACACAATGTGGTAATACAATGGTACATGCTGATCTCTTTTCCAACAGGAAAACCCTCATAGAACACTCCTGCTGGCAATAAAAGGAACTAATCTTCACTGTCCATAATGTCAATCTATAATCCATCCTTTTTTAATATTCATTTATACTTATATATTTCCAATGTCACTTATTTTCTTTAAAAAAACCGAGCATATTAGGAGTGTCTAGAATACAGATTCAGACTCAACTACATAAACCCTCCTTTACACAATGGGCATAATTCTATCACAGTTAAATATGTTTTAAATGACAGAAGAGACAACAGTTGAAAGTGTATCCCAGAAACAAAAAGGAATTACATGACACCCATGAGTGTTTTAGATAGATACTTTTCTGCCAACACGCAGCAATTTTCACCTGTGCACAGCAGCAATATACTCGCTTACTCAGATGTTCATTTATTGCTTATGTTAAGCTATATTTAATATTTTAAGCTTCATACTATCTAGTTTCCCAATTCCAACGTAACAGAGTGCTGTTGTAATGTGTTTAAGGTTTCTGTTAGAGTTCATATCATTGTTAGCATTCCATGTTCATAGCAATGATTGAAGTTTGTTAGGTGCAGACTCAAAGAACAGTCTTTTACAGTTATTGCTCTGGCATGCAATTAAATTACTAATCTACGTAGCAGCTTCTATCAGGGCTTTACAGTTCAGTTACAGTTCAGTATATTTAGCATTGGCTGTATGTTGTTTATACTGCCCTCTGCAAGCTGTTTCATGTGTACACTGTATCAATTTATAGCACACATTAATTGCTAACTGTACTTAGAAATTATGTAGCACTTTATATTTTCAAAGCACTGTACAAATGTATCCCAAACTTGGCAATTCACAGTGCCTTCCATCCTGACTTCTCTCTCTTTTCATAGTCCCAATCATCTGAATGGGTAGTGTCAGCTCTTCCAGATGGTCCTGAAATATGTCCACTTTGGCGGGCAGCATGCATAACATAGTGTATCAGTGCAGCATTGGAATTATTCTCCAAAGTGCTTGACTATTTAGAATAATATTTTACACTTATATAGTGCTTTACAGTAACGAAGCACTGCACAGACATCCTCATTACATGCCTGTGAGGTAGGTATGTATTATTACCCCATGTTATAGGTGGGGTAATAGACACAAGGGTGAGACAATAGCAGAATATAGATTAGAACTCAGGAGCTGCTTGCTTCCATCCCTAAAATCAGTCCACTAAATCACACTGCTCTACAAAATTGGTTGTTGTTTGGGTTCATTCACAGACTTCAGCTGTTTTGGTCAGAAGGAATTAAACTTGTTTGTCTTTTATTGATTGAGCCATACAAACTGTGGAGAACTAGGAAATATTTGTATTTTTTAATACATATCTTATGCCCTCAGTATACCTGGGTGACATTACCCTTCCTGAATGCACAGAGTTAGATGAAAAGGGATTGATTACAAAACTAGGCAGGAAAGATAAAACAATGACCTAGATAAGGAGCTTCCTCTCAAACACCATAGCCAGATTTATAGCTGTGAAGAGGGATAAAATAAATAATAAATCATCCTTTGTTCTGGAGAAGCTGCTGATGTGTCACTGCACATTCTACTGGCTGAAGGCTCCCTGAGGAAAACTTTTGCAGGTGCCAAGCCAACTTGGCCTCCTAAGTAATATGATTGGTAACCAGAAGGGTGTAACATAAGCTCCCAGGGCCTGTGAGGCCTACCTATTGGGTGGAGCAGGACCTGGCCTGGTGGTTGTGGTGGCATTTCAGGTAATGATGAGCATCCAGGGATCAGGCACTGACTCCAGGGTGAAGCAGGAATCAGGGGCCAAGCAGAAGGTCAGAACTGAAGTCAGAAGTCAAAGTCTAAGCCAAAGGGTACACCAGAGTCATAATCAGGGACGGCACCAGGAGTTGGAGCTAGGAATCAGAAACCAGAATGGAGAAGGGAAGCTGTGGCTGGGGCAATAAGCCAAAGTGAACACAGTGTAAGCACTGCTACAGGCATGGTTCACATTGAGCAGCTGCTGTAGTGGTGCTGCCGCAAGGCTCAAGTAGCAGGCTGCTGGCTCCCCTGCCCAGTCAGGAAGCAAAACCATTAGGAGAGGGCTCATTGGGCCCAGCTGAGCTTGCTGGGTTGCCTAATGACCAGGCTGGGAGCCAGCTGTGCCCCGACATGTAACTTAGAGACCCAGTCAGGGAATGGTTTGTCCACAGGCACTTTTCCAAAAGAGATGTGGAGGCACAGGAGAAGAGTGTACTCAGGGGTCTGGTAGAGGGTCTTAGCGGGGCAGTTTACCAGGAACCATGACACAGACAATCAGGAGTAGGATAGGATACAGAGGAACCTAGACAAATTAGAGGATTGGACCAAAAGAAATCTGATGAGGTTCAACAATGACAAGTGCAGAGTCCTACACTTAGGACGGAAGAATCCCAAGCACTGCTACAGACTAGGGACCAACTGGCTAGGCAGCAGTTCTGCAAAAAAGGACCTAGACGTTACAGTAGATGAGGAGCTGGATATGAATCAACAGTGTGCCCTTGTTGCCAAGAAGGCTAATGGCATTTTGGGCTGTGTAAGTGGGGAATTGCCAACAGATCATTCCCCTCTATTTGGCATTGGTGAGGCCTCATCTGGAGTATTGTGTCCAGTTTTGTGCCCCACACTACAAGAAGGATGTGGAAAAATTGGAAAGAGTCCAGTGGAGGGCAACAAAAATGGTTATAGGGCTGGAGCATATGAATTATGAGGAGAGGCAGAGGAAACTGGGATTATTTTGTCTGCAGAAGAGAAGAATGAGGGGGGATTTGATAGCTGCTTTCAACTACCTGAAAAGGGGTTTCAAAGAGGATGGATCTAGACCGTTCTCAGTGGTAGCAGATGACAGAACAAGGAGTAATGATCTCAAATTGCAGTGGGGGAGGTTTAGGCTGGATATTAGAAAAAACTTTTTCACTAGAAGGGTGGTGAAGCACTGGAATGGGCTACCTAGGGAGGTGGTGGAATCTCCTTCCTTAGAGGTTTTTAAGGTCAAGCTTGACAAAGCCCTGGCTAGGATGATTTAGTTGGGGATTGGTCCTGCTTTGAGCAGGGGTTGGACTGGATGACCTCCTGAGGTCCCTTCCAACCCTGATATTCTATGAATATATTCTGATGTTGAGATCAACACTGCAGATACATCTCTTACTATTGGGAATGTATGTTTCTATGCCATTTGCTTACATCTTGTAGCCAAAATGAGATGAGAAAGGCACAGAAAATGGGTAAGGCCTTTGTAGTCATTGCTCCTTGTTATTAATTATTATTATTTGCAATTTCATGTACTGCAGAACACTCAAAGTATTTTCCAATATTCAACCATATTTCCATTGTTTGAATATTTTCTAGTTGTTAGACCCATATCATCTGTGTCTTTTGTGCTCCCCTTGATTCCATGAAAGCCATGCTGAGTGGTATCTTCATGCTTATCGTGTGCAGCAATTTACATATCAGTGTTCTCTGGCTGCACTGCTATGTGTGGCTTGTGCCCTTCCCCCTGGTGAGCAAAGCACCTGTTCCCTAAATATACTGCACCACTCTTCACTTGTCTCCTCTGCTCTATTAGAAGAAACAGTTGTTTTATTCTGCTCTACATCCTGGTAGACTTTCCTGTTCCTAGGAAGATTGCCAATTACAGGCTCGCATCTTTCTCCCATGCAAATTTTTTCTGCAGACTTGATCAGCAGACATTTTAAACAACATCCAGCGTTTCCAGTGGCTCCAGCTGTCCTGAGATTATGTTAAAACAGGGGTCAGCAACCTTTCAGAAGTGAGTGCTGTCTTCACTCTAATTTAAGGTTTTGCGTGGCAGTAATATATTCTAATGTTTTTAGAAGGCAGGGGGGATAGCTCAGTGGTTTGAGTATTGGTCTGCTTAAACTCAGCTTTGTGAGTTCAATGCTTGAGGGGGCCACTTAGGGATCTAGGGCCAAAATCAGTAGCTGGTCCTGCTAGTGAAGGCAGGGGGCTGGACTCAATGACTTTTTCAAGGTCCCTTCCACTTCTAGGAGATAGGTATATCTCCTATTATTATTATTTTTCTATAAGTCTATAACATATAACTAAACTATTGTTGCATGTAAAGTAAATAAGGTTTTTAAAATGTTTAAGAAGCTTCATTTAAATTTAAATTAAAATGTAGAGCCCCCCAAACCAGTGGTCAGGACCTGGGCAGTGTGAGTGCCACTGAAAATCAGCTCATGTGTCAGTGTGCCATAGTTTGCCTACACCTTTGTTAAAATCTTGAAATGCCTTTGCTGATCCTGGCAACAGCACTTAAACTATGGAAGCATCATGCAGTTCTTTTGCATCCTTCTTTGAGGTGTCTTTTGGAACTTTTAGCACTAAAGGTGGTCTGATTTTGTGCCCTCTTATTTCAACAAACTGACAGTGAAACAGCCATGGCAGGCTCTCATCTGTTTTAAGCTAAGAGTTGTATGCTGTGGACAAGTAAGAGAAAAATGTAGTCATTTTTCAGTACTGTAAGGTGTGCTTTGAAATAATCTTTGCTACATAATTGTGTAGCACCTTGAGGGAAATGCTAAACAAACACATATATAGGCATGGTCCCTCACAAACTAAATAGACTAAGCAAACAGAAAGTAAGGAAAATGTCAGATGTACATGTCTTAAGTTGCGTTCTATCAATATATTTCCCCACAGCCTTCCTCCTTTACTGCTGACCCTGTGCTTCAGTCCTTCTACACTACCACTGCTGATCATTGTCCTGTTTAAATGTTTTTCCACATATTCAGGCAAATACCAGTGCCTGACCTTCTTTTGTAAAAGACAATTAATCGCATACTTTTTGCTTATTCACATTAATGTGCTTTTTCCCTTGGTGCAGAAGGTTGCCTTTTCAAACTACTGAATGAGTCTTTTTGACATACTTCAGGCCTTGTAAGTATCCAGCGCCTAAATACCACCAGGATTCTGAGTGAATCCCACAGCACCTTGGCTATATTTATCAAAGCATTAACCTGTGGTGTGCTCTGTCTAATGTCCAACAAACTCCAAAGCAGAATTGTTGATACGTCACTGGGAGGATTCTGTGCATAAAGAACACATGTAGTGGATGTAGAATGAGAGCCATCAGAGTTAGTATATTTAGTCCAGGACAAATACCCAATATGTGAGCTGCAGCAGTGTCTCAATAGATAGATTAATCCTGGATAATCAAATAAGATAAAACTGTGTAATATATACATATATATTTAATCCCATCCATAGTCACTAGGATGCGCTGCCACGATGGTTCTATATTGCAAAGCAGCCTGCCTATAACCATGCCAGATCTCAAGCTTGTAACTCAGATTACAAGGTTTTGTGATTTAACAGACACAGAATGCGAAAACGTGACCCTCACTCTTTGGTTTATGGAACCAAAGCACTTTAGGGATTATCTCAATTCATATAAGACTCTTAAAAGCTAAACTTAACATTGAAATCTTCACCTCAGAATAAGTAACTGCACAAAACAAAGCAAAAATTGTCTCCAGCTACCTTGCTGGGCCCTGCTTCCAAGTCTCAGAAGGAAATATTCACAGTAGAACCTCAGAGTTATGAGTTACAAACTGATCAGTCAACCACACACCTCATTTGGAACTGAAAACATGCAATCAGGAAGCAGCAGAGACGAAAACAAAACAAACACAGTACAGTACTGTGTTAAATGTAAACTACTAATACTAAAAAAAAAAAGGGAAAACAGCATTTTGTATAGTAAAGTTTCAAAGCTGTATTAAGTCAGTGTTCAGCTGTAAACTTTTGAAAGAACAGCCATGACATTTTGTTCAGAGTTACAAACATTTCAGAGTAACAAACAATCTCAATTCCCGAGGTGTTTGTAACTCTGAGGTTTTACTGTAACTGAATGTGTTTTTTCCCAAGATTAGATTTTTTTGGAAGGAAGGCATCACATGGGAATGTTTTTGCTTCACTGGAAGAAAATAAAAGGTATACAATAATATATATGTTAGAAGTGACAAGAAAGTACTACTTCTGCTCCTACATCAATTTTTTTTTAAAAGTAGCAACATGCAGATCTGAGATTATGCACGTTTGAAAGGACTTCAGAATACTGCAGATCCTCAATTTAGTATCTCAGCTCAAAGCAAATGTCACTCAAGTGATTTCTCTCCACTTTCCCAATATATATACGTTTATATCTGTGATGGTTAAATTTTACATTTAATTTCTAAATTGGTTACTATAAACTTTTCTGTTCTGTTCTTAAAGGTGCAATTTTAATAACTGAACATGAAGAGAAAAGAAATTCAGGATATTTTAAAGACAAGATATATCTTCTGAGTTCCTTTGGACTTAACTATTACCTTTATATCCTTCCACCAGGTGGTGATGTTCATGCTTTAGCAGATGATGGTGCATCAGTACTGTTTGAAGCAGCTGGAGGAGGTAATCCAGACTGTGTAGCTCTTCTTTTGGAATATGGAGGAAGTGGTAATGTGCCTAATAGGGCAGGACAGCTCCCTATACACAAAGCAGCCTATGAAGGACATTATTTGTGAGTATAACTGTAGGCTTCAAATTCTCCCCTATAATACCACATCTAGTACTATGTCACATTAAAGGCTTGATTTGAAAAGTCCAAATTTAAAGATCATTCATATTTGACAAGTATGTACATTAAATTATTTTAAATTAAATCTTAAATGTGGCTTCAGCATATACAATAGGAAATATAAAACAAAAAACAAACCCTAGCAGAACTAAAAGAAAGTAATTAGGAGATTTGGTGCTAATTTACACTTTGTACAACTCCATTTAATTCAAAGGGGTTTCATGTGGTATAAGTTCAGACAGAAATTTGTCTGTTGAGGTTGTTCAGGAGTAAGTGAGGGCAGAATCTGGCTTCTCGGGTGAAATGTTCAGTTAGATAGTAGAAAGTCACAACTGGATGTCCTGTTTTCATGAGGTTGGGGAAGGGGTTTATGCCTGGGTGGATTTTAGCTGCAGGGTGGGGAAGAAGTTGATGTCTGGGTGGATTTTAGCCAGATGAAAATTTTCTTCATTATCTTTTTAGGTCACTGAAATATCTAATTCCAGTTACATCCAAGACTGCAGTCCAGAGAAGTGGGTTAAGCCCCATTCACTCAGCAGCAGATGGCCAGAATGTGCAGTGTCTAGAACTTCTCATTGAAAATGATTTTGATGTCAATACTCTCCTGGCTGAACACATTTCTGAAAACTACGATGATGAAAGGAAAACGGCACTCTATTTTGCTGTTTCTAACAATGACATTCTCTGCACAGAAGTATTACTCAAAGCTGGTGCAGACCCAAACAAGGATCCTCTAAATTGTCTTCTTGTAGCAGTGAGAGCTGGTAACCATGAAATTGTACGATTGCTTCTATCCTATGGAGCAAATGTCAATTGCTACTTCATGCTCGTGAATGACACCCATTTCCCCAGTGCCATTCAGTATGCTTTGAATGATGAGATAATGCTAAGGCTGTTGCTGAATCATGGATATAATGCAGAGAGGTGTTTTGATTGTATGCATGGCAACATCTTTGGAAGTTCTTTTGTGTGGTCACTTCCAGAAGAGGAGGTATTACCAGGATGGACATCTTGTGTAATAAAAGATACTCCAGTAAGCACATTCCTCATTTTCTTCTCTTCATTTTTCTCTTCAATGTAACCTTGCTTTAAATTTATTTTATATTTTAATGCAGAATTAAGATTTCTTGATATCAACATACTTATTTACCCCCCACATAACCTTTCTTCAGTTTTATTCTGGTATAGAGAAAATGACACATATAAAGTAGTTTTACTTTTGAAACTGAGTTAGAGGTTGTAGCAAGGAAGTTTTGACTAGCAATTTAAGGAGCGAGCTGGAAGGCAGGAAAATAGGTTCTATTCCCAACTCAGCCATTTATTTGCCAGCATATTTTGGGTTAAACATAGGGCATGATCCTGCAAACTCTTAAGCATGTGATATCTGCTTGTGTGGTAAACCTATCTAAATCAATGGATTTACTCACACAAATAAAGTTATATGTATGTATAAGTGTTTGCAGGATTGAGATGTTAGACCAAATTTATGAAATGTCCAAATTTTTGATGCCCAGCTTGAGATGTTGAGATGTTCAGAGCCAGTGAGAATCCAAAACTTTGACTGAAGTCAAATGAGACCTGTGGATGCTCAGCACTTCTGAAAATCAGGACCTGGGTATCCCAATAACTGAGACACACAAAGATAGTGGGAAAAAATTCAAAATTTAGGCATTAACCTGTCAGTACTTCAGTTTCCCCATATGGATAGAGGGAATAATAATATCTTCCTGTCACAAGAGGGCTGTGAGGCTTACTTTATTAAAGTTTGGATAGTGCTTTGAAATCCTCAGATAAAAGGTTCTGTAGTTATGTAAGTGCAAAGCATTACTATAAAGTGGTGTCAGTACAATTAAACACAGTACTTATGAGATACAATTCTTGGAACATTTATATCTTTTGTATAAAATGGTGGGTTTAAAAGAAAAAATATAACTATATTTGGTTCCAATCCCTCTTCCACTGAAGTCATTGATGAAAATCCCATTGTCTTCAATGGGAGCAGGATGCCTTTTAGCATTCTGCTAGCAGCAGGCATTCCAACACAATTAGAGTGCATAAGATACTGATAAGTTGTTATTAGTAACACAGGTAACACAAGATACTGTTTGAGGATTTTATACTTTGAATGCTTTATGATCAAAGATTTCCAAGGGTGCCATATTATTTCATAGGTGGTTTTGAGACTCACCTCAAACCCATTTTTCAGGGATATATTCAAGCAAATTTGAATGTAAAGTATAGCCGAAAAGTGTAGAGTTATGATAGTAGTAGATAAAAATGATAAAGGCCTAAGAGTTAATGTCCTCCAGGTTTTCCTCTGAGTTTGAGATTATTGTTTGAGCAATAATGCTCAGCATACATGTAATGAAAGTGTCCTTTTTAGAGAAATATGTTTAAACCTACTCCTAAAACCAAAGTGGAATAAAACAATGAGGAAGTTATTAAGATATTGTCATCTTTGACATAATGAAAAGTGGCCTTCAGGTTTCTGTTCAAACGAAGAATCAGAAGTTAGAGATTGCTGGAGATGACTTTTTAGGTGATCCATTGTATCCCCATGGGATGTCAGTACAGGACTGTTTCTTACAGGATATTTCTGTAAATAAATTCTTTAAAATTCCATCACTTTGGCATTTCCCTGGGTGAGTTTTAAAAGTAATCTGTGTTTTTCCTTTCAGTTCTGTGCCTTTATTACAGTTCCTTGGTTGAAACATTTAGTTGGACATGTGATTCGCATTTTGATAGACTATATGGATTATGTTCCTTTGTGCTCAAAACTAAAGTGTGTCCTAGAAGCACAGAAAGAATGGCCAGAGATACGCCAGATATTAGGTAAATGTCTAACATTTGTTTAATGATTTGATCTGGTATTAAAGGTTTATAAAAATTACTACTATTACCAGCTATATTTAATTCTGATATGTTCTGTTTGCATCACCTGGTCTAAGGGCCAGTTCCTGACACCCTCTCTCAGATTGGGGCAGATTCTCAGGTAGAATCAGTCATCCTAGTTCCATTGACATCATTGGACTAAGACAATTTATACCAGCTAAGGATCTTCCCCACTGAATAGTATCTTGTTCTGGGGGAAGCCCCATTTATTTCATCTGGAGAGCAAGGTACCTCCAGGTGAATAGTGGTGGCAGAATCTCACCCTACACTGACATATGTATTTCTAACGCACCCATCACTGTGTAATCCTGTGAGAGGCTGACCCTTTACTGAGGGGCATTTGCCCACGCTTTCATTTTTCTACTCCCTCCTTCACCTAATAGCTCTTCAGAGACCAACATGAGAAAGCATGTGGAACGCTTCGACTGTAAAATGTTGGCGTTTAGTATGCCACAATGTCCTAAATCTGATTTACACAATGTGCATTATCGGGGTATCATTTTTTGTATTTTATTTGAGCCTCTCACAGGTTCTGTGTATACCTGTCTTTTAAAAGGCTTACAAACTAGATGGGACATTCTACCACAATATTAACCCCAGGACCGAGAAGGTTCAGGAGCAGCAGCAATTCGGGAATCATGGAGACTGGGGGGTCTAGAAGCACTGAGGGGGCATGGGAACTTCATGCAGATTGCTCTTGATCCAGTAGATCATTCAGGATCTGCCAAGATCTTAGGAAAGAATCCTCAGGTTTAGGAAGCAGAAGTCCTTTCCGGTTTTGGGTGGAAGGAACCCTGACCCTTTGGAAATCCTACTCTTCTACTAGATCGATCTGGCAGACAGGGCCACTAAGAGCGGGTTCGGGCCCCGGTGAAAAAAAATTTTTGGGCCCCCCAGCAAGGATGGACTGGCTAAACAGGGCCGACAAAGCCGGGGAAGGTGGGCCCTGGGCCCCCTTCAGGACCACCAGGCCCTGGTAGTTTGTACCGGCTTCCCCCCGCACCCTCTCGTCGGCCCTGCCAGCAGAAACACCATGAGTGACATCCTGCCCTTATTGAAGTCAATGGGAATTTTGTCATAGACTTCAGTGGTTATGTCTATATTGCAGCTGGTAGCACAGATAGACTGACTTGTGCTAGCTGTGCTCTAACTAGCATGAGTCTGTCTGCCTGAGCTGGGAATCACACTACCCAGCTGAAGCATAAACATATGCAGGATTTCACCTCATAATTATGACTTCACAAAGTTTGCTGTCCCTTACATAGGCTACATAGGGTATATGCTTATGTCTAAGGGACACTTTAGGCCTACATTTTAAAAAAATTCCCAGTTTCATTAGTTTATTAGTAATACAGGCAAGGAATTAATTTATGATATTTTCAGTGCCACTTTAAAGCAGCTGCAATTAAATTCTGAAAAGTTGCCATTAGATATGTATAGGAAGATGTCCTAAAACAATTTCCTAAGGGTATGTGTAACGTGCCTAAATACATATTTATATGCTATATTGCGATAGAGCTGTTAGTCTATTGAGCATCTACATTTATTTTTAAAATATATCTATATGTATGTGCACACAAACTGGAATTGGTACTCTGAAATGAAGATCTATTTAATATATTTTAATTTACTGAACTGTGGAAAATATGTTTGTCTATATTTATCTGGTACAGTTCTCTTTGGAGCTGTTTCAGTCTAACTGGTAATTAATATGAGTGTTTATGCTTTTATAAACCTTCACCAAAGCAGTTCTCTTTCTATTAGGGTAATAAATACAAAATTCTGTCTGAATAATGTGGAGATTGTAATATCAACTGATAAAAGGCAAAATTTTCAAATTTAAAGCTGATGCTGTCTTTATTTTTCTTTTGTATTTCACACTGGTGCGCAAAAAAATTACTTTTTTGGATTTTGTTGTTTGGTGTCACAGCAGCTTCAAAGTAATTTGGTTGTGCTTACTGTCAAGTATTTTGAAATATGCTGTTCATATAAAACATTTAATTACAATGAACTCTCTCTGATGGCATGATATATCAGTTATCTTATGATATTTGTAGTCTTTGTTTAGACGTTGCAATAACTCAAACACACAGGGTCTAAAACTGCATCTTCAAGTGTTACTGAGTCAGTGAGAATTGAAGGTGCTTAGCACCTTTCAGGATTGAGTACATAGATCATGTAATTAGTCACCATTTATTGTGCTAATTGACGTGTTGATCTAAGCATCCAAATGAAGGATTTGGTTATGCTATTCAGGTGCTCACGTTTGAAAAATTGAGACCATGGTGTTACCACAATTTTAAAGGAAAAGTGCCAATTATAAGGTGTTAATAGCACATAAAATTACCATTTAGAATTTAGCTAAAATAAACTGGCTTGTCAATTAAAAACAGGAAAAAAACAACTTAATGAGCTTCCAATATGAAAATAACATATAAGTACAATAAAACTGGCCACTGGATGTCACTATTGCTCCAGTGAAATTTTATTAGTGGTGCATTTATTTGGGAGTAAATTAAAACTGTATTTTATTAAAAGTAACAGGAACAGGAGAGCTTTCAGCTGGTAGATTTCTGAAGTGAGTTTCATTAGAGCTCATGTTTTGAGATTCTAAGTCTGAGACACACTTACCAAATTAATGGTCCGTTTTTTCCCTTGATGTGTTTCCCTCGCTATTTTTCAGAGAATCCTCGCCCATTAAAACATTTGTGCCGCCTGAAAATACGTAAACTGATGGGACTAAGGAGACTACGGAGACAAGCATCAATGGCGAAGCTTCCTCTTCCACCAGTTCTAAAGGACTATATCTTATATAAAGAATATGATCTTTATGGAAAGGGGCTAAATTTAGCTTAGATTTAAAACAGTCAATTAAAACTTGTAAATTAATTCTTTAGAATTTTTTACTAGATTGAGAATTATTTAATATTGTTATATGTACTCAAAACATTTGATATTTGCTGTAAATAGGCCTTTATGGGAACCCTTTTAAAAAAAATGTGGTCTGTAAAACTCAATTTGTTTTTTCTGTTTTTACTTAACATTCTGTCTTGATATTCTAAGAGCATGGAGAAGGAGATGATAGTCATTGTGCAACCCAAAACCTCCAGGATTGGATTTTAGGTGAGTAATATGTACACTTCAACCTGGAAAAAAAGTGTTGTTAATGTCTGCTACGAGTAGAGTTTTCTTAGTGGGTTCTCTGTTGAAGATGATAAAAAAGATCATGTTTAAAATACTGATTTATTTTAAAAAGCGTACATGTGGAAATTAGAAGTATGATGAAAATAAAAATGTTCTGTTTCATTTGTATGATAAGTTTTGACTCCAGCCACCCTTCATGTGTTTGGCTTGAAATGTGATGTTTTGTACATTTTAAATTGTGGTCCTACTGTAAAGTGCTCGAAAAGTAATAAAACAGTTCTCTTTTTATTTAGATGTAAAGAAGTCAAACACAGTAATCATCCTTTAAATCATACTGTAAAGCTTCAGGGGAAAGATATTATGGCTTAGCCGTCTATGGCTTTGGTATTCTTTGGCAACAATTGTGCTTATCAGTGAAGTTCAGTGTTAAGTCAGACAGCCACCCAAAATATTGCAAGCCCAGAGTTTTGCCTTTTGCTCAAAAGCCTCTGGTAGAAATTGATTTGGACAGTTTAGTGAACATTGGAGTCTTGTCACCAGTTTCACACAGTGAGTGGGCTACACCCATCGTACTAATGATCAAGAAGGATGGCTCAGTTTGAATTTGTGGTGATTTCAAAGTGACATTGAATCCAACTTTATGTGCAGACCAGTTTGACCACTACCTCGTATTGAAGATTTGTTTGCTAATCTTAGTGGTGGACAGTGTTTCAATAAATTGGATTTGTTCAATGCATACCTACAAATGGAGATTGATCTGGCATCTCAGAAATATATCTCAATCAACATGCAAAAACGCTTATTTTGTTACAATAGGTTGCCTTTTGGTATCACGTCGGCACCTGCCCTGTTCCAGAAAGCCATGGAGGAGATTGTGAAGGGGCTGAATGGAGTTCAAAGTACTATTTGGACGACATTCTTGTTACAGGAAAGGATCAAGAGGATCATTGTCAGAATTTGGATGCTGTCTTGTAAGGTTTGGAAGACCATGGACTGAGAAGACATCAAGACAACTGTGAGTTTTTCACACCTTCTGTTGGATACCTTGGACATATAATTGATGTCAAAGGCTTAAGGAAATTGCCAGAAAAAGAGAAGGCAGTTCTTCAAGTGCCCCAGCCAGAGAACGTGTCACGGTTACACTCATTCTTAGGACTACTTAACTCTTATGGTAAATGTCTGACTAATCTGGCAACAGTATTGGCCTTACATGACCTATTACAAGCAAAGAAAAAATGGAAATGGACTGAAGAGGGTGAGCATGCATTTAAGTAAGCAAAGAAATTATAGATGTGAGTGAAAGTTCTTATGGACTTTGATGTTTTGTTGCCACTGCTACTGGCTTGTAATGCTTCACAGTGTAGGGTGACCAGACAGCAAGTGTGAAAAATCAGGACGGAGGTGGAGGGTAATAGGAGCCTATGTATGAAAAAGACCCAAAAATCAGGACTGTCCCTATAAAATCGGGACATCTGGTCACCCTATCACAGTATGAAGTGGGTGCAATTCTTTCTCACTTTCTTCCTGATAGCATGGAGAAACCAATTGCCTTCACTTCACAAACAACTTATTACACCTGAGAAGAAATATGTGTAAACAGAGCGAGAATTTCTCAGCGTTATCTTCGGAATTCAGAAGTTCCATTTGTATGATAGACATTTTACCTTGCTGATGGCTCAATGGACATTACTTTCAATTTTTGGACGGAAACATAGAATTCCATCATTAGCTGCTGCTCATATGCAACAATGGGCGTTGCTACTTTCAGCTCTTTCCTGTTCTTTTTCAATTCAGTAAAGGAACTCAGCATGGCAATGCGGATGGGCTGTGATGACTGCCATGCCTGCATTGCTATCAACCCAAAGAAACTTCAGACGAAGTGTTTTATCTCAATTTGATGGATAGGTACCCATCATTAGCACAGATATCAACAAAGAAACCACTAAGGATGATGTGCCTTCTCTTGCGAAGGAAATGGTACTACAAGGTAGTGTTGGATCAAAAAAAATTCCCAATATGTGCAATTCATGTCATGTCAGTGTGAATTGTCTGTGAATCACAGTTGCATATAATGAAGAGTGCATGCGATCATTCCAAGATCACTCTAATCTCAGGTTTTGGAGACTCTTCAAAAGAACATTTTGGCATTGTGTGGATGAAGGTCATAGCCCGGAGTCATGTCTATGGCCAGGGATTGACAAAGATATTGAGAAAAAGGCAAAGTGCTGTATTGTGTCAACAAATTCAACATAATTCTGGACCATCTTATCTGCACCCTTGGTCGTGGCCTCAGACTTCTTGGACATGTATTCATGTCGATTTTGCCAGACCTTTGGAAGGTTATATGGTTCGGGTTGTAGTCAGCACCTATTTGAAATGGCCAGAAATTTTCAGGATGACTTCTACTACAGTTACCAAGACCATTAGACATATTTGTACTTTGTTTAGCTAATTTGGTTTACTGTTACAGTTGGTGAGTAACAATGGACCTCAATTCTGTTCTGAAAAATTTCAAGGTTCCTAGCTTCAAATGAAATTCAGCACAAACATTCTGTTCCATACCACTCAGCTAAAAATGGACTAGCAGAACATTTAGCATTGTACAAACATGTACAAGCATGCCTTAAGAGCCAACTAGTTACTAGTCTATTTTGAATCATCAAAAGAAACTGCACAGAAGCTGCACAGAAACAGAAATTTGTTTTGCTTTTCTGCAGGAACACAACACATGCTACGACCCAGGAGTCACCTGCAACTCTTTTCTTTAAGCAGTCTTTGCATACCCATTGGGACCTGCTCCATCCTGATGTTGTCTCACATATAGCCAAATCCCAAGCTATGCAAACTAATTGATGACATGAGACTCATGATTGTGCTTTTCAAGTAGGATATTTAACGTAGACTTGCAACTATGACCGTGGAGTGAAATGGGTACTTGGAGAACTTGTAAAATGCACCGAACCTCTTTTGTTTGTGGTAAAACTATCTGATAGTATTTTACAGAAATAACATATGACCAGTTGTAATCTTGACAAGTACCAGAGTCCAGGGATGTTCCAGTAGGACTTTCTGTTTCTCAGATCAAACCTCCTCCTGTTAAAACTCCTAATTTTGATGACTTGGTGAAAGAAACTTTGGTATTAGATCCAATCGATTTCTTATCCCCAACTGTTCCTGTTCTTCAGGGAATTGCCACACCACCATCACCATGTTATCCCAAGAGAGTGAGAAAACCAGTTGCGTGCCTGAATTTATATGTTGTTCAGTTAGTGAGTTGCTATTCCAGGGTAAAATAATCATTTGCAATTTACGAGTCTGCAGTAGACCACCCACAACTTTAGTTAGGTTATATAGTTTTTGTTAGCCATGTAAATGACAATGTCAAACCACAATCTGAGGACTTCAATAACTGAGATATAGGTTAGGGGTTTGTTGCAGGAGTGGGTGGGTGAGATTCTGTGGCCTGCATTGTGCAGGAGGTCAGACTAGATGATCATAATGGTCCCTTCTGACCGTAAAGTCTGTGAGTCTATATATATATTTGGAAAGGTTTTTTAAAGTAGGGTGGAGGAATGTGATGTCCGATCCTTTTAAATGTTTCAGCACTCACCCTTCCTCAGTGGAAAGCCTCACTGTCATGTTGGTTTCAGTTTTACTGCCAGAAGAACAATAATCTTTCCACAGCAGACAGCTGTGTATCCATTAGTTCCATCTGTCTATACCCTTCTCTGCTGGGTCCAAATATAACAAAACCATTGGAATATGTTCCCAAGAATTATAGTGGATTCTTCATCACTGACAATTTTTAAATAAGGTTGAACTTTTTTTCTAAAAGAGATACTGTTGTTCAATCAGCAATCAAGTCAGGGAAGTTCTATGTGGTCTGTAGGAGGTCAGACTAGATGATAGACAATTAAGTAGAGAATAGCTTTTTAGCACCTGGGTGACTAGTTGATCACAGTAGTTCCTTCTGGTTTTATAATCTATGAATTGTTGGAGCCCAAGCTCCTAAACTTCTAGGCTCCCCTGCAGCACTGAGAGAGAGCCTTGAAGTGCCAGATCCCAATCTCCTTGCTCAACCAGAACTTCCAGGCTCCTAGTTCCCACCGTAACATCCTATACCCATGTTCACCACTTTTATAAGGTTATGATATATTTTGTACAACATATTACTTGTGAGGTATCATTAGAAAACTCATAATTTGCTGAATATCGTTATCTGACTGAAATGTGTGTAACATGGCTGCATGTAAGATTATGAAATTTTGCTATGTGATTGTTACTGAAATATGTTGTAGTTCTGTGTAATGCACTCAAACCATTTTCTAAGAGACAAAGGTACACTAGCATGCCAGCCAGGTGCTAAAAAGCTATTCTCTACTTAACTGTCCATTCACCAGCACAGGGGGGAGTGTAAACAAGAAATTTACATTGCATTGCAGGAATGTTTCAAACCACACATACACAGCAGACTTTGTCTACACTCTGGTTGGGGGGGTAATTCTCAAAGAAAGGAGGAGGTTATAAAAATAAGAGACAGAGACTTCCACATCACCTCTCCTCCTTCTGTCTAGGGAACAAGGCTGGGACTGAAGAATATGCAGGTGTTTCCCTGTGTGTAATTCTTGCATGGCTGAGATATCATTCATGGTCATGTGGCTGGGAGTGATTTTACATGCTAGTGGCTGTATGTGAGCAGGCCAGATGGGCTGTTCTGGCAGCAAAGCAGTATTAAAGGCACCCCAGGCTATAGAGCTAAGGGGACACCTCTATTCTATAGTCCACTTGTACCTTGGGGAATGTTACACACCCCGACGCTCCTGGCTGACAAGGAGCTGAGAAACTGGAAACACTGGGAGCACCAGCTCCCAAGTTCCCAGGCTTGTGGTGCCTTAGCACCCTGGATTTCTAGGGCTTCCAGGGACCACAGCTTTGGGGCAGCCAGCCGGTGGACTATCTCAGATAGGAGACCGTAGTGTTTCCAGGTCAATTAAATTGGTGACTGTACTCCTTGGGGGGAGAAATGTATGTCTCCTGCTCTGTTTTACCTGCATTCTGCATATAGTTCATGTTATAACCGTCTCAGATGATGACCCAGCACATGTTCATTTGAAAAATGGTTTCACAGCAGATTTGACAAAGAAGGTACCAATGTGAGATTTCTAAAAATAGCTACATCACTCAACCCAAGGTTTTAAGAATCTGAAATGCCATCTAAAATCTGAGAGGGAGGAGGTGTGGAGCATGCTTTTAGAAGTCTTAAAAGAGCAGCACTCTGATGCAGAAACTACAGAACCCAAACACCAAAAAAGAAAATCAACCTTCTGCTGGTGACATCTGACTCAGATGATGAAAATGAACATGCATCAGTCTGCACTGCTTTGGATCATTATCAAGCAGAATCCGTCATCAGCATGGAAGCATGTCCTCTGGAATGGTGGTTGAAGCATGAAGGGACATATGAATCTTTAGTGCATCTGGCACGTAAATATCTTGCAACACCAGATACAACAGTGCCATGCAAATGCCTGTTCTGATTTTCAGGTGACATTGTAACCAAGAAGCAGGCAGCATTATTTCCTGCAAATTGTGACCAGCCTTGTTTGTCTGAGCGATTGGCTGAACAAGAAGTGGGACTGAGTGGACTTCTAAAGTTTTACATTGTTTTATTTTTGAATGCAGGTGTTTTTGTATGTAATTCTACATTTGTAAGTTCAATTTTCTTGATAAAGTGATTGCACTACACAACTTCTATGAGGTGAATTGAAAAATACACTTCTTTTGTTTTTTTACAGTGCAAATGTTTGCAATAAAAATAAATATAAAGAGAACACTGTACACTTTGCATTCTGTTGTAATTGAAATTAATATATTTGAAAATGTAGTAAACATCTAAAAATATATGGTATTCTATTATTGTTTAACAGCGCGATTAATCCCGCGTTTAATTTTTTTAATTGCTTGACAGCCCTAGTAGAAACTTCTTTAAAAGAAATCTGATCTGTTTCATCACCTTTTCCCCAGGAGCTGAAGATTTAAGAAAGAAGCAGAATATGAAATTCATGATAAAGTATGAGAGTTAACAGTCCTGGGTAGATATACTGCTGGACCTTTAAAACACCAATTCCTCTGTCTTGTGATTATTTGTTCTTTGTAGTTCAGCAGACCCAGGTCCCAACTTATATTGTGGCCCCATTGTGCTAGCTGCTGTACAAACACATAGTGACAGAGTTCCTGGTCCAAAGAGCTTACAATCTAAATAGACAAGACAACCAAAGTGGGGGAGACATACAGGAAGTAAGTGGCTGGCCCGAGGTCGGACAACAGACCAGTGGTACAGCCAGAAATAGAAGCCAGGTCTTTGACCGCCCTCTCCACTTATTTCTCCACTAGACCACATGCCTGAGGAGCTGAATACCGTGTTGGTGGAGAAAGGGGGAGTAGCTGATCTGGGACTGAGTGGAGGCAGCAACCACAGTAGCAAGAGGAAGGCGCAAATAGTCTGCTCCTTCATGCCTTGTCTGAGCTTCCACTGGAGCCCATGGGGTGTGACTTATCACAACCCAGTGCTGTCTTATGTCCCACTGATATTGACTGAGGCATGTTCCAGGCCAGGCATTTTTATCAGTGATATAGGGTTTTTTTTGGAAGGCGACAGGAGGAAATATTTCTGTATAATTAGGTCTCCGTTTCTTATAGAATCTAACCCATTATCCAGGAGAGACAAACAGCTGCATCAGGCACATGAGCTTCAGAAGCAGCCAGACATTTAACCTCTGCTTTTTGATGCCACCTTTAGTTATTGCTGAGATCCTGCTTTTTGTCTCATTCACAGCCTGGTTCAAAGAACCAAATTCTACCTCTGAGTTGTGGATCTGAATAGTTATACTTGTGAGGGAGGAGCAGCTCTTGCCCACTAATACTGGCTACCCCGAAACCTAGAAGCCTGACACTGCAGGCTCTTGTGCTGAGCTGTGAAGGGGTCATCGGGTGGGAGTTTACAATTAGGGGACATGGTTCATATGCTCCAGTTCACATTCTTCAGATTTGTCCTTCCTTCCTCAGATTATTTCTGTGTACAGCAGCAGCCGCAATCTACTTGGGCAGCAAGAGTGGGAGGGCAGAAGATGGTCACAAACTAATGCTGGGGTGTGCCGATTTGGGGGAATTATTTTGGTCCTTAGTTGTCCAATAATTTGGAATCAGATAAAAATCTTCTGGAATATTGATTTTACAGGTGTCTTTTGTTTGCCATGTGATGATGTAAAGACAATGTTACAACTGATTACAGAAGATCTCTGATCTCTTTTCACTCCCCCTATTACTCCATCCTTGCGGCACATTTTACCAACCCCTCCCCACTTGGTTTCCTTCTCATTTCTGCTCCTTCTTTCATGCAGCCCCCACAGCTCGAACTCTCTGATCTTGTCTGCTATGCTTCCACCATCTCTTCCAAGCCCTGCCTTCGTGGACACAACTTCCATGAATCCTATAAATACTTCCACTCAAGAAAAGTGTATCAGAAAAAGTGGACCTGACCAAGACATGTTCCAATCATAATGATTCAGTCATTTGCTTCCCTGTTTCCATTCCTCATCTGCAGTTTTTTAGGCTGCACTAATTGAGTCAGGAACCATGTCATTTTACATATTTGAAAGCACCTAATGCATATTCTACACTATATGTTTAAAAATAATAATGATTACTGTTCTAAATGATTTCTCCCTCTCCTTTCGCACTGAAAGCTCTTCTAAAGAATCCAGACTATGTTACCAGGACAAATAGTAGATAAAGCAAATAGAAGTTGCCACAGATCCACAGGACCTGTGCTATGCCCTGACATACAAACAGTCCTTGGGAGGTACACTTTGAGTGTATCAGACTTCCACAGGGGTTACGCTCTTCCACAAAGGTGAGGCAAGTGGCCTCAATGCCTCTGAGACTGAGCCTCCAGCTCCAGCACTCCTGTTTCATCCCACGAGGTCTGCCCACTGAGTCCAACTGAGCTAGATGCCTGTTCAGAGATTATTCCTGCTTCAGGAATCAATGCACCTCAGTAAGTATTTGCAGTGACACCAGGCAGATTTTCGAAACATGGTTGAGTTTATTAGTCAACTGGCGTGCAACATCACGAAGTCCTTAGCTTAGCATGGAGAAGCAAAGCTTAAGACCTAGTCCATACTAGCCAACGCCAGGGCATCCCTGAACCATGCTGCTATAGGAACCATCTTGGGGGTTTCCTTTCTGTCTCTCTGTCCTTTATCTTAGTCTTTGTCTACACTACACAGCTTTTAGCGACATGGCTGTGTCGACACGTCCGTGTTGCTAAAAATCAGGCAATGTAAATGCTGTTTGTTTGTCAGCACTTTTGCAGACAAAATACTTCCTCCTAAGAGTATGTCTACACTACAGGATTATTCTGATTTTACATAAACCAGTTTTGTAAAACAGATTGTATAAAGTCGAGTGCACGCGGCCACACAAAGCACACTAATTCGGTGGTGTGCGTCCATGTACCGAGGCTAGCGTCGATTTCTGGAGCATTGCACTCTGGGTAGCTATCCCGTAGCTATCCATAGTTTCCTGCAGCTCCCCCGGCCCATTGGAATTCTGGGTTGAGACCCAATGCATGATGGTGTAAAAACAGTGTTCGCAGGGATTCTAGGTAAATGTCGTCACTCATCCTTCCTCCGTGAAAGCAATGGAAGACAACTCATTCATGCCTTTTTCCCCTGGATTCGCCTGGCAGATGCCATACCAGGCAACCATGGAGACGTGTGCCTGTCACCGTATGTGTACTGGATGCCGCTGACAGAGGCAGAACTGCCAGTGCTACACAGCAGCATTCATTTTGCCAGGCAAGGTAGCAGAGATGGTTACGCATGTCATTCTGCACTTCTCTGCTGTGCCATTGTAAATTGAATGAGGAGATGATGGTTATCAGTCACTCTGTACTGCTGCTGCTGTCATGGGTTGCTCTTGGCTGGCCTTCGCTGAGGTCAGCCGGGGGCACAAAGACAAAAATGCGAATGACTCCCTGAGTCATCCCTCCTTTATGTTTATCTGAAAATAGAGTCATCCTGCCTAGAATATGGGGCAAGTACTAGAGAACCAGTTATCAGAACTAGAGAGCACAGCTGCCTCCATGTCAGATCCCGCAGAAATGATGAGCTGCATGCCATTCTAGGGGTGCCCCTGCAACAGCCCCACCTCTGCTTCCTCCTCCCCAACCCTTCCTGGACTACCGTGGCAGTGTCCTCCATTTGTGATGAAGTAATAAAGAATGCAGGAATAAGAAACACTGAGTTTAGTGAGCTAAATGAGGGGAGGCAGCCTCCAGCTGCTATGATAGACCAGGCAGGACATTAAACGGTGGGGGGGAGAGGAGCCCGCATCCCACTACTATGATAGTCCAGGCAGTACAGAAATCTTTTCTTTAGACATGAAAGGGTGAGAGGTGACAGAACTCAGCCCCCAGTTGTTATGATGAGGACTGTTACCAGCCGTCTCTGTACATCTACTGGAACAACCAGGAGTCATCCTATTTTTACCCAGGTGTCCCCGCTGACCTCACCTGAGGCCAGCAGGAGCACTTACAGGATGAGAGGACAGCTATCAGTCCTTTTGTACAGTACAATCTGCCGGAGGGGAGGGGAGGGAGAGAAATGTGCTATTCTCAGCGCGCAGCACCGCATCTACCAGCGGTATGCAGTAGACATAGGGTGACATATAAAAAAGTCAAGAAAGATTTTTTCCCCTTTTCTTTCAAGGAGGGGAGGGTGGTAAATTGAATGACATATTCCCTGAACCACGCCCGGACAAGTGATTGACCTACAGGCATTGGGATCCAGCCAAGAATGCAAATGCTTTCTGAGACTGCAGGGACTGTGGATAGCTGGAGTCCTTAGTACCCCCTCCTCTCTCCATGAGCGTCCATTTGATTCTTTGGCTTTCCGTTACGCTTGTCACGGCAGCACTGTGCTGTGGACTCTGTATCATAGCCTGGAGATCTTTTTCAGATGCTTGGCATTTCGTCTTGTAACGGAGCTCTGAGAGAACAGATTTGTCTCCCCATATAGCGACAGATCCAGTATCTCCTGCATTGGTCACATGCTGGAGCCTTTGTGGATTTGGGACTTGCCACCAACCCAGCGATCTAGAGCTCCACGTGGCAAACAGGAAATGAAATTCACAAGTTCGCAGGACTTTCCTGTCTACCTGGCCAGTGCAATCCAAGTTGATTGCCGTGTCCAGAGCGGGTCACAATGGTGCACTGTGGGATACCAGCCCGGAGGCCAAATCATGTCAATATTGCGGCCACACTAACCACTAATTCCGATAATGGTAATAACCGATTTCAGCACTATCTCTCGTCGGGGAGGAGTACAGAAACCGGTTTAAAGAGCCCTTTATATCGATATAAAGGGCCTCGTTGTGTAGACGGGTGCAGCGTTAAATCGGTTTAACGCTGCTAAAATTGGTTTAAACGCATAGTGTAGACCAGGCCTAAGAGTGGGCTTCGTATTGTCAACAGAAGAGCACTCCTGCCAACAACAAGCTCTTTGCATTGCCGCTTGCTATTACAAAACTTTTGTCGGGGGGGCGGGGGCCTTTTTTAACCATCTATGAATGGCAAAAGTTTTGTCATTCAATTGGCAGTGTAGACAAAACCTGTAAGTCTTAGTTCCAGGAGAGAAATATGTACCCTGCTTCTCTCTCTCTCTCTCAACCCAGTTCTTATTCCTCCTATCACCTCCCCCTATTGCCTTCTTCCTGAGTTCATGTGTGCTCCACCCAGCCAAGCTGGGAACCTCCCACTGATAGGTGTCAAATGTTCAGTCCTTAGGGTTTCCACTGTGTCTTTAGTGTCTTCCACTGATGTGGGTTAGTTCCCAGCCAGTCCTTAACAACCTTTCCGAGACAATTACATGACAAAAGACCTCATGTTTCCTGCTTTGTACACTCCATGCACAGCAATACCAAGAGGAGAGGGAAACCAGGCATGTATTGACTTCATAAAAGTGTTGCCAAAATTCCTGCATTTGTCACAGAAGTACATTGAGTAAGTGAATAAATATTTTAAAGTGTTTGTCTGGGGTTCAGGAGCATTCTCCCTTTGAAATAGTCACAGAAATCTCACTAGCATTAATGGAAGCTGTGCACATAAATCAGGGAAAGAATAGTGCTGTGGCTTATGGTTATTGTGATATGTATATGTTCTAATAAAACATACACAAACTGTTACTATTCCTAAGGCTGGTTTTATAAAGTGGAGCTTTAGTGACATGCACAAACCATTCATTTTGCTGTCATAGTTGATACATAATTGATATTTTCACCTAAAACCCCTGAATATGATACAGCCTCAGGGCAAAATTATTCTCTTTTGTCTGCACTGCACTGAGAATGTCCGTAGGGTATTCCATGGTGGCCAGAACTCCCATTATTGTCAATATGAGCGCTACTTATGGGACAAGGACAATGCAACAGAGAGGAGAATTTTGCCCTTACATTGTACGTCTATTCGTAGCTAGATCCCCATGTATTACAATCTTCATTTACAAGTGTTTTTAGATTTGTTTGCTGTTGATTTTTAAAAGCAAAAATGCACAGCTTTTTAATCACTTGGGAACTAGATGAGCAAAGGAAACAAGAGGTGTATCAAATAAATAATACCAAAGTGGTGCTGCTATTGGTATAGAAAATAGAGCAGCCTTTCAGTTTGAAATGCAAACTATGGGCTGTTAGGCCTCCAGCTGTCCCCAGGGTCAAGGAACAGTAGCTGACTTTTTTGTAGCTTTCCCACCTCTGAGGAACTCAGTACAGGATTGAGCCCAGACATTTTTTTTTTTGTAATTACATAATAATTTAATAAATACCAGCTCTCAATTGAACATGCAGATGATCAGATTTTTCCAAACGTCCAGAGGAGTATGTTATGCTTGCCTGAGTCCCATGGCACTTATTAGGAAAGAAGAAGTTAATTTTAGTGTTCTCTTTGCATTACTCTTTTAATAATTATGTTCTGTTTACCTAAAATATTGCCTCTTGCATTTTCAGTGGGACACAGACTGTATTCTCCTCTTTCTGTCCTAAACTGTTGTGTGGTGTAGCTGTGCAGCTTCAAAACAGCTGCTGTGTTTCACCCTAAGAGTGTCTGTACTTCAGTTGTGAGTGAAGTGGTTTCTATATATAGTTTTTAAATCTGCTGGTAATGCTTGTAAGGCATGTTGAGAACCCTCCCGAGGGATAAAAGGAGCTATATGAAAATAAGATCATCATCATAATTATGTATGCTATTTTGTCTTTCTTTTGCACTGTAGTAACTGATATTGAGGAAGTGTATGGTCAGCAGAGATAGGGAGAAGTACTTGCTTTGAGCAGAAGCCACATGGAAATAGTTTGTGCTATCGAAGGTAACAGCCTCATCTCCCATTATAGGACATGATTCTTATTTTACTAACACACAGTGATAAGAAGGTGTTAACTGTATGGGGAGAAAAGGAGAGTGGAGAAGAAACTCTTGTACACTTAACTTTTGTTTTCCTATATTGGATTCTCTATTTCATTGTTATTCAGCAAGGTGAAGTAGAAGTACAAGGGGTGGTTTATTTTATTAGCACAATGCCTGTTTCATCAACTGACAATATTGAAAGTCTGCTATATCCTGTGACTCAAGTTTTGCTGTATAATAAAACAGACCATCAGTATCTGGGTCACTGGAAGTTGAGGCGAGAGGGTACCAGGCAATGAGCTTTGCTTCTCTGAATCAAGGTGGGCTGGTTCTTGGATCACTCCAAACTTCCCATGATCCCCTCTGACTTTTCCAAACAAACTTTTCCTTCCAGTGCCCCTCCCTGGGCAGAGTGCTCCTCCCAGCCAAGGCCGATTCTCACACTCTTCTTGCTAGCTCCCCCAAAGAACTGACTCATCTTTCTACCACTTATGAGTTCATCTTCTTGCCAAGAGAGGCAGCCCAATCAATCCCAGCCATCCAGCTGGCTGGCCTCATACACTGTTACTTTCTGCTTTGTGGGAGCCAATGCTGCACCATTTCCCTTCTGATTGCAGGGCCCCTATCTCCAGAAGCCACACAGCATCCTTCTGTAATGGGAAAGCTCACCTAGAATTCTTCATGAGAAGACCCTCTCATCTGGGTCAAAGCAGTCTGGTCCTTATTATCTCTCTTTTGGAAAATAGCCCATGAATGTTCCTTGCTCTAAGACACCACCAATGTCCACATCCTTTTAAACCTGTCAGGTTTGGAGACAAGTATCTTTCAGTATGATACACAATGTTAAGTTTCAGTGAGAAAACAAGATTAATGGTAATACTATGCTATAGAAGCATGGACTCACAACTGGAGCACCTTCTCATGGCTGAACATGGCCTAACAGTTCTGTCTTGTGTAGTGCCTCCTGCTGACAGCTGCTCCTGTTCCACATTGGTCAGTCTCTTCCCGTGACTCAGCCCTCTGGCCAGGTCGCATTTAAATCCACTCCTTCTGGGGTAAGAGAAAATCCAATACAACAAAAAGTTCAATTTATATCAGGATTGTTGGCCCTGACCCTGAGCCCTGTGATCTTCATGTCTTTCTCTCAGGGTTTAATCATCTCGTATCTCCTTCTCTCAGGGGCAATTTCCCACTACCTTCCCCAGTTGCTGGCAGCAGGGGCATAATTTCAGAAAAATTGAGGGGAGGGGACAACAAAGTTGTGTCAACATATAGAACACGTAATTATATTATATCCTACAAAGTTGTGGGGGGTGGTGGTGGCAAAGAAATAGAGCATATAGACCTTTGAGAAGTTAGGGCAGCCCTGCCCCATAAAATATGACATCCTTGGCTGGTAGGGGAACCTCGGCCCTCGCTCTCCTCTGTGCTTCTTCTGATGTGAGCCTATTAGCAGGTCCTTCCACAGTCTCTCCAAGCTTGCCTTTCTTGTGGGATTCACAGGGCTATCCTGTAGAAGTGCCCAATAAATCCCAGCATAAAAATATAAACATAACCCCCTTTTGCCCTCTTCACACTTGACCTTTTTTCCCTGTCTTGCTCCTCAACTGAACACCTTGCAGGGCTCTTCCCATGCTCTGGGCCCAGAGAGAAACTGCAGAGTTCCCTTTCTCTCTCTCTGTGGCCCCCTCTGCTACAACTACATACTCCCTCTCTTTATTCTAGCTCCCAGATCCTCCCTGCCCTGGGATTCATCAGTAGTTGGGGCTGGCCCACCCTCCATATGCAGCCAGGTACTTTAACAGAGCTCTCTAGTTCCCGATAATTCTTTCATGTAAGTGTAGGGTAGGCACTCCATTGCATCCTATTTCATTTAAAGAATAAGCACCATAATTTGATTGGTCTTCGGGCTTACATTTGGGCTAGGCTTGAGCTTTGGTTAGAGTTTTGGCTACAATTAGATTTGCAGTTATAGGTAACCTTAAGGTACTATGGTCATCTTTAGAGTTAAGGCAAAAGCAGAACTTAGGGCTAAGATAGCATTTGCTAGTAAGATTAGTGTTAGGGTAATGGAGGTGGTTAGAGTTAGATTAGGGTGATGGCTGGGGTTAGAGTTTGTGGGTATTCTGCATTTCATATTTATCAATACTAAACTTCACTAATGGTTTTAGATCTGGAATGTGCCCTTTTAAGTCTGGGGTATTCAGGTCAGAGGTTTTGGTTTGGACTATCATAGAGATGGAGATCAGTTGTGAAATCCAGATTTTAATTCTAGTTTTCAAGGGAAGGAAGATTTTGGCTTAGGCCCATCTCTAAACTCTCATCTCTTTGTCTTTCCTCAGCATGGATGGAAGGGAAGGAGCCTTCTCTCCCATGTGACTCCTTGTTTACAAAATCACCAGGACAGATGATCTCAACAATGGAATCATCTGGCATAGAGAAAAGCAGCTGAAAAGTTATTCCTTCACATGCCTTCAACACATGCTTTATCGAGCTTGCTTTGCTGATACCACTGTTAAATGTAGGTGATGACACATAGCTTCCAAGGACAGCTCAGTGTGCACAAGTTTCAAGAGTTGTGTTTGTCTCTAGGGTAAAGCAGAGACAGCTTGTCCCATCACTCTGTCTTACAGCCATGTTTAGATGTTACACAGGACTGACCTTTTCTCTTTAAAGAAAGGCCTCTGAAGTGTAGATTTAGGCTGAACTACTTTGAGAAGGTTTAGGCACTTCTGAATGCAATGGTATGTGACTACTCACAGCGAAAGCAAATATACATACCTACACACACCTAGAATACTTACTATCAGTGGATCAGTCATATTGGACTATGCATTCACACTGGAACTATACATGTAGCACCTAGGAGTGTCTTTCTAAAGATGGAGTAAAGAGCGCAGAGGACATGCAGTGGGAAACGGGAGAGAGTGCAGGGGTTATCCAGTGGGGGAGGAGGAACGCACAAGGGGCATGCAGTAGGGAGAGGGGAAGAGAGAGAAAGGAAATTACAGGGGGAAAGCACTGAATGAAGGATGGCAAGTGGAGGAGAGAGTAAGAGCCTAGATGAAGAAACAGATGGAAAGAAGAGAAACAAAGGGTAGAGAAAGAGGAAGAACAACCCAGAGGGAGTGAGATAAAGGGGACAGCCAGATGTCCTTTTTATTTGCATAAATGTATATTGTTTGAAACATGCACTGTAATTGAACAGTGCTCCTGAGCTTGGGATTCCAATTCAGCTGTTTTCTCAACAACCTAAAATATGTCTGGCAGGCTTCCCTTGTGCTCTGTGATGGAACGAAATGGCATCTCGACAACAGGACATTGCACATACTTTGAGAACTGGTTGGTCAATAGTTTGGTCAGTGGAAAAATAGTGCACAAATGACCAAAGTGGAAGTGGGACTTTGTGGTGTATACACCCCTGCACAGGTGTGAATTTCACCATTCAGGCATTGGACGTGGGCTTTCAAACTATTGGGTCAGAATGACCAAACTTTTGCAACTTGTTAGAAACTTGATAACATTGCAAAATGTTACTTGAGACAGTTAATTCGTGGAGACGAAATGGAGGGGGAGAGTGTCTGGAAGGACCTCCTCTTCCAAAACTTGGAAAACATAGAGAGAAAAAAGATTCAAGTCAGCCCTAAATATTAGCTGTCAATGAGGGGCTTAGGCCCCATATATCTACTACTACCATTGGCTAAAGAAGGTGTGGCAAGACACTATAGAAAAACACACATAGGAAAAGAAATTTGTATGCAAAGTATCTTCAAATGTGGGAATGAATCCTGAACTTATAAAAATGGCTGTAATTCCTAACTTTATTCTGCATACTTCATCCTGCATGAAACAAACGTGCAAGTTAATCAGTGGCTGTACAAGGGATTCTAGCGGCTTGTAAGTAGTGACTAAAAAAAGAAGTGGGTAAATTAATCTAAACTAAATGCTTGTATTTGCCCAGTGAGAAGTGGGCAAACTCAGTTTAGCCTTGACTATTCTACTGCTTGTAAGCCAAGGAAAGACGTGCATTCCCTCTGCATGGCTTTTGCAACTTTGCAAGGTTTTATCGGTCTGAGTTTTAGATGGGTATATTACTGAAGCCAGATTGAATGATATGCCTCATCCTAAATAACTGCCAATAAAACATTTAAAATCAACCACCACCATTTGTGGTTCTTTATTATTGAAGGAGCTGGTGACACCACATATTATTAAGGTTGCCATTAGAAGAGCCTGTTTTCAGTTGCTTATAACTTTGCCAAACTTTAATTGATTGGGCTAAAATTTGCCATGCTGGGTGTCTGCCTCAGGCTGACTTGTTCTGGGGAAAATTTCCACCAAACAGACATTTCCAAGAATGATGCTAGGGAAAAATACATTATTTTACCTGTATTAAAAAATTCGGCCATTCTTTTTTCTTTGACCCTCCCGCTTCTCATGATTCAGAGCAAGGACTTGAAATTTGGCAGGAGGGGGAGCAGTATCAGGGAGCCAGTTGCAGCAGGGTCAGTATCCTAGCAACATAATATGCATAGCTGACTCTGGCAGGGACTGTCTGATTGACTGCACCGTCTGATTGTCTAATCGGTGGAATAACAGAGCTAAGCTCCTACTTGACCCAGCAGTAGCCAGAACTTGCTGGCTGCTCAACATGTTCCATGCTACAGTTGTGTTTGATCCTGCTGCCTGTGCCTGCCCCTGCCCAGCTCTGCTCTCAGCTGTACCCTGTGATTCTTGATTCTAGCTTGGCTTGGCACTAACCTTCAGGCCTGGCCACCTCCATGGCTCTGGCCATTAGGCTTCACTACCTATGTCCTAAACATAACCCTGGCAGGGGGCTTTGAGTCAGGAATGTGACTTTTGCCATCCCCTCAGAACTATGCCCAAACCTTGCCAAGTTATAAGCTTTTGAACAATTGCAGTTTGCATACACTTAGTGGAGACTTCTCAGATTTTAGAAGCTAAATTCCCTGAAGATTCTATCCACACCACGCATGCATCAGTCTGAGGCTGAGCAGGATTTTCCCTGCAGCGCTGGGCTGCTGTAGACAGTGTTGGGACTGGATTTGGGTACCTGAAATGTGATCAGGGCTCCTGTTTCTCCTGTACTCTCAATACTCCCCCTTCTGGGCCTAGCAGCGTGGAGGAGCAAGAACTTTCTGATCCAGATTGAGAGGACACAAGAGCAAGGCCAGTGGGAAGTACGGAGGGCTGTAGTTCTGGTTGATGGTCTGGAGTTCCAGCGGCTGGCCCCTTGCCAGCCAGGGTCTCGGCCGCTGGCCCTGCTCAGCCCACTGCTGGCCTGAGTGAACGGAACCCCCTGCTGGCAGCTCAGCCTGCTGCCAGTCTGGGGTTCCAGCCGCCGGCCCCTTGCCAGTCAGGGTCCCAGCCATTGGTCCCGCTCAGCCTACTGCCACCCTGGGATACCAGCCACTGGCCCCGCTCACCTCACTGCTGGTCTGGGGTTCCAGCCGCCTGGCCCCCTGCCAGATGAGGTCCGGGCCTCCAGCCCTGCTCAGCCCTCCTGCTGGTCTGGGGTACCAGCAGCCAACCCAGGGCTCTGCTCCTGGTGTGGTCCCAGCGCTTTGCAGCCCTTATAAAAAATTACACTACAATTAGCTTAAAAACTTTGTATATTACAGTAATCATTAAAACATGTAGTGTTAATTAATACATAGGTTTGATTAAACAAAGTAGTTGTATTTATGTACCTGTGCTTAATTTGTGTTTTCGATGATTTACCTTCTAAAAAAATGTCACGTGTCTCGCACCCCCAGAAAGGGTATCTCGCACCCCCAGGTGGTGCGTGCTCCTCAGGTTAAGAACCCCTGCACTAAACTGATAAGATCTGCATTTTAATTTAATTTTAAATGAAGCTTCTTTAACATTTTTAAAACCTTGTTTACCTTACATACAACAATAGTTTAGTTATATATTATAGACTTATAGAGAGAGACCTTCTAAAAACGTGAAAATGTATTACTGGCACGCGAAACCTTAAATTAGAGTGAATAAATGAAGACTTGGCACACCACTTCCGAAAGGTTGCCAACCCCTGGTGTACAGGATAGACTTGCTTTGGGGATGTAGCAGGGTTGTTAATGAGGATGTGAAGGTGCAAAGAGTCACAAAGGAATCTCACTAAACTGGGTGACAAAATGGCAGATGAAATTCAATGTTGATAAGTGCAAAGGCATGCACACTGGAAAAAGTAATCACAACTACACATATAAACTAATGGAGTCTAAATTAGCTGTTACCACTCAAGAAAGAGAGTTATCATGGATCGTTCTCTGAAAACATCTGCTCAATGTGCAGCAGCAGACAAAAGGCTAACAGAATGTTAGGCACTATTAGGAAAGGGATATAAAATAAAACAGAAAATATAATGACATGATATAATCCATGGCATGCCCATGCCTTGAATACTGAGTGTAGCTCTAGTCGCCCCCATCTCAAAAAAGGGTATATTAGAATTGGAAAAGGTGCAGAGAAGGGCAAAGAAAATGAGTAGGGGTATGGTACAGCTTCTATATGAGGAGCGATTAAAAAGACTGGGATGATCAACTTAGAAAAGAGATGACTAAGCGGGGATCTGATAGAGGCTTATAAAATCATGAATGATGTGGAGAAAGTGAATTGAGAGATCTTATTTACCCACTTCACATCACACACAAACCAGGGGTCCCCTGATAAAATTAATAGGCAGCAAGTTTAAAACAAAGGCAGTACTTCTTCACTCAATGCATAGTTAACCTGTGGAACTCATTGCCATGGGATGCTGTGAAGGCTAAAAATGGGTTCAAAAGAGAATTACATAAGTTCATGGAGGATAGGTCCATCAATGGCTATTAGCCAAGATGGTCAGGGATGCAACCCCATGCTCTCACTGTCCTTAAACCTCTAGCTGCCAGAAGCATCTGGCACTAGCCGCCATCAGAGACAGGATATTGAGCTAGATGGACCATTGGTCTGAGCCAGTATGGCCGTTCTTATGTTTTTATGTGAATGAGGCAGGGGATTGCAAGAAGAGAGATGTTCTCAAAGTTCAGTCTGTTGAATGCTGCCCTGGAGAACTGGATTCCATCCTTGCCTCTTCCACAGAGTTCCTAAGGGATGCTAGTTGGGTCACTTCAACTAAATTTTTCACATTAATTGTGTGTTCCTCATTTTCTTGGGCCTGACTTCAGACTCAGGTGGCTGATTTGCAGAAGTGCTGAGCACTCCCAGCTGCAGCTGAAATCAATGGGAGCTGTGCTTTGTATGGGTCTGTCTACCCATCTGGGCTCACTCCCAGCTGCAGTGTAGAGAACTGTTCATCCAGTGCAATGAACAAGGTGGGGTCCTGTGGAAAATAAAGCATGTGATTATGTAATTACAGCCTGGGGGCTGTTACCTAGGCTTCTGAGTGCTTGACTTTGCAACTTTAATACTGTTCTGTATATGGTAGTTTTTGGTGTGTAATATACCATATATTTAGTAGCAAATCAGTTTCACAGATGTTCTAGTGAGTGTTAAAAAGTTTATTGAGGCTTTTCCCTTATCCCGCAGTTTATAGTCAGAGGCCTTAGTTGTCACTAGTCCAATTGTACAGGACTCAGAGGCAGCTATAACCCCATCCCTAATGACATAAAATAGCTCTTCCGTATTTGCTAATCTCATGACTTTAAAATCCATTAGTTTAGGCCCTTCCAGTGTTAGAGCCATGTGCTAGTTCCTAATGGGAAGCTGGGCATCACCCTTTTCCAGTTTTGTAAACTTCTATTCCTAGCACTAGACTGCCACAAGGTATTCAACATTAAAGCTGTAACATTATTGTGTGTCACTGGTCTAGGGCTTCATCTTGCCCACCCTGGGCCTCAGCCAGGAGTAATATTGAGGGGTGGGATATGGAAATCCACTGTTTGGGGAGAAGAAGGAAATACTTTTCTGGCAGGTCATTTTTAAAAATTCGCTGCTGTTTGCATCTACTCAGGATATGAAATGGCAGAATTAGTCTCAGGGAGCTAGATAAGTGGGCAGTTGAGGTTGTCAAAGATGCATAATAAAGTCATTTTTATATCCTTACCAGACAGTTTTGAGCGAGAGAGAGAGTGTGTGTGTGTGTGTCAGAATCAGAGTGTTGACAGTTCCTATTTTATTTGAATCTTGGTGCGTCTTTCTGGTCTTGTCAATTAGATTGCAAACTCCTCAGGGCAGAACTGTCTCTTACTATGTGTTTGTATATTGCCTAGAACAGTGGGGCCCCAATGCTGATTATTAGGCTCTGAAGGAGCTATCACAATACAAAATAATAAACTATACAGTTAGCCAGACTTTGGTCACCACTGTGGCCCCATTGTGCCACTCCCACAGTATATGGGGTCTATAACTGGCCAGAGAAGAATTCCTCCATTACAGCAGCTGCATAAGACCCATGTTTGCTACTGTGGTAATCATCCTCATAGTCCCCAATATAGGGGCCATTCCAGAGTCAGGACAGTGTGTTACAGGTATGAGGAGGGATAGCTGAAGCACTTAACCTGTAAAGAACTATGGGAAGGCCGCCATAAGTGAAAGGAGATTCTTAAAGACACTTTGGGGGTCTCTTCCTCTTGGTCTGTGCCTTCTGTTCTGCACCTTTCAGGAGCCCAAACACAGAATCTACCCCCAAATAAGAGCTGGTCAAAAACTGGAATTTCCATCCCACAGTCCAAGATTTTGAAATTTTCTGTGAAATAAAATGCTCCAAAAATATTTTGTTTGAACCTCATCAAAACATTTTGTTTTAACTTTATCATTTTAATAATATAATAAATATAATTATAATTGAAACAATAATATAAAAAGTTGATAATTTCCTGTTGACAATTTTTGACAAAATCAATACATTCCCAGTGTTTCAATGTAGTCAGATCAGTATTTTCCGACAGAAAATTTGTCCATCAGAAATTTTTTGCTCAGCTCTGCCCAGAATGTTTGTTGTAAAAATTCTGTGCATTATATATAAATTACATTGTGTTGCTATGTCACAAACTCAAATGGAAGCAAGTAGATTACCATCTTAATATACCGAAGAAATAAACTGAGAATTCTGACAGATATATTGAGCAGAAATTGCATTTCATCCACTCTACCATCAAAGCCGTAACTCCTGAACACAAAAGTTAAAAGAATAAACAATACATATTATTTCTTTCATTTTTTCATATATTTCCAAGATTTGGGCTAGGTGTAATATATGCTAAACGCAGTTTGTCATCTTAACAAAAGAAAAATGTGCACAACTACCATTGTGCCAAAGTATCATCTGGACACATTTGACACAAGTTTTGTTTTCTTCACAGTAGTTCAAGCCACAATGATGGCCCCTAGCTCTGTAACAGATAAAAAACATGAGTGGCACATTGTTTTCAGGTTATGGTAAGATTTAGCAAGCATAAGCAATCTGAACACACTTATGTAGGGCCCTACCAAATTTGCGGCCATGAAAAACATGTCATGGACCATGAAATCTGGTCTTTTGTGCGCTTTTATCCTATACTATACAAATTTCATGAGGGAGACCAGCATTTCTCAAACTGGGGTTCCTGACCCAAAAGGGAGTTGGGGGGGGTCACAAGGTTAGTTTAGGGGAGGTCGTGGTATAGCCACCCTTCTGCGCTTCCTTCAGAGCTGGGTGACCGGAGAGCAGCGGCTGCCGACTGACGGCCCAGCTCTGCTGGCAGCAACGCAGAAATAAGGAAGGCAATGCCATACTTTGCCATACTTTGCCATCCTTACTTCTGTGCTGCTGCAGGCAGTGGCACTGCCTTCAGAGCTGGGCTCCCAGCCAGCATCCGCCAGTCTCCAGCTGCCCAGTTCTGAAGGCAGCATCACCTCCAGCAGCAGCACAGAAGTAAGGATACCAATACCGTGAACCCCTCCTAAAATAACCTTGTGACCTTCCCACAATTCCTTTTTGGGTCAGGACCCCTAAAACTACAACACCGTGAAATTTCAGATATAAATAGCTGAAATCATGAAATTTACAATTATCAAAATCCTCTGACCGTGAAATTGACCAAAATTGAATTTGGTAGGGGCCCTACACATATGTCATTTGATTACACAACAATCCAAGTGCATTACTTTAGTCACCTGGCTTTGCTAAGTACTTCAAACTTTTACATTAATACTTTATGCACTGATTAATTTTGTATTCCCCAGCTTTGATCCCATTTCTGCAGGATACTAAACTATATGAAAATTCAGATGAAAACAAGTGAAATAAATACAAAAATTAAAATCCTAAGAGGAACTTAACCAAATCTGTATATAAACAGCATGCGGCTACATCTCCTCTGCCCAGCGCCACTGAAGAATCAATCCGCAAATAGATGTAGAATATCCTGATGAACGTCACAGATTTAGTCTTGGACACCAGTCTAAAAAGAACCAAACAAACAGTGACGGTACTGAACAAAACCAGTGGTCCCAAACCACCTCCTTTTCCACTTGCACTGAATATACTCTTAAAACTCTATTAGATAAAAAGGACTTGGTATGAGTGTGTACATGGAGACACTGTGCATTTTTATTGACTTGATCCTGACTTATTCTGCTAAACCAGTCTTTCTCCTGGTTATGGACAAGGGCACAGGCTTGAAGAAGACCACACAGTGCTGGCCTAAATGTCTGAGAACAGTGGCTCTGGTTTAATATCTTTTACTTTTAATACAAAAATGTGATATATCATGTATTATTTGAACAATACCATATGATTGTGTATTTAAAGCCTGTGTTACAGTGCCTACATATGAAGGGGCAAAGGAAGGTCGAATGTGCAGTTTTCACTCTGTATTTTCTTACTGTTGGATGCCACTAGCAACTCAGAATTAAAGTGCATTTTCATTGTTCCCTTTCCATTGTTGCTTGAGAACAAAGTCAGTGTAATTATGCTGCTTGTTTTATTTCCTGCCATTCCCCTCTGCCCTGCTAAGTAAATGGGTTAATATTCTTTCCTGCTCTCAGGCTACTCTAAATATGGTAATGGTCAGTGTGTCAATAATCCCCCTGTTTAAGGGACCTGCAAACACTAGCGATGTGACAATCTATCTGTCCAAATGTCTAGCTGACGTCTGATGCTTAAAACAGAGCATGCTTTCATCCCTTCATGCATTGTTGTAACTCCCATGACAACTCTTAAAAGGGTGCCTCAGCTAGTCAGGGAAACAGTTGCTGACCAAAAGCGATACAGCCTACTTGATTCACCTTTCTTGAATGCCTAATTATTTCAATTTTCTATAGGCCTGACCAAACGGGACCATGTCTACCTTTGGCTACAGAAGAGAGCTTAGTAAATATGAATCCATTGATGAAGATGAACTCCTTGCTTCTCTGACTGACGAGGAGCTAAAGGAGCTGGAGAGGGAGCTCGAAGATATTGAGCCCGACCGTAACCTTCCAGTGGGGCAAAGACAAAAGAATCTAACAGAGAAAACTCCTACAGGAACTTTCAGCAGGGAAGCATTGATGGCCTATTGGGAAAAAGAGACCAGAAAACTCCTAGAAAAAGAAAGGTTGGGGGCATGTGAAAAGGTAGGATTTCGGAGCATTCACTGTGCCCTGGAAATATTCTGGCTCACTCTTCAATGACTTTCCATCACTTACCTTTATTTTCTTCTGCTCTACTACAACATTATAAAGAAAAGCCCCAGTGACAATCTTTTGCTAGAGTGCTGTAAATTGGCAAAGGGGATTTTTGTTTTGGGTTTTGCAGTGCCTTAAAAGCTCTTTTGGGGAAAAAAAATCCTGGAAAAGGAATTGGCATTAGTGGTTAAAATAAGTCATAATATAGCAATGATTAAAGTGATTTTACAAAATTGGGCACAAATTGCTGTGTGCTTCTAGCCAGCCACATAAGTTGTTAGGTAAGTTACCTTTTGGGGGGGACGGGGAGGGTGAAGGCTAGTAGACTGCTTTTTCCTCTTGGGAAATAAATAAATAATCAGTATCGCTTTTTGAGGAGCAATAGACTGAAAGAATGATCAACAGGAAGAAAATTCTGAATTTTTAGCAGAGCAGAGGTTGGGCAAAAAAGTGCAGCAGAACCCAGATTTTTGTGTGGTGTAACTCAGCCTAGCTCCATTGCGGTCAATGGAATTATGCTGATTTACACCAGCTGAGAATCTGGCCCAATATCTGATGATTTCAATGGCACACTGTGTGCTGTCTTATCAGAATGCAGCTGGAGGAATTTGTAATCATAGCGGCCTGGAGTTGGTATTCAGTCAATCAACATATTAATAGAGAACTCATCATGCAATCTGTCCCAGGGAGCTCTATATAAATAGTAACAATAGATGCTGGTTGCTGAGAACAGTATAACTCAGTAATAATAATTAAGGGCTTGATTCTGTGACATACTCAGCACCCTCAATTTTCATTGACTTTGGTGTGTGTTGATGCCACCCAGCACTTTGCAGAAACTGTTCTCAGGATTAAGCACTATAAAAGGCAGGATTAACGCCTGCACTATAACTTTCAAAGCACAGCATGGAGTTTTAGCTGTGTGAATGCCAATGATTTTGCAACTAAAGTTCCATACTGAGCTCTGGTGATTAAGGATCTGACTCTGCCACACTTGCTCACAAGGAGTAGTATGCTGCTTGGCAGGTAGTCTCATTGATTTCCGGATTAAGGGTTTGTCTACACTGCCAAAAAAAAAGGTGTATTCTTAATGCAGGTTAGCTAATCCGTGCTAACGAACTTGGGTTAAAGTAGAATTGAAGAGACAGCAACTTGGTTTTTAATTTGAGTGAGCAGCTCAAGTTAAAGCCTAGAGGGCAGCATGGATTTGAACTCACACTGCTAACCTGAGTTAAAAGCCAAGCCACTGTGTGTCTTCACTGCTATTTTAACCTGAGTTAGCTAATGAGAGTTAGCTGACCCAAGTTAAGGACCCTTTTTTGCAAGGAGACATGCCCTCAGGGTGGCAGAATGGGACACATAAGTCAGTTAATCTTAAAGATGCCAACACTCTGGATCTACAGACTACAATGGGTTTACACCAGGGATGAGTTGGACCATCTTTGCATAATGAATATACTGTTATCTTACAATCAGGGAACTAACCGGGCACAGGATTTGACTGCATATAGTGTCTGTTATACTGGTTGTAATGTCTGTGTAGGCAAATACAACCACCATTACACACTAAGCACTAGCTCCCATAGCCTCAGACATCAGAACCTATTTTGCTGAGATATGGACATCTGGACAGGACAGCAGAGTTAACCACTTACTTTTTTCAACTGCATCTTTAACTTACATCCAGGCAGGAATAAGAAATGGCCAGAGAAGTCCTAGTTTTGGTATCTTGTCCATAAGGCATGGTTTCTGACTTGGCAGCAACCTTCATCCCAAATGGCAATATTGGGTTAGCATTTGGTATAAGCCTAGGCTGTAATGTGTCAGTAAAACCCACACTTTTTGCTATGGAGGTGAGAGAGCTACAGAATGTATCCATAAATGTCAACACACTGCCATATGATGTCAGCAGAATCTGCGGGTGAAATCTTCCCCACACTGAAGGTAACAACAAAACTCTCATTGATTTCAGTGAGGTGAGGATTTCGCCCTAGGTGTATGTAGCAAGTGTGCACTGGGATATAATCTGATCAAGATGACTGAGAGCAAGCCTCTGAAGAATTTAAAAAGAGAAAAGTAGCAATTTTAAACTTACTGCTAATGCTAACAGCTGGTTATGAAATTGAAGGATGGATATAATATGAAAGAGAATTGAATCCCTCTCCACTTCAAACACTATTCTGGCAAGTTTGGTTTTTTTTACACTAATCTTCTAAAGTCACTGTAGAATATTACCAGTCACAATTAGTACATTACAAAGTTCAAGTCGTGAATAGGTGCTCAGAGACCATGCTGAAGAGTGTGCTATCGATGTATAAATAGATATATGTGTAGGAATCAAAGGGGATGTTCTGTGCAGCAGGCATATTCTCAACTTTTAAACTTATCTGTGCTAAAATTATAGATATAGGTCCTGATCCTGTAATGAGCTCTATTGAGGCAGTGGCATTGAAGTCAATGGATTATGGGGGGTGGGAGGGGGTGGGAGGGGGGACTGCCTGCACAGAGTTCATTTTAGGATCAGCTCAATCCTGCATATTCTCCATGTTTTGAGCTCCCAGTGAATCACATAGAGCATTTGTAAGATTGGGCAAATGGTTTGTCACCCTGATGCCTTTTGTACCTCCATAGTCAAGCTTCTGTAAGCACGATAATGATGATAACCCTATTTAGTATGTGTCCTGCCACAGAAATCTGCTCAAGACTATGAGATACCATGCAAGGTGTGGGTATCAGTACTGCAGGGATATATATACACGTCATTAACCACACTTTGTTTAAACTGAATTAGCAGTTTTGTGGGGATTTAAACACTGATGGTTGGGGCGTTGTCATATTAATAACTTTTTTGCATGACTCCTGTCAAAGTCAAAACCAGCATCTCTGTAAGTATGTTGCATGTACCCAGTCCTAATGAGATATTTTATAAGGATTAACATATTCAACTTAATAAAGCAGCACATGCAAAGCCTCTGTTTTTCACCCAGAATTTTACTAAAAATTCAATATTATGGATTTATAGGATTTATTAGATTATTTATATGGATTTATTAGAGTAGAGCTTGTGAGATCAAGGGATTTAAGGTCAATTGTATGTCAAGGACCAGCACAAGGCCTTTGCAGCACTTCATTGCCTCTTAAGCTGTCAAAATGGAGTTGAAATGAGACCTTAGTGGTGCATAGGCATGGAGCTGGCCCTGTGCCCTCGACAACTAGCCCAAATTCTGGGAATACCACTGAACTTCGGGACAGTTTGTATGTAGGTATGAATTTGGCATGTCAGTCCCATCGCAACTTTGAACTTATTAAAGTATTAAAGTGATGCTAGCATAACGTTATGGAGCATATTTTCAAACAGCCTCTAAGTGTGCACGCCCAAAATTGTCCATCCAGAATCTTGGGTGGACAGCTATTGTAATTCACTTTTTTTTGCTCAAATTTTCATGTGAAAATGGTATTTGTGTGTGAAATTAGGCAGCCATTTAACTGATTTGAATGCATTTATAGCATTTGTGCAGGGAAGTCTGAGTTTTGGGACATGCAATAATTTGGGTACCTAAACTCCATGTCATTAAACAGGAGCATGTCACTTTGCACGTAAAAAATGTAGCTGATTGGTTGTGGCCACTCTGAAAAACATAGTACTATAAAAAGAACAGGAGTACTTCTGGCACCTTAGAGACTAACAAATTTATTTGAGCATAAGCTTTCGTGGGCTACAGCCCACTTCATCGGATGCATGTAGTGGAAAATAAGTAGGAAGAGATATATATATATTTGTGCCCATTTATTCTTTTACGTAGAGACTGTCCAGTTTGGCCGATGTACATAGCAGAGGGGCATTGCTAGTACATGATGGCATATATCACATTGGTAGCTATGCCAGTAGATCTCCCTGATCACTGGATTACAGACCTAAATGTCACAATATTACAACAACAAAACTTCAAAAACAGACTAACAAGAGACTGCTGAATTGGAATTAATTTGCAAATTGGACACCATCAAATTAGGCTTGAATAAAGACTGGGAGTGGATGGCCCATTACACAAAGTAAAATGATTTCCCCATGCTTATTTTTCCTCCCCTACAGTTCCTCACATCTCCTTGTCAATTGCTGGAATTGGGGCATTTTCATTACCACTACAAACAGTTCTGTTTCTCTCCTACTGATAATAGCTCACCTTAACTGATCATTCTCCGTATAGTGTGTATGGTAACACCCATTGTTTCATGTTCTCTGTGTTTGTATATGTATCTTCTTACTTTATTTTCCACTACATGCATCTGATGAAGTGGGCTGTAGCCTATGAAAGCTTATGCTCAGATAAATGTGTTAGTCTCTAAGGTGCCACAAGTACTCCTGTTCTTTTTGCAGATACAGACTAACACGGCTGCTACTCTGAAACCTGTCATAGTACTATAAGTCTGTCTGAGTGAAACCCACATAAGCATGGAAATTCAGATAGGGCAAATCCATCTGACATTCCATTGTGAATATACCAACTAATGGGTAATTTTATGTATATCTGTGTTGCAGTGTCATGGGCCAGATCTTCCACTGGTGTAGATCAACATAGCTCCTTTGACTTCAGTAGACTAAGCCAATTGATGCCAAGGATTTGGCCTCTAGAGAAAGGGGAGGAAATTTTAAAAAAAAGAATATTAAATCCGATGAGATTTTTTTTCAGTTCTCTTAAATTTCCATGCTTCTGTCAGTTTATTTTAAACCTTTAACATTAATTTCATATAGTTTAAGTATAATTACTGTTGGGGAAAATCAAAGTAAAGCTTGATATTTTTGCTATCATGTTTAATACCGACACCTACATTCCTGTTCAGGATTTGAAGCAAGAAGATGACAATTCAGAAGACACTGAGGAAGAATATTTCACAGGAACTAACAGTGAAATTTCTGAGGAGACATACACTGAAGAGGAGGAAGAAGAAGAAAAAGAGGAAGCAGAAGGAAAAGAAGAAGAAGAAGAAGAAGGAGAAGAAAGTGATGAAGGTGACTCAGAACAAAGGGAAAATGCTGCAATTTGTGAAAGGACTGTGACTTGTGAAAGTGACAGGAGTTCTGACCACTCGAAACGCAAGAAATGCAACATCCAGAAGGAAAATGAAAATGTCATGAATGGCGATGGTGGCAAAGACACAGAAGACATGAGCTTTAAAATGGGTGCCATCCACCCTTGTGGAAACCCAACCGTTATTGAGGATGCTTTGGAAAAAGTTAGGAACAATGACCCTGACACCACTGAAGTCAACTTAAATAACATTGAAAACATCACCATACAGATGCTGACACATTTTGCTCAAGCCCTCAAGAACAACACAGTGGTTAAGATGTTCAATCTAGCCAATACTCGAGCTGATGATAGTGCGGCAATTGCTATTGCTGGGATGTTAAAAGTGAATCAGTATATAACAAGTCTGAACATTGATTCAAATTTTATCACAGGCAAAGGGATATTGGCCATTATGAGAGCTTTGCAGCATAACAAGGTTTTAACAGAACTACGATTCCACAACCAACGGCATATCATGGGCAGTCAGGTTGAAATGGACATAGCTAAATTGTTGAAAGACAATACCACGCTGGTGAAGCTAGGGTACCACTTTGAGCTTGCTGGACCAAGAATGAGCATGACAAGTATCCTCACAAGAAACATGGATAAACAAAGGCAAAAACGTATGCAGGAGCAAAAACAGCAAGAGTCTGGTTGCGATGGAGCAATCAATCCAAAGACCAAAGCCTTGCAGAAAGGAACTCCTGGGTCCTCACCTTACGCATCGCCTAAGAGCTCACCTTGGTCCTCTCCAAAACTCCCTAAGAAAGCTCAGCCTGTCAAAATTCAGCCTCCAGCTCCACCTTCACCTCCTCCTCCCCCTCCCCCACCACCTCCCCCACCTCCCCTTATTGTTCCAGAGAAAAAGGCGCCAACAAGGAATATAGCTGAAGTCATCAAACAACAGGAGAGCTCCAAGAATGCCTTACAAAATGGACACAAAAAGAAAAAAGGAAAAAAAACCAAAAAGCATGAGAATAGCATATTGAAAGAAATTAAAAATTCCTTAAGATCAGTCTCAGACAAGAAATCAGAAGAAGGATCGCGACCATCTACTCGACCCTCCACCCCACAAATGTCTCTTCATGATAGCCTTATGGAAGCAATTCGGGGAAGCAGCATAAAACAGTTAAAGCAGGTAAGTAAGGACCACATTTAAATAACTGATTATGGCTCAAATATGGCATAATCCAAAACATGCATCATGAATTTTAAAGCATAGATGTTTAATACAAGATTGCACTTTGATAAATATCAGCATATTTGGGAGCAGTTTTACATTTGAACCCGCTTTCATGACTATGCTTTCCATTTTAATTTGACCTCAGTTTTGACAGAATCCAGGGTGCTGACAGAACCCACGTTCAGACTTCTTAGGGCTTGAGAGTCTCAGTAGAGAGTTGCTGTAGAAGTGAGTATAGCAAGCAATGAGCCAGAGGTGAAATTTTGCCACCTCCCAGTTAAACTAGTCTTTTTCAGCAACGTTTTCTCTTCAGAATTGAGTTGTGAAATGGGCTTGATTTCTTGCTCAAGGAAATAAGACACCTCAATCTGACACCTCTTAAAATAGCATTACGCTATGGAGGAAAGGATGGGAATGGCTGCATGGGCAGTGGGATAGGCTAGCTGTCCTGAGTACGTCCCTAGGGTTTCAGATGGGATTGTACTTGTGTTGGCTCCTGCCACCCATGCAGCCATAGCTACTATGCTATTTTTAGTGTGCTAGTTCAATGAAAGTTAGCATGGGTATGTCTTCCTGAGAGAGAAATTATACCTCCAGCTCCAATGTAAATGTACTCTAGTCTTCTTCATAGAATGAATGAATGTACTTCTAAATAAGTTTAATGGCATCCATGTACTATGGCGACAGGCACCTTAAAAATGCATGTAAATCACTATCATATTATTTAAGCACAATATACATATCGGGACACACTACGCTGCTGCTGCTTTTCCAGCCAGTATTGTAAATGTAATGAGAAACCCTCCCACTATCTTGTAGGTGGAAGTTCCCGAAGCTCTTCGATGAAAGCATGGAATATAGAAGAACGAAAGCTCTACAGTGGTCAAGGGAAGGTTACTGAGTTGTTCAGTGATGGTAAATAGACTATATTGTGAGCTGCTTCCAAAGGGCACTCTTAGAATTGAATAATTTTATTTTCTTTTTAAAGAGATAGACCTATTAAACATTAACCAATGCTTTAAGAATGCATAAGCCTTTTAATCTGTAAATATGGAAATAAACATCTTTTTTTATTTAATGAGATTTCTATTGGAGAAATAGCAGTTTATTTAGATATTCTTTTCAATATCTGAGTGATTGCACATCACTGGACATGTTCTTTACATTGAGATGTAATTGTTTAGTGATCTGTGTTTTTTTTCTTTTTTCATGAATTTACAATAAACGTGGTTTGAAGTTTTTAAGCAACCAAAATTATTTTAGTCCCGAGTTTCTGTGAGTACAAATCGGGCAGGTGTTTATGCACAGATGTGTCATTGGTTAAACATCCAGTTACTGGGGTGAAGAGGTGAGTATAAATGCCTAGAGGTCTTTTTTTTTTTTTTTCAGAATTGCTTAGCACACACAGCATCTGTTGACTTCAGTAGGATGTGCAGGTGTTCAGCACCTTTGAAAATCCAGACATAGATTGATTAAATAATGCATTGGAATTCTTAGTCAAGAGCATAGGAGCCATTATATAGGCAAACAAGATTCTAATTTAAAATATCAATGGGAATCTAATATATAATAAAAGAAGTGATTGGGCAACAAAATAGCAAATGAAATTTAATGTGGATAAATGTAAAGTAATACACATTGGAAAAAATAACCCCAACTATACATACAATACGATGGGGGCTAATTCAGCTACAACGAGTCAGGAAAAAGATCTTGGCGTCATCGTGGACCGTTCTCTGAAGATGTCCAAGCAGTGTGCAGAGGCAGTCAAAAAAGGAAACAGGATGTTAAGAATCATTAAAAAGGGGATAGAGAATAAGACTGAGAATATATTATTGCACTTATATAAATCCATGGTACGCCCACATCTTGAATATTGTGTACAGATGTGGACTCCTCACCTCAAAAAAGATATTCTAGCACTAGAAAAGGTTCAGAAAAGGGCAACTAAAATGATTAAGGGTTTGGAGAGGGTCCCATATGAGGAAAGATTAAAGAGGCTAAGACTCTTCAGCTTGGAAAAGAGGAGACTAAGGGGGGATATGATAGAGGTATATAAAATCATGAGTGATGTTGAGAAAGTGGATAAGGAAAAGTTATTTACTTATTCCCATAATACAAGAACTAGGGGTCACCAAATGAAATTAATAGGTAGCAGGTTTAAACCAAATAAAAGGAAGTTCTTCTTCACACAGCGCACAGTCAACTTGTGGAACTCCTTACCTGAGGAGGTTGTGAAGGCTGGGACTATAACAATGTTTAAAAGGGAACTGGATAAATTCATGGTGGCTAAGTCCATAAATGGCTATTAGCCAGGAAGGGTAAAGAATGGTGTCCCTAGCCTCTGTTCATCAGAGGATGGAGATGGATGGCAGGAGAGAGATCACTTGATCATTGCCTGTTAGGTTCACTCCCTCCGGGGCACCTGGCATTGGCCACCATTTGTAGACAGATACTGGGCTAGATGGACCTTTGGTCTGACCTAGTACAGCCGTTCTTATGTTCTTATGTTCTTAAGTGATCTTATGTTGTAAAGCAAATGTTAGACAGACTCCATGTAGAATACTGTGCACAGTGCTGATCACCATGCCACATGTCAAAGAAAGCATATTAGAGCCTCAGAAAAGGTGCAGTGTAGGGCAGCAAAGATAACAGGTAATAGGAACCTAAATTATGCCAAAAGGTTAGGGAAATGGGGCTTATTCCCATTATGAAAATAGCTTTGAAGTGACCTAGCCATTTACATAACAATGAAAAGGAGTGACTAAACAAACAGCTACGACTGGCAAAGTGGCAGCTGGTGTTGAATTAAGAGGTGTTGGGAACCCCAGGGAGAACAGAGAATAATACAAAGAGGAAAAAATGTTTGAAATATACACTGGAAACAACTATCTCATACAAATGCAAACTAATACAGCTGGGGTGAGGGGAGAGGAGGAATAATCCCAAACAGAGATTCAGTGGGATGGGAAAACCAAGAAAGCAAGGCCAGCAATCAAGCAGAAAAAGACTACCAGGTTATATGGGCTGAACTTTCAGCTGGGTATGAATTTTCAGTATGATTTGTTGAGAACCAACAAGATTTTGGGATCAATGCAACAGGGGTGTCGCATCACAGACAACATAGTGGAAAACCCCTCTCAATGCAGCACTGGTGAGTCTCCCAGTCTAGTCAACAATCTAGAATATTAGTTACAGTTCTGAGCACTTCAGCTATCGGAAACACTATGATAATTAGACGGGAACTCAGAGAAAATTAGCCAGACATTAAGTTCGAAAGGGTGTGAGTTTGTGAGGAAAACAAAGAACTAAATATGTTTATTTTGTTTCAACATTAAATAATATCTGTTCTACCTCTTTATATGTATTGGAAGGATATAAACACAAAACAATTGTTTATGTTCTCCCAAGCAAATAGAATCAGCTGAAACTGAAAAAATAAATGTAAGCTAAAGTTCTGGAAATATTCTTAAGATATCAGAAAGGTAGCTGTGTTAGTCTGGATCTGTAAAAGCAGCAGACAGTCCTGTGGCACCTTATAGACTAACAGACATATTGGAGCATGAGCTTTCTTGGGTGAATACCCACTTCGTCGGATGCATATTCTTGAGATATAGTCTATCCTTCTTAGGCAGGAGGTGAAAGACAGGTTGCTGCTTGAATTAAATAAATCAGATTGGACAAAGCATATAATACTATGTTGTGAACAATACTCGTACACTGGCAGGGAGGATAGAGGACATAAACTAATGGATCTTTTCCATTTCTAATTGCTTTTATAATATATAGTATAACCCCTTCAAAAGCAGTTGATAGCTGACTGAGGCTCCTTCCATGACTTACCCTTTTGCCTCAGTATCACAATAAATATGGTCTGTCTGATTATCCACTCTTTGGAAACCTCTACAATTCTTTAGGCTTTTGAGGCCCAAGGCACAATCCACAGCCTCCCTCAGGCCCATGGAGGTTTGAAATCAGGATGCTTAAAGGATGGACGCAATATGGCAATCTTACAGTGGAACACAGACTGCAACCAGGACGAGGCATGTGAGCCCAAGATCTTTTGCACCAGGAACCCATTCTAAAGTAAGTAAAAGCTAGAGTGAAATGGGAGGCAAATACGGAGGGAGCAAGCCAATGCTTGGAAAGTAGACTGAAGTACAAATGCAGGGTTCAGGGAAAGGGCAATGTAGGAAATTTGGAGGTAAAGAAAGCTATGGAGGGCGAAAGGGAAAAGGCAAACAAGCAGTGTGTAAGCCAGCAGGGAGAGGAAGAGGAGAAAATAAAAAGAGAAAAAATGTACAGAAAATGAAAACAAACAGAAAAAAAGAAATGAGGGAAAGTTGCTGGTAAAAAAAGTGTTTGTGTGAAGGGAATGGAAAACCTGAAAAAGGGAAGAAAAAGCAAGAAAACACATACTCAGCTTTGAGGTCAGTAGTAAACATTGCTTAATTTATCCATGATTTTAAACACTTCATTTAGTCTAACTGCCATAACGGGGGCAGGCAAACGGACATGGACCCTTATAGTTGCTGACAAGTTGTTCAATTTGGGTGCACAGTGCTGGGGCCCAGCTGTGCAAAGGTGAGAATTATAGATAAAATGTAAAAACAAGGCGGCCCTGATCACTTACTGTCATTCAAGATCTCATGGCTCTCTTCATGATGAAGTGTTACCCTGTGTCCTGGTCAAATTCTAATCTAGGACATTACATTCCGTCTACCTAAATTTCCCTGTTTCAGCGGGAGATATTGCAAATCCTACCCTCTGTTCACAGATGTGCTAGGCAGGAAGGTTTCCGGGCACACGTAGTTAATATTTTGCCACCCAGCTGCAGAGAAGGTTAAGATGATTTCCCTGCCTTGAAGAAGTTAGCAACATCTACAGAAAGAGCAAACTTCTCCCTTCCAGAGGTGACTTACAAATGGTGCTGGAGAATAATTTGCTTACATTTAACTAGACCCTCTTGCACCAAATGAATGCACACAAAAACATTCTGGGAGATGTTGTTTAGGTTAGAATGAGATTTGAGAGTTTATGTAAGGGTCTGAAAGCCTCACATGAGTGAAATATTGGCAGTTATGTTACTGCCTAGTTTAAAATCTCATGGGGAAAAAGCAGCACCAGAAGCTTGTATTTTTCCTTGGGCCCATTTCCTGTTCGCAGCTTAGGTCACATTCTGTACCATTCCCTTGAGTCATCAAGGCAGGCAAATAGTTTCCTCTGGAAGCTGACGGCCTCCTGTTTGACCTCTAAAGAATGTGATCCTTGGGTCAACTGCACTATATCCAGTAATCTGCTCTCCTTGAAGCTGATTGTAGTACCTTACAATGGAGTCCAGCAATGCAAGTATGTTCCTTACCTGATTTCATGAGATTCGTAGCAGGATGATGGTGGTGCTGCTATGGGACCACCTGTCTGATCACACTCAAAGCAAAGCAAAGCAAGCACTTGCATAGTAAAAGGGGTCTAATCTAACAAACCTTTCCCTATTGGAATCAACTGGATGGTCCACGTAAGTAAGAACTGAAGGGAAAAGCTGACAAGGTAACCAAGATAGCTCTGCCTCGGCTGTAACAGAATGAGAAGGAACTAGGTACAGAATTGCTGACTCACACACAACACTCCATTAGGAATGCATTACTTTTTCCTGTCATCAGACGTTGAAATGACTGAGTCACTGAAGAGCAGAGATACTGCAGTTGCATGAATAAGGAAGGTAAGGAGATTCTGCCACCCTTACTCACACTTAGCAGTACCTTTCTCTAGCGCGACCCCATTGAAATGGGGGAGTAGAGTACTACACAACGTGAGCAATATTGGCAGACGCTGGCCCTTTAGCTTTTACAGAGGGTATGGCTACACTTGCAGCTATACAGCGCTGGGAGTTAAACTTGTCTTCGTACAGCTGAGTAGGGAAAGCGCTGCAGTCTGTCCACACTGACAGCTACCAGCACACTGTCGTGGCCACATTTGCAGCATCTGCAGCAGCATTGGGAGCGGTGCATTATGGGCAGCTATCCCAGCGTTCAAGTGGCTGCAGTGTGCTTTTCAAAAGGGGGGTGGAGTGTGACAGGGAGCGTGGGGGAGAGAAAGAGTGGATTTTTGGAGCCAACACTGTGTCAGCAGCTGCCTTGCAAGTTCCAATCCCCTCCCCTACCCCCTTCACTCACTGAACGGAAACAGACCAGATAAGCAGCCTCCCTGAAACGGACCGCTCCTCCCTCCCCCGGCCTTGCTGCTTCTCTCCTCAAGCCCCCTGCCTCCCCCTCTCTCACTCACTGAAAGCAAACAGCAGCTGTTTGTTTTTTTCCTCACAAACCAGATAAGCAGCGGCTCTGAAATGGACGCCCCGTCCCTCCCACCCACCGCACTGCTTCTCTCTTCAAGCCCCCTCCCTCCCCCTCTCCTCAAGCATACACTAGCTGTGGGCATTCCAAAGGGAGACCCCTACCTCTGCTCATTCACAGCAAACAGGGGCTGTGTTTGTTTTTTTGATAAGCAGGTCCCAGAGTTCACGACAAAACAAAGAGCAGACCCTTCACTTAAAAGGATTATGGGAAGCTTCCAGAGGTCAGTCACAGCGTACTAAGATTATTCCCTGTTTACACTGGCTCCCCAGCGCTGCAGGAACAGCGCTATACTCTTTATTCTTCTCGGGGAAGTGGAGTACAAGCAGCGCTGTAGCCAGGGAGATACAGCGCTGTATGTGCCTTGCCAGTGTGGACAGGGAGTGAGTTACAGTGCTATAAAGCCACCAACAGCGCTGTAACTCTTAAGTGTAGCCAAGGCCATAGTTACCTGATAGTCCAGGAAAGGTGGCTGAGGTTTACAGGCAGAAAGGCAGCTTATAGGGTACATGCGATTTGACTTCACATCTTTTTTAAAATCTCATAATTTCTGTTCTAACCCCATGTGTGTAGCCTCACGTAAAGTTATGGCTAATATGCTCCTCGTGCTGCACTGTACACATGCACGTAGAGGGTAGCATGCAGATCCTGGTTGGGGGTGGGCAGGAATTGAGCCTCCTTGAATGTTCTTGAGAAGATTTGCCAAAAAACATATGGAAGACTCTGGAATTAGAGCATCTCTGAGTCTGCAGATGAAACGGCTTGCAGGCCAAAGAAGACAAAGACTAGCCAATCATCCTTATACTGTGACACTCTTAGTTCAAAATTCTTCAGTATCAGAATTATTTGTATTTCCAACAACATTTTCAAAGGGGCCATCAGTGGAAGCTTTACAAGATATTTTGCCTTCAGCAATACATTTTCTTTATATACAGCTAGATCCTGCCAGGTGCTGAGCCCTCTGGCCTGAACCAGCAAAGCAATTAAGCATGTGCTTAACTTTAAGCAGATGAGCAGTCCCATTAACTACCTACATGCTTAAAATTAAGCTCTTGCTTAAATGCATTGCTGCCAGAATGTTCAACCCCCTGCAGAATCAACCCCCTAATGTCCACGCATCATTGGACTTCTAGGGCAGCAATTAAAATATAAACAAGCCATTGTGCTCTGCTATTGGCTCACTGTGTAGCCTGGAGTAAGTCCCTTGGTCTTTCTGGTTTAGTTTCCCCATCTGTAAAAGGGGGATAATATTCACCCCCTTCCACACAAGGTGTTGGGAGGATTGATCAGTTACTATCTGTGCAGTGCTTTGAGCATACGTTACATGTGATTATCCCATTGACTTCAATGGGAGCTGAACAGACCCATAAAAAGAAAAGGACACTTGTCATCCATCCAAATACTAATTGGGGCCAACCCTCTCTACACAATGTAATTAGACATGATCAGACCAATTATATCAGTTGTTCTGAAGCATCCAGCCACTGCCGCTTCAGTTACAGCTTTGGAACTCCTCTAATGTCTTCACCCCAGGATAGATATACAGCTGCAACTTGAGAAAAGGGTTATGCAGTGAGTAACTGGAGTACCAAGTCTAAGCTTGTTAGCAGGTGTATATCTGGGCTGTAGGACAGCCAAAGGTCTGAAGGTTTGAGAGACTGTGGATTAGCCACTGGGCCAAAGGGACCCATGCCCAGGGGCCCCTGCCAATTGGGGCGCCCTGGAAAAATGGGCACCCCTGCACCCCAGCCCACTCCGCCCACCCAGCACTCCTCCCGGGGAGTGGGATGGGGGCATGAGGGTTTGCCCCGCTCTCCCTGCCTGCCTGGTGCTCCTACAGGAGAGCAGGGGAAGCCCCCATGTCCCAACCCCATTTCCCTCGCAGGAACACCAGAGGGAGGTGAGGCAGACTGCAGGTGGAAGGGGTGGGCCCAGTGCCCCACAAACCCCTAATCTGCTTTTACTTGTCCCAGAACTTCTCTCCCCTGCCTTGCCTGAGCTGCCAATTCCCTGAAATTCTCCCACCACTGCACTAGTAGGGGTGCTGAGCTAGACTTGATGAAGGCATTAAAGTGTCGGGGTGGAGGGAGGGTCAGTGTAGACCAGAACAGCTGTTGGTGGAGCTGCAGCACTGGGATGATGGGAGAATTTTAGAAAATTATCCATGAATGTATAACCTAAAATGTCACATCATTTCAGAAGACTTGCTCCAAGTGTTGAGATAAGCTCTGTGCTGCTGCCTTATAAGCATTCACTGTATTCATAACTTTCTGATTTTTAACACAAAAATCTTTCCTAATATGCCAAAGGCATTGAATCCTGGAGTACCATAGTAAGGTTGACATTTTAAAGCAAGTTACTTGAGTACGGAATGTTAGACCCCTTTTTGAAACAGGAACACGTAACTTTTAGAGAGACCATCACAATTTTAAAAGCAGCTCATCTGATTTGGTTGGAACTTTGAACTAGGAACAACCATGAGGCAGTTCAATCACCAGATAATTTATTAAAGACAGCGTTAAAGAAATTAAAAATTGGGGTTTAGATTGGAGCTGCTGTTGCAGCCATATCTATATCATCATCTGCATCCTAAAATGGTAATATAGATGATCTAGGAAGTTTTCAAATGCAAACATTTTGGTTACCATTGGCAAGATTCCCTGGATCAGCTCAGCTCAGTTTTGGAGCAGGCCTCCCCATTGAAATCATTAAGAGAATTCTGCTCAATGAATGAAAACATGATATATTCCATGATGTTTTTCTAGCAAGTCAAAACCTGATGTACTAATAGTTTGTGCACTGAAAGGTGCTGGAACTAAGGGTACTGCTGCACCCTGGCCTGAAGTGGTTTCCATCATATACAGGGTTTACAATTTGGTTCAGTGGCTCTCAGCACCCCCACTATACAAATTGTTCCAGGGCCCCTGTGTGCATCAACCGAAGAATTTTTTTTAAAGTAGTAGAGTGAGGAAGTAGTGTGCAACATACTACAAATAAATAACCTCCCACTTCAAAGCTCTAAATCCTCACATTGACCTTACCACTACATTGTGTCTTTGATTACACTTGGTTAGCTACTGGCATTTTTCTATTTTTTCCTCATTTCCTTTCCCATTTTTGCAACAACTACTGTCGAAGACGATCAGTAGTGTCCCCTTTCTCTTTTTCCACTACATTTCAGGAAATAAGTACTTTTGTTTTACATGAAAGAGGCTTTATTTCCTCAATGTTTGCTGTGGAATATTTTCCCATTTAACTACTCCTTTCAGAAAAATATATTGCACAACAAAAGTGTAAGATATCTTTTATCACCTTGTGCTCAGCCTATTGTATACTATGTCACTTTTTCGTGTAAGTATCTGTGCTGGGCTTAGCCGTGTCCAGTGGCAAAGCTGTTATAAGCATAATTCCTAATTCTGAACCTTAGAGTCCAAAATGTGGGTGCCTGCATGAAACCTCCAAGCTTAATTACCAGCTTGGATCTGATAGCACTGCCACCAGCCAAAAATTTCCAGTGTTTGGCTCACTCGGGGGTTCCCCCGGGGAAGGTTTTGGGGAGACCAAATGAACTCTTAGATGCCTTTTTGATTTCTTCTATTTGGGGATACACAAAGAGTGAAATATACCGCCTCCCCTTGTCTTAATACTTACTTCCTCCCCAGGCTTCCCTCCGTGGGTTTCTCCTGGAAATTAACTCTACTTCAACCCGTGAATTACAAAACAGTAGCAGGGCAATTATCTTCGCCTCCTCTCCTTCTTTTTGCCCCCTCCCAGTCTTTCCTGAGTAGTAGCTGTATCCTGGAAGGATTTTCTATCCCTTAGAGCCTCATTATGAAAAAAATATCCAACAGGTTTAAAAAGAAAGCTGTTATATAAAAAGAAAGAAAGACATAAAATGGTCCTGATCAAGAAACAATATACAGGGTCAATTGCTTAAAAGAAAATGAATACAGCCTTATTCAAAGATATCCAATTTAAACTTCAGCAATATACACATGTAATACAAAAAAACAATAAACCTATTGTTTTTCTACTTTGTACCAACTTGGAAACTGAAGATTAAGCTTGAAGATAGAAAGATCCCTCTCATAGCAGAGACAGACAAAAGACAGACCAACATTCCTCCGAGCTTTTAAAAATCCGGTTTCCTGATTGGTCCTCTGGTCAGGTGTTTGGTTCCCTTTGTTAACCCTTTACAGGTGAAAGAAACATTAACCCTTAGCTATCTGTTTATGACAAAAGCATATTGCAAAATTTCTTATGTTTTTTAATCTGACCTGGCATTATTCCTGGCATATGAGAAGTAAATTCACTGAGGTAAAGAAAAGATGCCTTTACTATTATCTGAGGGAGACTAAATCACAAGTCCATCAAGCTGCTTTTTCCTTCCCACATAATCTGCCTGATAAAGAAACAAAGAGTGAAGCTACCTTTGATAGCGCTACAAGTCAGACACCCTCACACCACTTTAGAAGAGAGTCATTTCATGATAAAAATACACAACAGTGAAAGATCTTCAAATCCTTGGGGTATATTTGAGGTGGAGCATCTTGATTCTGACAGACTGAATTGTTGTCACTCGAAACAAGAGGCTCCCATAGCCAGTGAAGTGATGTGAAACTGAAGCTGCTGCTGTAAACAAACACTGACTAAAACGTTACAGTAGTGATGGGGGGAAGTAAGCTACTTTTAATGCAGTTCTCACTGTTTTCTTTTTTAAGAAAGCCTGCTCTCTCTATTCTCTTTAAAGTGTTTTATTAGGAAAAAGGAGGGAAATCAGAGAGACATTTTGCTGTACATTCACTAATGTCACATATAAACACAATGGTTCAGGAGAGAAATATATATATGATTATTACAAAAATTTCCTAAAATAATCTATTCCAAAACTAACAACCCTTTTGTCCTTCAACAGAAGAATCTGCAGTATTTTCCCAGCATGCCAGTCTGCAACATTCAGAATAAGTCATAACTGATTTCCCCTTTTAAAGCATATTCTCTTTTGACAGTACTTAGATCCACGAGGATAGATTTATTGATTTTTAAATACACACAAATCTATGACAGATAAATAGGCAGCTACAAATGCTCTTAATGGCAAATGTTTTGTGGTTTGAAAGAGTTGCCAAAACTGTAGTATGAACTTGTGGGTCCCCGATGTATCCTTGTCAAGGATGGTGTTTGTATGAGCCTTGATTTCATTCCTATACTCGTGCGTAATGGGCACTGCCTGAGATAATGCAACAAAAGCCCTCATCGCTCCTGTAATTCCAGCCTTTGTTTCTGTTTTACACAGTCTGCCAAGTGCTCATATGCGCTGCAGATAAGTTTGGTTGTTTTAATTGTACATAGTGTGCAGACTCCTTAATACTCTCCCAGCTCCTATGCTAACTTTTGTAACCTGTATGTTGGCCCTACTCCCTCTGGTACAATGACACACAGGAAAAGAAATGCTGATATAAAGTAGACACACCCTAATATAACATCTACTTAGGCTGCTTGTGTGCTGAGCCCACTGAATATCCTGCTGATCAACATAGTCGTATTGTTTCCTTGTACTCCCTGTCGGTCTTTCTGTAACCATCTGCTGTCTCTTGTTTTAACCTTTGGTTGGAAGGTGATTTAACTGGCAGAAGGGACTGTCTTTTGATTCTGTGTTTGTGCAGTGCTTGATACAATGCGGTCCTGATCCATGACTGGGGCTCCCAGATCCTATCATGCAAATAAATAAGAACACTAAATATATGTGCAGAACACTATAGATACTGAACAGAGGGAAACATCTAATGGAATTCTCAACACATGGTAATAGCACCAGTTTTTGACAAGCTTGTACTTTAAGCATAACACCAGTTTAGCACAAATTTTTAAATTCAGAAACACAGGCCAAAAAGATAAATGCAGTAAAACACTTTGAAGGATTCTTTCTGCACAGGAATTCCCATTCCATCAGTACAGCAGTCCAAGAATTTAACTGATGAAGGCAGCACAAGCATTTCATTTTAATTTAATAGTTTTAATCATGTGCTGCTTTGGAAGGTTCCATGGATGGATGGCACAATGGTTAAAGTGTAGCATGGGGCGTCAGGAGAAACTGGCTTAATTCTTGACTCTGCCAGAGACTTCCTTTGGGACCCTGGTCAACTCATTTAACCGTTGTTCCTTAGTTTTCCCCATCTGTAAAACAAGGAATATAATGCTTTGCTTCTGTACAGGATTACAAGGGTGTTTGCGTCTTAATTGAGTAGTGTTAGTAAAATGCTTTAGAGATCCTGAGATGGCAGGTGCTACAGAAGTGCAAAGGCTTATCAGTAATTAAAATGGGTTAAAAACTCTGTGACTAACATATACATAATCTTCCTTTTTGAGAGCTCTCCTGAACAGGGCACGAGCATACTGCTAGTTTGCCTTAACTTAGCAACACGGAAGGCTTGGGCAAATATTTTATTTTCCTCTTCTTTCTCTAGTATTGCAAAGTAGATACTACTAAATTAGAACCTCCCTGCCTTAGTAATAATAAAACCAGGAGGTCAGATTTAAAGTGCTCTGTTTGCCCTTGTGGTTCTTGGAAGAACTCCCAGTCTCTAAATTGACAGTGCAGCTGTTCACAGAAAATTATTCAGAAAGATTAATAAATTCTGTAGCTGGTTCTCAGAATATATAGCAGCAGGACCGGCTCTAGGCACCAGCAAAGCAAGCACGTGCTTGGGGTGGCACATTTCCGGGGGCAGCATTCCAGCCATCCTTGTTTTGGGGAGCAGTTGTGCTCTCAGAGCTGCACCACTTAGATGGGGTGAGGGTGCTGTGCCCCCAGCTGCAGTGGGAAGGGGAGGCCCCAGCCCCAGGACACTGAGCTGTCAGGGCCCAGCTGCTACCTGGGGAGGAGAGGGCGAGTCCTGCTGGGCAGTCAGGGCTGCGCCACCTCATCTGCGCACTGGCTGCTGCACTGCCTTGTGCTGCCCCTTATATTGGGGCTTCTCTGCGTGGCCGGGCGGGGGAGGGGGTAAAGCCCGGTAGGTGCTGGGAGAAGGTGACATCACTCCCTCCGCTTCTGGTGCGGCCTGTGAGCCCCAGCCCCACCTGAGCTTGGGGCAGCAAAAAACCTAGAACCAGCCCTGATAGCAAGTCTGACAGTCTGAAGTACCATATAGATCAAGCTGTTCAGCTGAAACAGAGACCAGGCACCTTTTTACCATGCCACTGTAATATTTAATGTATCAAATGTAGGTAGAAAACTATATTGGAATGTAAAAGGAAATAAATCAATTTAATTTCAGCCCTATCCAGAATAATTTTTCCCCTACTGTCCTAAGATGATCTGAGAGGCCGGGGATTATAGATTGTGACTGTCATGCAGCAAAAATGTTATCACACACTTCAGAACTATTGGCTGCCCTTGCTCAAAGAACGCCAGAGCTTTAGCATGCATAGAGATGAAAACCAGGAATGACAGGCACAGGCAAGGCAGTAAGGTGAAACCAGCAGGGGCTGACCTACACAGAGCTGCCAGTATTAAATCCATCCTATAAACAAAATGCCTTCTATACTTAAAACCTCCAGAAGCCAATTAGTTTTTAGATGCACCGCTACCACTTGCTTTTGTCTTGCGGTTGTTAGAGGGTTCAGAAATGGAATTGATCCTTTAGTGATTTAGACCTGGTCAAAATGTGATGTTGCTCTTTTATCTTTGGGGAAGAAAATCTTTGGCAACAGTTCATGGCAGCCCAACAATGAAAAGTCTGATTTATTATGTACACAGCGCTCAATGACATGGAAAGAGATGATACAAGTTAGACCAATACTGGTTCTGTAACAATCATAACCTTGAGCAGGAGGGAATCATCCTCACTGAGGACTTTGTGTACAATAAAGTTTAAACCTCAACTTCTGATACTGTCAATCATACCAAGGCACATCTGGTATGGTGGTTTGGGACATGAACTGCTAGAGAAACCAGAGAATCCATTTCACTTATAAGCAGGCAGGATTAGCACTGGTTCTATAATTGAAAGCCAAAAACGTGGTTCACAGAAACTCCACGTCTTTACACGTAGTTCAGTAAAACTGAATGCACTGGGAAATGTACTGCAACTGGCTCTCCAGGGGTCTGCTCATGCAGGAAAGTTGGGAAAAGAGATTTTGAAAATGTCAGAAAATGAAAGTAAAAAGTTTAACAGGTCAAAGTGGCCTGACTCAGGTGTTAATGTTTGCTCAACCAGCCTTAGGTTTCTAAGTTACTGGACAACCAACAAACGGATTGGAGCATGACGTAGTATTTACAGACATGGATAAAGTAACTGCCTAGTTTAACTGCATGGTTTGGCACCCTGCAGTGCTTTGAGGTGCCTAAAAATAATTGCTGTTTCTGAGAATGAGACCCAGTAGCAAGAAAGAACAAAAACATTAGATAAGATCCATTCTATGAATAAATGTGCTTAAAGTTAATGAAATCAGATTAAATTTTTAAAAAAAATGTACTCCCCTTACCACAGTATCTGAATGTCTCATAGCCTAATGCATTTATCAGCACCTGTTATTCATCACTTCCAATTAAATACTATTATAACCATTTTACAGATGAGAAACTGAGGCACAGAGAGGAGTAAGGGCTTGTCTACATGGTACTCCAGTGACCTCCAACAGTGGTGTCAACTGTAATGCACACCAGTGTCTCACACACTAGTGGGCTCATGTGGGTCCTCCTGGCATGCACTAAAAATTTCCAACAGTCCTGCATTAACACAGACTAGGGAACTTTCAGTGCATGCCAGCAGGCCCACACGGACCAGTTAGCATGTGACACATTGGTGTCATTAGAGTTTACCCCCCCGATGGTGCCCATTAAAGTACTGTGTAGACAAGTCTCAAATGACTCGCTCAAGGTCATGAGGAATCTGTGGCAAAGCAGGAAACGTGAACTTTGGTCTCCTGAGTCCTAAACTGGTGCTTTAACCACCAGACCATTCTTCCTCTAGGATAGCCAGAGAAGTCAGCAAATTTAGATACATTAGGCTCACAGCAACTCAATTCAACTTTTGAGGCATTTGTTATGGAATTACAATTAAAGCTGATTTATGCCATATAGGCACAGTCCTTGGCAAGGGGCTGTGCAGAGATGCACCACCCCTGAGTTTGTACCAGGAGACATCTGTCTGAAGAATACAACATGCCCGATGCCAATGCACAGAAGAGTAGCTGACTCCCTGCCCTGCCCCATGCCAGTCATGCTCTGCAGGCCAGTGTGAAAGGGGATGCAGGCATGGCACAGAGTCAAATTCAGCCTGCCTTTTCTATGGACCACGTGAGCAGGAAGGGAAAGCTCTCCTTAGGACTCTGTCCCTGCCCCCCGACACATACATTGCATATACATAGAAAGGACTTTCAAAGTCTGGCCCTTAATGTGTGTGCCATGTGGCAGGGCTAGGGCTGATGAGGAAGAAATGGTTACTTACCTCACAGTAACTGTGGTTCTTCATCTCTACCCTATATTCTGCTGCTGGTACACATGCATCCTACACACCTGAGTTTGGATTCTTTTGCCCAGCAGTGGTTGTTGAGGGCCATTCCTGCACCTTGAGCGTCTTCATGCTTCCAACCAGGGCATAAAGAGCAGGGCGACTCAATCACTTCAGTTCCTTCACTAGCACCCTCTATGACTTATCAGATTCTGTAATAGCAGGCAGGAAATGCAATACACATGGACAACACATCTCAAAGAAGCACAGTAAGGTAAGTAACAGCTTCTTATTCCAGTGCTTGTCACATGGATTCCACTTCTGGTGACTCGAAAGCAGTGACCCAGACCACAGGAGGTGGGTAGTAGGAGTCTACCTAAACAAGGATTGTAACACAGCTCTACCAAAATGAGCATCAGATCTTGACACTTGGAATAATGCTGGGCAAATGTGTGCACTGAACCCCAAGAAGCTGCCTACATAGTTCTAGCGTGGAACATTTCTCGAAGAAATTCAGAAGCTGCTTGCACTCTCACAGACTGAACCTTCACTCTCCCTGCTGGGTCTATGTTGGCTAACTCATAGTACAGTAGAACCTCAGAGTTATGAACACCAGAGTTATCAACTTATTGGTCAACTACACACCTCATTTGGAACTGGAAGTACGCAACCACATGATAGCAGAGACGAAGAAACCAAAATAAAACCAATACAGCACAGTACTGTGTTAAATGTAAACTACTAAAAAATAAAGATGTTTAAAAAATATTTGACAAGATAAGAAAATTGTTTCTGTGCTTGTTTCATTTAAATTAAGCTGGTTAAAAGCAACATTTTTCTTCTACATAGTAAAGTTTCAAAGCTGTATGAAGTCAATGTTCAGTTTTAAACTTTTGAAAGAACAACCATAAAGTTTTGTTCAGAGTTATGAACATTTCAGTTATGAACCACTTCCATTCCTGAGGTGTCCATACCTCTGTGGTTCTACTGTACAGCTTAATCCAGTTACAGCGTCTGTGTAAATATGGCCTGATCTTTTACCCTATCTCCAGAACTTATGACCAACCTGGGGGCCATCTTAAATGGCTTAGTTCTATCTGAATAGAAAGAGTGTCCTCTAAGAACACCTAGGGTGTGAAATTATTTATTTATTTGAAGTACCAATGCTTGGCCATGGCTTTGCGGCAAGTATACGTAAGTTTGGGTGTCTAACACTGATGGCTAGATAAGCATAAGCAAGTTTCTCTCTCACCGTCCTGGGCACCCCAAGACCCATTATAGGGAAATACTCCCCTTTGTGTGTATAAAAATGGCTTACTGTAATGATTTCACTTGTTCAGCCTTTTCAAACTGGGAAGAAAACTGATGAATGGCCCTTTGTGGCAAGCTATTTATGGGAAGCTGGGCTTCCTGAAGAGCCCACATGCCCTGTGTTTGAAGGTTGTCTAAGTAGGCTCCCCAGTAGGGACATATCTGTCACTGACATCTGTGATGGCAACAGTGGCAAAACTGCTGCCCTGATGGTCATGAAGGGCTGGTGAGCAGCCAAGATGATAGATGCAGATGACTTTCTCCTGTAGAATTTTAGGTGCTTTCTTGTATAGGCCTAAGGGCGATATAGAGTGATGTTTTGTGACTATTCACCCATGGGTGATAGTGTTTTTGTCTATCATTTTTTTGTCCAAGTTCATTTGAGAGCATAGGGATTGTCTCGTTTGACCCACATAGTTATTGGGGCAATGAGTGCACTGAATGAGGTACACGTGTGATAGGCACACATAGGACCCATGGATCTGGCAAAGTGTATTGTATGTGTATGTATGTAGGGTGTGTGTGTTGATCACAGCACTGGAGATATGTTTGCAGGTTTTCCATCTGTTATGGGAGGGGTTGGCGCTATTGGCAGCTTGCTTTTGACAATGAGTTTGGCCAGGTTTGGCAGGAGTGGGGATTATTTGAAGACCAGAAAAGGGGGTTCAGGAAAGCTCTCTTTCAGAATGCAGTCCCTATTAAGTACGTATTGTAATTGTTTAATGATAAAGGTTGAAGGAACTGGGTATGTTTAGTTTGGAAAAAGAGGAGATTAAGGAGGGGTGGGAGGGATGTGATAGCACTCTACAAATACTTGAAATCTACCATTAAAAAGATGGAGAAAAGTTGTTGCCTTGCCACAGAAGGCAGGACAAGAGGCAATGGGTTCAAACTACAGCACAGCAGATTTAGATTGAATCTCAGGAAAAAACTTCCTAACTGTAAGAACAGTAAGAATGGAATGGACTTTCACAACCTCCAGTTCCTTCACTGGAAGTTTTCCAAAGGAGGCTGGAAAGCCATCTGCCTTGGATGGTTAGACAATACATCCTGCATTAGCAGGGGGTTAGACTAGATCTTTGTGGTCCCTCTAATCCTATGATATCCCCGATGGCTTCCAGTGCAGGCTGATAGGTGATAACTAGGAAGGGTGCAGTCAGAGGGTTTTTCCCCCTCTCAGGCTATTTAAGTGGCCCGTTCCATGATGAAATCTATTTCTCTGGTGGAGCATCCTTGTTTGCTGAAGGCAGTTTTAAGTGTGCTAAGGTCTGTATCCCAGACTTTCTCCTCAGAGCACATTCTAAGGTATCTTAGTGCCTGACCGTAGATAACAGATTGCTTGGTGTTTGGGGTTGTTACGGATTTGTGAAGTGTGGAGATCTGTGGGTTTCCTGTAGAGCTGACTGTAGGATGAAACCAGATAATCACTATGCTCTCGCATAAACTCACACAGAGAAATGATAAGACAAAACTACCATAGCACCAGTGGGCAAACAAACGCATCATTCCATATCTTACCTTAGTCCTTGTCCTCAAAGGAAACCTGCACTATACCTTCAAAAGACGAGCCTGGGATCTTAAATTCTTAACTTTGCTAGAGACACTAAAAAAGACATGGGATTTATGGCTTATTACAACCTAACCCACTATCTCCCCTTTTTTGTCCTATGACTGTAGAGGTGTTAGTGGGCCACTTCATTTTGAATAGCCTCTCAAAATATGAGTTACTTATACAGATCAATCTGTTCCACCTTGTATTTAAGCTGTGACCGAATACTTTCCACAGACCTGACAAAGAGATCTGAGGAGCTCAAAAGTTTGTCTCTTTCACCAACAGAAGTTGGCCCACTAAAAAGTATTACCTCACCTACCTTGCCTCTCTAATATCCTGGGACCACCATGGCTACACCACCACAAACAATGAAAACTCAACCTCATGGGTTCCTCTAAGGCTACGTCTACACTACAGGATAAATTCGAATGAGCTTAAACCGATTTTATAAAAAACAGATAATATAAAGTCGATTGTGCGCGTCCACACTAGGCACATTAATTCGGTGGTGTGCGTCCATGGTCCGAGGCTAGTATCGATTTCTGGAGCAGTGCACTGTGGGTAGCTACTGTAAAATAATGAGGCCAATAATGTCGATTTCCGTCCACACTAACACTATTCCGATATAGTAATATCGATTTTAGCATTACTCCTCTCGTTTTGTAGGAGTACAGAAATCGATATAAAGAGCCCTTTAAATCGATATAAAGAGCAGTGTAGTGTGGACGGGTGCAGCGTTAAATCGATTTAATGCTGTTAAAATCGGTTTAACAGCGTAGTGTAGACCAGGCCTAAGCTGTCTACTGAGGAATATATAAATCCTTTTCTATGTGCCCTTAGCCCAGACACACTAAACATCTAATGTGACCACATTAAGAGGCATTACTGACTGACATTAAGGACAATTCTTAAAGCCTGGAGATTTGTGTTTAGTTATTGTGACTGATCTCATTACCAGATCAGACTTTCAGGGAAAATAAATAAGATTTCTATTTAAGAGGAAAGGAAATTAACAGCTAAGTCTCAGGTTACAAAACAATGGGTAAACTACATAGCAAGCGAAGAGGCTTGAAGACGGCAAGTTTCAACTCATACATTGGCAGTGAGCAGCAACTGAGGGCATTTAGGATCACCCAGCTTTTTACATCCTTGGCTGGAAGGATGAGGACAATCGGGCTGCAGCTGTGGTCCCCAACAGACACTGCTGGCCAAGAGAACCCAAACTTGAGTGTGTTTGGCAGATGGATAAAGACAATGGAATATATATGTACAGAAGTAAACATGCGATTGTTTGCAATTTCTCTGTGGTGGAGTGAGGTGGAGGAAAAGGAAATTTTGGTACAAGAAAGTGATCAGCACTTGAAGAAAACCGAAATACTGCAGGAAGTTCTGCTTTCAAGAGATGGCATTCTCCGGATTTCCACTGAACCATACCCTGCCTAGTAAGCAGTTGGGGGAAATGGTTGGAAATGCTATTGTTCAGATACAATGTAAAACTCATATCCCAGAGATTCTTATTCATTACAGAACTTCTATATGAAGGTGTCCTCCTTAATCTTCTAGCTAAATTGCAGTTTAGTAAGAAATTTTCTACTTACAATTTCAGTTATATACAATACCATGATTACAAACTGTTGTGTATCATTGCACCAAGCTGTTGTGAAGCTGGTAGGCCTCACCCAAAACACTTTTAGGAATAAATTGCATCCCCATTGTATTTATCACCTTAAGAGTATTTGAGGACAAGGGGATATATATGAATATCTTATGCACTACTGCACAGTCTCATCACATTTATCCTTCTGAAGTTACACTCCAGACCATGTTGCATCCTAAACAGAAAATTGTAATTAGTAGCCACCAATATTTCCCCCTCATTTTCCCAACTTAGCAAAGAAGGACTCAGAAATATCTCCAATCCCCCTGCCCAAATGCAAGTTCAGCATCCAAACTGTTTGATTCAAGACTATCAAAACAGTCAAAACCGGGGGGCGGGGGAATCATTGCTTCCCTGAGCAATTTCAGCCCAAGATGCATAAATTCCGAAAAAGTACACCTTTGACAATATTGGCTTTCAATGAAAGAGTCAACTTTAGCTATTACTAGCATAGTTGCAGCAATTACTGAGTACCTAATGCTTTATACATAGTAAGCCTCAACATGTCTGAAAGGTATGTATTATTCCCCATTTTAGGGAAGGGTAAAAGTGAGGAACAGAGGCTGTGCAAGATACCCAAGCCCAAAAATACAGCTGGCTAGCTGAGGAGAAAGCAAGTGTCCTGACCCACCATAAAGGTGCTCTACCTACTAGGCTACTGTGCAAATGGCTGTAAAATTCAGCACAAGTATCTTTATATAGAAATAACTCCAGCAATGCTCAATTTCTTGACAATGAAGCGGTGAAATAAGCAGAATGTGTAATGCTTCTATTTTACTCTCAATGTTCCTGTTAGTTTCAAATCTCTGCTTATAAAACATCCGTGAAGCAACCTTACTGTATTCAATCAACCGCTGATTATATTGGAAAGTAGCATATACTGATGAAGTTTATTACCTCTTCTCCTTAGTGAAGAGGTGTTTTTTTTTTTTTTTTTTTTTTTTTAAAAAGCTTCCTCCTTAACTATGTAAACATGCACAGAAATACTAACGTCAGAACATAAAGCAAGGTTGATGCCAGTGTTTCACCATCAAATTGAATGAAAACTGCAGTTCAAGTTCTATTCTTTACTCTCGTAGCCTCAATTCTCTCCTTTCTCCCTTCCAATGCCACCCTAACGCAAGCCTCAGACAGAGAACTATTTAATACACAATAACTTAACCTTGTCTTGTGATGTTGTAACATGACAGTGTTCTATTGTGGGGAAAAAAGAAGCAAGTGTTAATTTCTTCCAAACATCCCTTAAACAATTTTTTGTTGTACTATAAATAAGACTTTATCACTGTACTTGAACTTCGGGAACTTTACTAACTAGACTAGGCATTCCTCTAACGATTAGATAAAAGCTGTTGTGATGAAAAGGCAACAGTATAAAAAACCCCTAAGACTCCTACACACATTTAACTCTTGAAAGTAATCCTAGTGAATACTGTCATTCAATATAAAAACATTCTTATTTCTCAATATTAACTAAATTGAGAGAACGTTAACATTAGTTTGTTGTTTTAAAAATACATAAACTAATATCTTGAATTCAACTTGCCCTACACTTAGGATTGTTGGGAGGTATTTTGGATCTCCAAGTTTAGGAATGGAGATGTTTAGATTACAGCAGAGAAAGGCAGAAGACTGCAAACATGGAAGGATAAGGATTCAATTCATAGTTTAGAAAAGGTCTCAAACTATCTTTTTGGGGTAAGAAATAGTCCTCTGAAACTCAACCATTGCAATATTAGGTACAAAGTTTGGATTTACAAGCCACAATTGTTTGACCTTGAAGTGTTAATTCATTATTGCACTTGCCTGTAGCAGCACTTGTTTCCAAGGGAGCTGCTGAGCAGCTGTCACATTTGCCAGCAGGATGGGGTGTTACGATGAGTAAGAGAATGTATTTATTCAGTGGCACAATCCAACTTTCCAGACATGAGAACTATTCAGATTTGAGGACATTATTTACTGCTTTGTGGTCCTGGCTCAGCAGTTGAAATTACTTTTGAAGTGTGTAAACAATACATAGAGATATTTTAAAAGCTGTGCTACAGTTAGCACTTAAAAAACTACACAGTTTTACACTATTTGGGTCAAATTAATTTTATTACGCTCGATGATGAATTGCCACCAGTGCAACATCCTATTCACTGTACATTTCAAAAATTCACATACTAAAAATTTCAATTTGATAAATGGAAAACTGAATGATTGAGAAGTTCTTATGAATTCCATATGTACAATAAGTGGCTAGCTGATATTGTCTATGCACAGTGTGTCGAGATACTAGAAGCCTCATGCTAGTTTGTTAATTGCTAAGGCTATCTGGACACAGTCATTTAACTGGAGTATATAGAGAGGCCTTCATTACAATGTTTAGCAATAGTGAATCAATGCCATGAAACACTCTTCTGCCCACAGTGCAAGTGGTGGAGCACTGAAACATGCAGCCATGACATTATTTTAGTTTAATTGCAGTTGCAGTCTTCATGCCTAGATTTAAGCAAATATTAATTTGGATTTTGTGCAGTAAAGTGGATATATTTTTATAGAAGATCAAATGCCTTCTTTGCTAAGTGATCCATGGATCAAACACAGTTATCCCAAGTATACAGTGTCTAACTTCCAGCTCTCCCAACACAGGGAATAGAGATTTCTTGATGAAAGCTAATTATTCATTGAAGTACAGAAATCTCAACTCCACAGGGGTTAAACATACCCTATTAAGCAATGTATTAGGAGAACATCTGGGCCTTGTCCACTTAACTTTAAAATGCCCTTAATGCTATAAAAAAGAGAAAATGCTAGAAGTTATATCAAAGCCATAAAATATTCTCCATATGGACATTCTTAAACCCACTGGACAGTAGCTTCCCCAAGCCTCACCATAGTCCACTCAGAATGCTCAAGCCATTACAGCAGCAAAGCCAGTACAAGTATTTCTAGCAGCAGAGAGCAAAGTGAATATTATTGCAAGAAAATGAGACCACTTGGAAGAGATTTCCCAAGTTACATGCTTAAAAAGTTACACTTGGAAGGGAGTTAGCAGCGCTGGAATAATTTAACTCCTCTCACACCAGTTTTCAGCAACATAACCTTTTAAATTCTTTTCTTCTCACCCGATTAAGTACTTGATCACTAGAGACTAGATAGCTGGGTTAGAAATCCCAAGCCACATCATGCAGGTCCAGCCTGTCAAGATCAGGCCAACACTGGGTTTCAGTCAATACAACTCTGGATAACTTAAATGCAGTTTGGTACCTTGACTATAATCAGAAAGTCTCAAGATACTATGTGTTAACTATACTCCAAATACGACTGACTTAACTAAACATTCTGTTATCAGTGAGATAATATGGTTCTTTAAAAAGAGAGTTTCTTCCTAAATCTTACTGCAAGTACAATAATTAGTGCTGCAGACATTAAATACTCAGGCTAAAGCAGAGTAGTGTATTTTAATAGGCAGATATTCCAATTTTTACCTCACTATTAAGTACATCTTATATAAAGGTGAAAGCTGTGAAACAAGAAACCCATTTTCCAATTATGTAGTCAAACACTATTCTTATGAAGAGGGTCCTTGATCTTTATCACAACTCTTGGTCTTAAAGCCAACGTATGCAGACAGAATATTGCAATAATAAAGTTCAGTACATATTTAAAGAGTATATTCTGATTTATAAGCTTTTCAACTTTTTTTTTTTTTTTTTTTTTTTAAGTGTAGGACTGGTGTCTTCGTGTTTGGTATTACCATAATCCATAAAGACTGCAAAGTAACACCACGTAAGTTTACTTTATTAGTATACTAGTGCCCTACACATTTTAAAATGAATTTAAACCCAACATTATTGAAGCAAGCATTAAACGCAGCCCTTCAGCCCAAAAAAACACGTAAAATTGATTTAAAAAATAAATCAAATGACTGTAGCAACAGCCAGATTACAGTATAGCCCCAGCAATTTAGGCTCTTCCTCATTCTGAAAGACAGCAGGACTAAACTGGTTTGCATCAAAGATGCCTTCACCATTGCTAGAGTAAAAAGCCATCCTGTTTAAACTCAGGCAGAGTGTTCCCTAATTAAAGCCTTCAAAACATCACTGCTATCCAACAACAGACAATATTGCTACAGTATAATGGTAAGTTATTAATTTTCATAACTAGCTGTGTATTTTTGTAGTTTTATGAAAAGCATACTAAGATTCGAACAACTGCAATGTTGTGATGTATTGAAAACCGTGCAATATTATAATCAGCCTCAACATTCATGTAGCATTGTATTCGAAATGAAGGGGCTAAATAAACTAAGAGCTGCATCACTTAAAGAATGTAGTACTATACTAAGTTTTAATAAGAAAATTTAGATACAGAAAAGTAGGGTATGAAAATAGTGTTTTCCTTCTTGCATTATAACTAAATTACATTAAGGTTTTTGTCAGTCTCACATATTACATTTAAACTCCCTTATTGATGGAATGGAAAGTATTCACATGTACACTGAGCATCCAGATGTAAACTTGCACACATTAATAGGGAGTAGCTTTGTAGAGGATTATGACAAACCTTTACAGATTAAATGAGGTATTGCACAGATTAATAAAAAAGCAAAAGGCAACAAAAATATACAGCAAATTGGTAGAACATTTACATGATAATTTTACAGAATCCATAGATAGAAAGTAGTGTTTAGTATTCCATTCACCTTAAAAAATATATATAATATAATATTTTGATCAATCCTCCCATTCGTCGTCATCCTCAAAGTCTTCTTCATCATCTTCATCCTCATCTTCATCTAGAAAAGGAGCAACAGTCATTTGAGCATTTACATGACAAAAAATATGATCTTTCCATTAGAAATCAATCAAGTAGCTGCACAGCTGAAGTATAGTTACTAGTATCACAAGAAATGAAACTCAACTCTGAATTGCTCTTATTATCAATACCGAATATACGAGTTCCAGTTCTGGGTGTTTTCTTCTCCAGGGAAGAAAAACAACAAAAAAAACACAAACAATTTTTAGATATAAATGTAAAAAATGTATTTTCAAATACTCCTGCCCTCACGCTTTTTCTTTGAGTGAGGTAGGGTGACAAATACGTTCTAAATTAGGTTTTCTACTTTTGCAAAGATGAAAAAACCAAGTTAGATGTTTGCCTCTCCAAATTTAAACTCCTACCAAGAAGGGTTTCTTCTCCCTTCAAAAGAAGACAAAAGTATTTCTATCATGCCCACAGAGCACTTGTGGTTCATGGAATACTTCTAACTTGTGTGTGAAGCTCAGGGGCGGCTCCAGGTCCCAGCACACCAAGCTTGGGGAGGCAAGCCGCGGGGGGCGCTCTGCCAGTGTCGCGAGGGCGGCAGGCAGACTGCCTTTGGCAGCTTGCCTGCAGAGGGTCCGCTGGTCCCGTGGCTTCGTGCTTGGGGCAGCAAAATGCCTAGAGCCGCCCCTGGTGAAGTTATATCTGCCTAAGCGTGAAGTATGTTTCAGTCTTCAGTTTGCTGCTTGTAGTAGTGCAGTCCAGAATTGCTAGAATTTCTAGAATTATTTTTTGACTAGCTGAAGTTTTTGTTTTTGTTTTAAATCAGCTAAGGAGGGCATGGCATTGTACTTAATGTCCTTGTGATGTTTCTCTGGAGTAAATTCGACAGTGATCAAGTTTGCAGAGGACCTCAAAATTAGAAGGTTCTCACACAAAGATAGAACCAAATTAATCAAAATGTTCACACACAGAATCAAACTGCAAAGTGACCTGTGGATATCAAAGTACGGGTATCTGCAGGCAGCAAGGGAAGATTTGGCAAAATGAAGCAATACAGCAAAACAGCTGTACCCACAGCATTAACAACAAAATTGCAACAAGGCAGGCATGAGCAAGTGATGGTAGTTACTTATTGTTTGGGCAGCACGTGACATTCAAAGAGCATAGTTATAGTTCTAACAGATGCATCTTCAGTTAGAAACAGACTCTCTGGCAATTAAAGGTTTTTCTGAATGAAGGACTCCTGTATGCAGTGTTCATTAATCTGGTATTGCACCAAACACTGGGCTGGACAAAATTACATTTAAGATCAGACATAATTAGTAATCACTTTCTATATTCTAAGATTTTACATCAGGTGGTGGCTAGTCTTAAGTGGTAATTTTCAATACAGCATTACTGCAAAGTACAAAACACTGGCCATTTCCTGACGAAGTACGCTAGACTACTGCAGATGGGCCAGTGGCTAGCTCTGGTGTATTCTGTTTCACTATACATCTAAAATCAGTACAGTCATCATGAAAGAAACCAAATGTAATTAAAATTTCATGGTCTACGGTATATTAACACCTACACTGACAACCAAAGCAAAAAAAGTTCCCACAAACCTACCTGAAGAATGAATGGCTTTGCTCCTTTTCTGCATAACTTCCATTAATGCACCCACAATTCCTGAGGTTGGCGCAGCTGTGGGTGGCACAGGCTCTTGGCCATCAGATACCTTGAAAGAAGAATATAATGCTATGATATAATTAAACGGAAAACCTTTATATTTCCAGGTAAATCCTTTAGAAAATTGAAAACATTTTCAGTTATGAAGGGAGATTAGAAATTTGTTGAGACTACAACCTCAGATATAGCTAGAGCTAAGAAAACTAAGAAAAAAGAAAGCTTGGAAACTCCATGTTTTCTAAATACAAATTCTCCCACTGTTTTTTGCATGACAACATAGTTCCAGTTAGTCAATACTGTGATTGACACAGTGATGATTAAATACATACAACTAAACTCGGCAAGCCTTATCAGGAAGAGACCTCCACAACCGAGGGAAAGTTCCGTAATGTATCTGAATAGGCAAGCCTTGTTCAGTTGCATAATGCTCTGTGTTCGAGATAATAGAAAACTTATGAAAATTTTTTGCTCAAGTTTGTTAACTAGATCCTAGCCTAGGCAGATAAATCCTGCATCTCTCTAATGCGGATTTATAAAATTGGGTACTGCACCCATGTATTAACAAGTTTATTACTATTTATACGTCTCCATACTTTTGAATGGTGCTTTACCGAAAGACCTGGTCCATCCCAAAGAGCTTAGAACATGCTCAGAAAAACCTAGAAGCAGACCAGGCAAGGATCTGGGGTAAGGAAACAAAACAAATATTATGTGAGTATTGCACCATCAACAAATGTTCCAAATTCAGGTGTTTTTGTTGTTGCTGTTTTTTTTTTTTTTTAAGACTATGTGACAGCAAGATGAGAGATGGTGCAGCCCAGTTTGAGAAGGGATCTGACAAGAATGAGTATGCCTGCTGCACTGGAAGAGGGACTGTTGGAGCTACAGACTGAGAAAAGCGGTCAGAACGAAGGGTGTTTGTATACATGCATTAGGAGAGGAGTTGAAAGCTGGTGCAGATCTATGAGCACGTGAAACACTGAAGACCGGGAAACAGTGACGAGAAGTGGAGCGTAAGGAGAAATCCAGGTGTTCTCCCCCATGGAACTCATCCTCTACAGTTCTTCAGAAAACTTTATTAAAGTATGGATGCTCCTGGCAAAGGTCACCACCACCTCATGTGCCATGCTGACATTACTAAATTAACATTTAATAAAAAATGTAATTTGATTGCAACATCAGAGGTGTAGGACTGCACGTTAAATCTATACTAGATAATTCCAATAAATTAAATTTTAATTTCTGTTTTCAAACTAAAATCTAGAAGAATTATTCAATTATTATTATTTAAAATGTCACTGAAAAAGGTTTGATTTGCCTAAAAAATAATGGAAAAATTCTCTGACGGACACAACCATAGATCACACCAGAGTTTTGTAGCCAAAATCTCCTTTAAGGATTTCAGAGGTGGGCCAAGAGTCAAATACTAGAAATGAAGAATCAATTTTAATTATGGTGCGGCAACAGCCAATACATAATATTAAAGAAAAGTGGCCTAGGATTTATCAAAAAACAAACAAAAATATACAACAACATGCCAATTCCCCATGACCGCCACCAAAAACAAAAACAAAAACACCCAACCCATTGGCTATTGCTCTCAATAACTTTGGAAATTTAGAAGATGACAAACAGTAGATACTTACTGACTTGAGCTGTATACCCTGTCGTATCTGGTCTAAGAGTGCATCTCTTCCTGAGCTGGATACAGGTCGACTGTTCTGTTCCACTTTCTTCAACTGGGCCCCTTCTCTGATTTGATCTAACAGTGCTGCTTTGTTTCCTGCAGGAGCTGGAAATTGGTTATCAATCTCTGAAGTGCAGCCAGGTGGTGGAGGAGGACCAGGAGGGGGAGGTGGTGGAGGCGGCGGTACACATGATCCACTTGCTGGTGGTGGAGGCGGTGGAGGTGGGCCAACTGGTGCAGATGATGAGTGCACTGGAGGTGGTGGAGGATACATCCTGTTTGGAGGAGGAGGGGGCACTGCTGAACCTGGTCTAGATGGAGGTGGGGGTGGAGGAGCTGCTGTGGGAGCTCTTGAAGGAGGAGGAGGAGGAGCTCCTCTTCCCCTTGCAGGAGGAGGAGGAGGACCTGAGCTATGTGGAGGTGGTGGTGGTGGAGGAGGGGGTCCTCCTCTGGATGGTGGTGGCGGTGGTGGAGCTGAAACAACACACAAGATAGTGCCTAGTTATATACTACACAAAATTCTTATCCCAAGTCATTCCATCTGAGATCCATAGCAAGGAGTAAAAATGTAACAGTGCCAAAACACCTTTGCCATGTCTTTTATAAGGATCTCTGTGCCTATACAAATTTTACTAGTCCTGATCTTGTTATGCTGAAAATATCGTCCATATGTCATCTTTCTCATGTATTTTAAAGGAAAAGAACTCGTATAATACCAGCTATCAGCACTGCACTATGTTTGTTAAAGAAAGCTATAAACCATAAGCTGGCGCTTGATGAGTGGCTTGTGTTATATCATTGGGTATGAATTTCCCTGAATATCCATAGTCCTTTTTGTATAGGGAAATATTTTAGGAAGTTAACATTAAGCTTTCCAAGACATTCACCTCAGATACACAGGTAAGATTTCAGGAATATTTCGTTTTTTGCTAAGTTAAAGGTGAGCAGGTCAAAAATACTCAAATGGAAACCTAGTAATTACCCTAAATATGGAGAAAATAGTATATTTTTTCAAAAATTAGGGAAATGTGTATTTTTAAAAAGCATGGCTTGTTAGTAATTCTGTAACATTTTTCTGATAATACTAACAAGAGTGACCATAATTACTTTCTTGCTAAGAGAAGATGGCACACAATATTGCACATATAGTTATGTTGTTGTGCAGGCCAATAGCAAACAATTGCAATCTTAAGAATTTACTCTCAGCAATGCACATTAAACCAAACCTGTTAGGATTAAACAGTGCTGCAGATACAGCATCTCAAATTATAGGCAATGTTTCTTGGTCAACATCAGTTTTTAATATGGCACGTAATATACCTCCCAAACTAGTGTCTATTAGAACCTGCCCTCTACCCCACATAGATTATGTACACAAGATTGGATTATACACCAGTTAGTCTATGGTTCTATCTAATGAAGTATTTCAATGCTTCTAATTCCCATATTTGAAAATACTCTGTCATAGAGACAGCATATGTGCATTTTGATAGTTCAGCATATTTTGTGTTATTCAATAACCCATCTTTGTACTCAGGCTTTTTCTGAGACAAGTTTCAGAGTTAATATTGGATGTGTAGAGAGTTTCACATTGGGAAGATCTTATTTTTCTGTGATTGTGTGTCCTGAGCTCTCCAGAGGTGCCTGAATGCATAAACATTAGTCCTGGATGGACAGACACATAACTGTGGAAAATTAAATTTTGATGCTTCTCCATTTATCTAATAGAAAAAATGCTCTATTGCCCATGTGAAGGTTCAACTCTTACAGTTTGAGTGTCACCACTCAAAGTGAATCTGACGTTATAATTAACTTGTAGATGCGGATTTGTTGTTTTTGTTTTTTGAACCGCCTTCCATCTTGCTCAGATCATGACAAATTTACTCTTTATAACAATATCCTTATGTGAAAGAATGACAGAAGGAAATGACTTTTTAGATGTCCGCCTGAATACATTTTTGATAACTCTTTAGCTTAACTGAATTTTTTATTGAAATGAGTTTATTTGAACAATAGTTATCTTCCACAGCATAGTATCACTTTATTTTCAACTGGGCTTCTTCTAATGGCTTGTGTGATACTATAGTTTGTTTACTTTATTTAAACACTTAGCTAGATGGATGGTCTTTAGGTTGTTTGAGAAGAATGTGCATTCTTTTAATTTGTTATGATTTGGAAGAAAGCATGTTATGTGAAGTCCTGAGGCTCTGGAAGGGTGATGTACAAGAGGAGGAGTTGAAGGTATAAGTTCAGCTCCTCTGTCCTGCGAAATGCAGAGCTAGAGCTCCCTTCCTACCTCGCAAGAAGGGGGAGGGGTTCATAATAGGAAGTTTCATAAAGTTTACGACCAGAAGGACCATTATTAGATTTAGTCTGTACATCACAGGGCATTAAATTTCATCCAGCTGCCTCTACACCTAAGTCAATAACTTGAGGACTGAAATGCTTTACTGTAACTCAAAAGATCAAGCTGTTATATGCCACAGAGAAAGAACAGGAGAGACTGAGGTGCTACCAATGCTTGCAGTACCTGCAATGTTAGGAAACTGAATTGTTGAGATAAGCTCCCATAAACCTACCAGCGATCTATGCTACAAGGAAAAGTGAAAAAATTAATCACAATTAATTGCACTGTTAATAATAAAATATTTATTTAAATATTTTTGGATGTTTTCTACATTTTCAAATGTATTGATTTCAATTAAACAGAATACAAAGTATACACTGCTCATTTTATATTTATTTTTTATTACAAATATTTGCACTGTAAAAAATAAAAGAAATAGTATTTCAATTCTCCCTTTACAAGTACTACAATGCAATCTCTTTTTATCATGGAAGCTGAACATACAAATGCAGAATTATGTAAAAGAATAACTGCACTCAGAAACAAAACAATGTAAAACTTTAGCGCCTACAGGTCCACTCAGTCCTACTTCCTGTTCAGCCAATTGCTCAGACCAAACAAGTTTATTTACATTTGCAGGAGATAATGCTGCTTGCTTCTTATTTACGTCACCTGAAAGTAAGACATTCACATTGCACTGTTGCAGCTGGTATCACAAGATATTTACGTGCCAGATGTGTTAAAGATTCATATGTCCCTTGATACTTCAACCACCATTCCAGAGGACATGCGCCCATGATGAGAACAGATTTTGCTCGATAACAATCCAAAGTAGAGCGGACTGACGCATGTTCATTTTCATCATCTGAGTCAGATGCCACCAGCAGAAGGTTGATTTTCTTTTTTGGTGGTTCGAGTTCTGTAGTTTCTGCATCGGAATCACTCTTAAGACTTCTGAAAGCATGCTCCACACCTCGACCCTCTCAGATTTTGGACTGCACATCAGATTCTTAAACCTTGGGTCAAGTGCTGATGCTATTTTTAGAAATCCCACATTGGTACCTCCTTTGCCTTTTGTCAAATCTGCAGTGAAAGTGTTCTTAGAACAACTTGTGCTGGGTCATCATCCAAGACTGCTATAACATGAAATTTACGGCAGAATGCAGGTAAAACAGAGCAGGAGACATACTATTCTCCATGTGAGTTCAGTCACAAATTTAATTAATACATCAATTTTTTTAACAAGCATCAACATGGAAGCATGTCTTCTGGAATAATGGCCAAAGCATGAAGAGGAATATGAATCTTTAGTGAATCTGACACGGAAATATCTTGCGACGCCAGATACAACAGTGCACTGTGAATGTCTCACTTTCAGGTGACACTGTAAATAAGAAGTGGGCAGCATTATCTCCAGCAAGTGTAAACAAACTTGTTTGTTTGGTTGAACATGCAGTAGGACTGAGTGGACTTATAGGCTCTAGAGTTTTCCATTGTTTTGTTTCTGAGTTCAATTATGTGTAAAAAAAAAAACCCACCAAAAAAACAATCCCCAAAAAACAAAAACACAAAAACAAAACAAACCCACATTTGTAAGTTGCACTTTCACAACAAAGAGATTGCACTACAGTACTTGTATGTGCTGAATTGAAAAAAAAAAAATACTGTTTATTTTATCATTTTTACAGGGCAAATATTAGTAATCAAAAATGTAAAGTGAGCAGCGTACACTGTATATTCTGTATTGTAACCGAAACCAATATATTTGAAAATGTAGAAAAACATCCAAAATATTTAATACATTTCAATTGGTATTCTATTATTTAACAGTGCAATTAATTGAGATTCTTTTCCGCCCCCCCCCACAATTTTTTTGAGTTAATCGCATGAGTTAACTGCGATTAATTGACAGCTCTAGAAAAAAAATCCTAGTGTACCTGCCAATATGAGCTGTGGGAAATTCCTTCCAGACCCCACATCTGCTGATCATTTGTCTTTAAGCATGTGAGCAAGACACACAAGCCAGGCATCTACGAAAGATCATTATCTGTACCTCCTCAGAGCACTGGTCCATCCCATCTCGTGTCCAGAGTTCAGATGAGGCCAATTCCCAATACTCCAAAGGGAAAACTACCAAAACATCTGGCCAATTATGCACAGAGGGTGGGGATGGCGCTTTCTGACCCCTGTGACTGGTTGATGCCCTGAAGAATGAGGTTTGATTATAGTCAAATCACCAGGAAGAGGAATTTGAAGCAGGAACTGTAGAAGGCACCGGGAAGATTGATTGGGAGCCCCTGAATCTCACTGGGAAGATTCAGGGGCTCCCAAACCATTCCTCCTGAACGTGAAGCAGGAAAAGCATTGACAAGAAAAGGTGTGTGCCAACGGAGTTCAACATTCACTTCCTCTCCTTGTTATTACCTCCCCCTTCCTTCCAAAAAGGAGGAAAGGAAGATATTCTACTCCCTGCCCACACCTTAGTTTCATAGATTTATTGCATCAGAAATCAATGCTGCCAACACCCTTGGTATCATGAGTATGGGCTGTATTGGGGAAATATTCCCCTTTGGCTCCTTGAGGTCACTGTCACCATATGTAACATCTTCAGTAAGAAGCTATGTATATTTTTCTGGATTACTGGAAAAATATACAACTTTGCCATGATTCAGAATTTGTGCTGCCTCCATAACTTATTGCAGTCCACTTTCCTTGACAGAGTGGTGTTAAAATCTCTCTGACTTACAGAGAAAAAACTTATCCACCACATGCATTAGAGTCATATCTAGAGAGGAAAAACATGCCATATCCCAGACAACATAGTGAAACCACCAACCCGATGACTGTGGAAATAAGAGTCTGAGGTTCTATGAGGCTCACTTGCATTAAAAGAAAGAAATTTGTTGAACAAATGTTACATACCACCAAGGGAATGGCTGAACACCTTATGGATTTTCAAAACTGTACAACTCAAGGAGTGAGAGGAACCTCACACCAGAAAACAGAATGATAGAGTATCTCAGAGGTTTATGAGAAAAAAACATGAGAAACATTCCAAGCAAAAGATACATCTGTCTTTATAAAAGCTAACTGAACCAAATTACTCTATTTTTGCCAATAGTTATGTCCAAAGTTTCTTAAATCCTTCGAATGAAAACAGCCTTGCTAAAAACCTCATCAACTCTGCAACAGTTAGGGGGAAAGAAACGCAAGACAAACGACTTCTATTTCAAAATCAGCTAGCAGCAGAATGGACTCAAACCTCTACCCAGCATCCTGTCAGGCCTAATGCCATCCATAAGCACAGAGAATCTTGCAATAAAACACAGCAAATGAAAAATTGGGGGGTGGGGAGGGGAGTAGAGGAGAGGTGGTTTTTCAGTGAAAAAAATCATAAAGCACTTCAAACCACAGTCAAGATTAAACATTACCTTGAATATTGCGTATAATAGTTATAGATAAAAGCATTCTAGCTGACAAAGACAAGACCTTTAGGACTACTGAGCTATTTCTAACACAAAGGAGTCCCCCTCATTTTATGTGTCATGCATGCTAACATGAGGCAGCAGCTTTTTGTTTAACTACATCCATGCAAAGTGGTGGAACTTTAAGTTAATGCACATGTTGTAAAAGCTAGCATTGTATGCTATCTGTAAAACACCAAGGACAAGTAAAGAAAACTCAAAGACTAACAAAGTCAGGCAATTTCAAAATTCGGTACTTTATACATATTTTAAGATTAAAGGAGACTCATACTTTTAAAGGCGAGAAATACAATTGGAAATTTGCAAATTCAATGTTTTCATATAAAAAGTCCTAATCCAAGCCAAATTTCAATGGTAAACCAACACAGAAAGGTAGTTTTTGACTAGATTTTTTTCGTGTCACATTACTGTGTATTTTATTGTTAATAAATGGGTTTTTGGTCTAACACTTCTTATCCATTAAGTAAGAGTCACGCAGTCACAACATACATATTTTTTTAGTGATATATGCTTAAATACATACCACTCCAACGTGGGGGACCTAGAGAATAAATGTAATAAGTTACCGAACTAATATGAAGCCATTTACCGAGCAGCCTGAAACTACTATAATTCCAACAGCATTAATATCGGTACTCCTGAAAAATAATCAGGGAATTATTTTGAATTCTGATAATATCAATGTATTTTTAGCAGAATGACATGTTATATTACACTTTCCCATCACCATAGTTACATTAAGATGTTATGAAAAACAGCAGATAAATATAATGACAGCAAATATTTGAATGGAGACAGGTAAACAGTGGTGTTGCCCTGGGGTCTGTACTGGGACCAATACAATTCAATACATTCATAAATGATCGGAAAAAGGGGTAAACAGTGAGGTGGCAAGATCTGCAGATGATACAAAACTACTCATGATAGTTCAGTCCAAAGCAGACTGTGAAGAACTGAGTGACTGGGCAACAAAATGGCAGATGAAATTCAAGGTTGATAAATGCAAAGTAAAGCACACTGGAAAACATAATCCCAACTATCTATATAAAAATATATAGAAAGGAGGAAAGGAAGATATTCTACTCCCTGCCCACACCTTAGTTTCATAGATTTATTGCATCAGAAATCAATGCTGCCAACACCCTTGGTATCATGAGTATGGGCTGTATTGGGGAAATATTCCCCTTTGGCTCCTTGAGGTCACTGTCACCATATGTAACATCTTCAGTAAGAAGCTATGTATATTTTTCTGGATTACTGGAAAAATATACAACTTTGCCATGATTCAGAATTTGTGCTGCCTCCATAACTTATCTATCTATATAAAAATATAGATAGTTGGGATTATGGGAGGTCTAAATTAGCTGTTACCACTCAAGAAAGATCTGTGTGTCATTGTGGATAGTTATCTGAAAACATCCACTCAATGTGCAGCGACAGTCAAAAAGGTTGCCAATGTTGGGAATCATTAAGAAAGGGACAGATGATAAGACAGAAAATATCATATTGCCTCTATATAAATCCATGGTATGACCACATCTTGAATACTGCATGCAGATGTAGTCACCTCATCGCAAAATAGATATATTGGAGATGGAAAAGGTTCAGAAAAGGGCCACAAAAATTATTAAGGGTATGGAACAGCTTCCATAAGGGAGAGAGATTAATAAGGCTGACTTTTCAGCTTGGAAAAGAGATGACGGGGGAGGGGGAAGAATATGATAAAGATCTATAAAATAATGACTGGTGTGGAAAAAGTAAATAAGGAAGTGTTATTTACTTCTCATAATACAAGAATTATGAGTCACCAAATGAAATTAATAGGCAGCAGGTTTAAAACAAACAAAAGGAAGTATTTTTTCACACAAGGCACTGTCAACCTGTGGAACTCCTTGCCAGAGGATGCTGTGAAGGCCAACAGGGTTCAAAGAAGAACTAGATAAGTTCATGGAGGATAGGTCCATCAAGGGCTGTTAGCCAGGATGGGCAAGGATGGTGTCCCTAGACTCTGTTTGCCAGACAGGGAATGTTCTGTCCATTCCCTCTGGGGCACCTGGCATTGATCACTGTCAGAAGACAGGATACTGGGCTAGATGGACCTTTGGTCTGAGCCAGAACAACCATTCTTAAATACATTAAGTAGTAGTATGCTGGAAATGGCTCATTTATGTATAAAGTTCCAGTAGAAACTTAGCTCAGAGACCCTTTGATTACCAAGCAATAGTGCCACTACTTGATTAAAAGGAGAACAAGCTGCAGACCTCTGTATATTAGAAGGTTCATAACCCACTGTACTAGTAAACTTAAGTTTGCATCAGACACACATCTGTCTCTCCTACACTTGATGACTCAACCATGTTCTTTACTTTGAACTGACAGCAGCAATGGATTTCTTGAATTCTATCTTTAAATAGTTACGATTTTGAAAGACCAAAAACAAACTATGCAATGGAAACTACTTTAAATTCAGATGGGAGATGTTGCATAGCTTTGCAGTCAGTGAAAAGTGTTACTGACATGCAAAAGATTTTAATCATAAAGAGAAATATTTTAGAACTATACTCATGGGTGACACTGGGACACTTATGTAGTGTACTGTAATGTACAGAAATCTCAAACTCAATATCCAATTTCTATTCCAAAGTAAAGACATGAGAAGACTTCCAGAAACTGCTTCACATGAGTAACGTTTTTTAATCCTTAAGTCAAATAGCTCAGTCTGATGCATTAGTTGCTGAAGACTTACCTTGCCTACGCAGCTCATTTTTAACAGCTTCTACTCCTCCTGTTTTTTCAATGAAATCATATATCACCTTCGATGTTTCTTTGTCTTTTAATTGAGCCTCTGAAATTCCACACAGATCAAACAGTTTTTTCAGTTCTGGGTCCAAGTTGTTCACCTGCAAATCAGACACTTAGTCCTATAATTTATTGATGGGTACTGTTTTTTCTTGTCCAAAGTAAACAAATAAAAGAAAGAAAGATTCTTATTTTACTTATAAACCTTTTTTTGGTTAAAAAAATCCCATCCAGCTAAGAGGAACAGCTAAACAAAAAATGAGACTCAAGCACAGATTTCTGTACTGAATTCCTTAATAAGAACAGACTTTTCTTGGTGTGGAAAGAAAATATTAAGCACAAAATTTAAGGATTAGCTAGTCTTCTACAATTCCCCCCTCTCCCCTTAAATCTTTTTAGTATTTTCCCTCCACATAACTTTTCCAGAGTGCATCATTCTGTAGCATCACAGTAGCCATGACTTGCATGGCTCACGATGGAACTTTTAGTTTTTGATACCATTCTTGGACACCTTAGTCAAAAACACAATGCCTTTAACCATCTGATATGTTATGTACAATGCGGACGTTACTTACATCAAAACCTGTGTTTGGATCCCAACCAACGTGTCCAATGTGTCTAAAAAGCAAAATTAAAGAAATCCATGTCAGACAAATGGCAGTCTTGTGGTTAGAACACTGGACTAGGACTCCAGGAGCTCTGGGTTCAGTATCAGGTTATGTCAGTCTTTTTGTGAGACACTGGGTAAGTCATCAATCAACACCTCTCAGTGCTTCAGATCTCCATTTGTATTATGCGCTACAAAATACTTTTTCTCCCATCTTTTGTCTTGTTCATCCAGATCATGAGTAACACTCATTTGGTAGGGAGGACTGAATTCCACTACTTTTGGTTATGGAGTGTGGCATAAATTTAGGACTCCATACCCCAGAATAATATGTTGATGTTAACTGGAGCTTTTTTTTTTTTTTTTTTTTAAATAATTGGAGATATACCTCTCTCCTAGAACTGGAAGGGACCTTGAAAGGTCATTAAGTCAAGCCCCCTGCTTTCACTAGCAGGACCAAGTACTGATTTTTGCCCCAGATCCCTAAGGCCACGTCTATACAACGCGCCATATCGGCGCGTTACAATCGATTGCTCGGGGATCGATATATCGCGTCTTATCTAGACGCGATGTATTGATCCCTGAGCGCGCTTACATTGATTCCGGAACTCCACCAAAACCAACAGAGTTCCGGAATCGACATGGCGAGCCGCGCACATCGATCCCGCGCGGTGAAGACAGGTGAGTAGATCGATTTCAGCTACGCTATTCTCGTAGCTGAAATTGCGTATCTAAAATCGATTTTCGCGTGTCGTGTAGACCTGGCCTAAGTGGCCCCCTCAAGGATTGAACTCACAACCCTGGGTTTAGCAGGCCAATGCTCAAACCACTGAGCTATCCCTCCCCACAAACATCAAGGATAGATTTTGGCTTCTATACAGTAACTGCACTTCTGCTACTATTTAAGTTATTTATTGTCACATTCAGTACCACACAGTGGGAAAGTATGCTGGCCGTTCTTTGGGCAACCACCATTTTTGCTCTATTTCTTTTCCTCACCTACTGCTCCTTTCCCCCTTTTCCTTCGCTTAGTGTTTCTGTTCTATGCTGCATTTCCTTCCCTAGGCAAGTCCCAGTTCTCATCAGCCCAGGTGTGTCTCCCATACCCTTCCATCCACTAAAATAGTCAGTGTTGACATTTATGTGCCAACAGTTTGACATTCCCATGAGATTAATAGGAGACAAGAGTTCACATATCTCCTAGCCACTGTTTCAGGCTGCCTACAGAATCAGGAAGGCAGCACTACATTAGTTTACAAGCATTACATATTTGGAACGTCTTCTGACAAAAACAAAGACTTAAAAACACCTTTTTAAAAACACCTTTTTAAAAATCAAGCTGAGATTCTGCACAATCTGAGTAAGTCATGAGGGTCACAAAAATACATCAGGGGGACATCCAGCTGACAAACAGCAGACTTCAGATTAAGTTCATCAAGAAAGAGACTGCCTTCATATGTGCCTACCGCACTGGGGTCCCAGTCTTGGCTAGGGCTTCTAGGTGCTACTCTACTACAAATATTCCCTTACAAGAATGATACAAATTAAGACCAAAAAGTAACAAAGACCATTTTTAAGTAGCATAATTAGAAGTCTTTTAGATAAGATGCACAAAATGAACAAAAGTCTACTCTAAAAAACCCCTTATTAATCATGCTATTATTCTAAACATTCATATGAAATGACATGAGCTATTTCTAGCTAAATTTTACAAGTATTTATATAACCCTTTTTCATATCAATATGAAATATAATTACATATACAGTTTATTCCTAACACTTATTGTATAAAGTCAGCTGAAATTATCAGAGAAATTAAAACATTTAAGCTAGTTGTGTATTTCACACTGCTTCTCAAAAGACTTACAGCTGATGGACAGAAGATCATGACTGGCACTAAATTAACAACATTTGTATGCTCATTTGTTTCTTAAACATTCATGGTTATTGCTAGTGGTATTAAAAACAATTTAAAAAAAATCTATGGAAAAACATCACACAGATTACCTTTATGTATTGACCAAATTTATTTTGAAAAATGTTACATTACTCTTTTCAACAAACAAAAATGAATTTTTATGAAAATGCTAAAATATTTTGCATACAAGTTTTATGATTATGTGTAAGGTAAGGGCTTGTCTACACAAGAAAGCTGCAATAGTGTAACTAAGAGGATTTTTTTTTTTAAACCAATTCAGTTAACTCATGGGTGCACAACTAACTAAACTGGTTTCAAATGACATCTTTAGTTATCCAGGTTCAACTTTGATTTATACAAGGTATATGTAACATGAATTATGCTTAGACTTGGCAGAAAAGCCAAATTTTAGGTTTGTGAAATTTGAGTTTCAGGAAATATTTTTTGGGCTGATAAAAATGTGGGCATTTCCAAAACAAAATATATTCCCTGAGATCCCTGGCAGGTTGAAGTAGAACCAAGGACCCCAAAAGCCTTTGCGGATATTGACTGAAATGAACATGATTCTTATCACTTCAGTGCTGCCCACCATCAAATAATGATGAAACCGACCAGATTCTGGCTAGTGTGACATGTTTCATTTTTGAGGAATCAGCAAATTCTGATGAAAAAATGTTTCACTGGAATTTTCCCAACCAGCTCTAGTTATGATGCTCAATAGTTCAATACTTTAACTACAGTACTTATTTATATCTATGCTGGACCAAATTATTCAACTGTGCTGTCTTGACAATATCAAGATAAGAACGTCCCTATGTTTGTAACAAAAGCAGGTATTAAACATTTATCCCACAATACTAGGTCACTTTTACTGGGAAGCTTATAATGTATGTATGTAGACATACACATTACACACACCTCAGAATAAGACCACATCCCACCAAAGTAAAAAACAATGGCAAAGATTTATAAATGATTTTTTTCAGTAGGAATTTTGCCTTTGTGACAGATACCTGTGATTAGCCACTGGTGTGGCTGCACTAGTGCACACAGAGTGTTGGTTTAAGCAACGATAAACTCCACTAGTGCAACTGATCATTTATTATGGATTTTGCTTATCTATGCTAGGGATATACATCAGTGGAGCTCCACCACCAGTGGGCCACAAATGTCTACACTGGGGATTTCAGCTAAGGCGTGACGGTCACTGGAGTTTTTCCTTCTTTTAGGCCACGCAGTTCAGCTTTTCCCTATTGTCTGGTTTTCTGGCGGTCATGCTTCTTTTATTGTTTGTATTCTGGTCGAGCCTAGGAGCCCCAGTCACAGACTAGGACTCCATTGTACTAGGCACTGTATAAACAGATAAAATGATTCCTGCCTCAAAGAACTTAAGAATCACATTTGGAAAAAGGATACATTTTATCCTTTCTTTCCTCACCTTTATTGAGCTCTCACTATATTCCACATGCTTTCTAAACACTATTACATGAGATTACTGTAACAATAGTGCTACTAGTTCCATGGGAAAGTTTGCCAGTCTATCCCCGCATGCTAGTGATGGAGGATGAGGGTTAAATAAAACAGGATTGCAGGACAAGGACATAAGCCCACACTGAAGAAAACCTTGATTCTGTATTAAGGGAACTGAAGTGGATGCCTTCTGTAGCTAACTCAGGCTCTATACATTCCCACTGTTATAATATGACTATGAAGCCTAGTGGATAAACCCAGGGCTGGTAGAGACCTTGAGAGGTCACCTAGTCCACCCCACTTCCCCTGGGTTTTTGTTTGTCTAACTGCTTCTTAAAAATCTCTAATGACAGAGTTTATACAACATCCCTTGGTAACTTATTCCAGTACTTAACCATCTTTATAGTCAGAATTTTTTTCCTAGTATTCAACCTAAATATTCCTCCCTGAAGATTAAGAATCATCCTCTTCATACCAGTCTTTTACATATTTGAGGACTATTACCAAGTCCTCCCCCATGTTCCAATCTTCTTTTCTCAAGACTAAAGTGTGCACATTTTTTTTTTTTTTAATGTTTCCTCACAGGCTATGTTTTCTAAACTTATTTGTATTACTCTCCTCTGGACTCTCCCCAATTTGCCCACATCTCTCTTTAAGTGTGGTACTGAGAACTCAAGCTGAGACCTCACAAATGCTGAGTAGAGCTGAGCAATTACCTCCTATGTCTTACATACAATGTTCTTGTTAAATACATACCAGAATGACATTTGCCTTTTGTGCAACAGAATCACCACTGTTGACGGATGTTCTATTTGTGATCCACTAAAATGCTCAGATTCTTTTTTGCAGTATTGCCTAGCCAGTTATTCCTGATTTTGTATTTGGGTATTTGATTTTTTCTTCCTTAGTGTAGTGCTTTGCATTTGTATCTACTGAATTTCATCTTGTTTATTTCAGACCAGTTCTCCAATTTGTTAAGGTCATTTTGAATTCCAATGCACTTGCAACCCCTCCCAGCTTGGTGTCATCTGAAAATTTCATAAGTATACTTTCCACTCCATTACCTCAAATTATCAAAAATATTGGCTAGTACCAGACCAAGGACAGATCTTGGCAAGGCTCTACTAGGTATTTCCTCCTAGAGTGACAGTAAACCATTGATAACTACAGAGTACTTTTTTTAGAGCCAGTTGTACACTGACCTTATAGTAATTTCATCTATACCCATTTCCCTAACTGCTTACAATAATGTAATGTGGGATTGTGTCAAAATCCTTACTAAAAATTAAAATATATTATCTCTACTGCTTCCCCCTATACATTAGGCCAGTAAACCTGTTAAAGAAGGAAATTAGGGTTGTTTGGTATGCTTTGTTCTTGACAAATTCACATTGGCTACTACTATTACCTTATCTTCTTCTTGATTAACAATTTATTCAGATTTCTTTCTGAGTAACAAAGTTAAGCTGACTGGTCTATAATTCCCCAGTCCTCTCTGTTCCACCTTGTAAAGATAGCTACCATGTTTGCCCATCTCCAGTCCTTTGAGACTCTCACTAGTCCTCCATGAGTTCTCAGAGAAAATCACTAATGGTTCTGAGTTCGTTTGAGCTAGTTCCTCAAGTACCCTAGAGTGAAATTCATCAGGCTCTGTAAACTTGAACATATCTACCTTATTTAAATATTCGTTAACCTGTTCTTTCCCTACTCTAGCTTGTGTTCTTTTCCTCCTTATTGTTAATATTGTGTTAAGCATCTGGGTCACAATGGACCTTTTTGGAAAGACTGAAACACAACAGGCATTAAACCCCTCAGTCTTCTTGGTGTTATCTGTCATTACTTCTCCTTCCCTGCTAATGAGTGGATAATGCACACTTCCTTTTTAAAAAGCATTGAGATTAAATCCTGTTAAATTACTATTCAGGAAACTGATAAGAATTAATCTAAAATGGTATGAATGTGAAATTTTAAAAAAATAATGTAAGTGAAATAGGATCTAACATATTTCACGTGTAAAAAGAAATGCAATTAGAAAAGAACTGTTAAGCTATATAAAAAGATAGGATACCTAACAAACTGTTAAGAAGAAGATTTGTTGATTAAGCAGTCAATTTGAAATGTAGGGCTAATTTGCTAACAACCATTTAAACAAGCCATATATATGTGGCTGAACTGTTTTTCTAAGTGGGAAATGAACAGTAATACAAGTGTCCTTACTGGAAGTTGCTTGGAGTTCCAATATCTGCCTTTGTCAATTTCTTCTTTTTCACCTTTCCTTTTTTCTTGATCTCTTTGGTATACGAAATATTGTTGACTTGTGAATTATAAAATCTGTTAGTTGTAATTTCTGGATTTTTGATATCAACAGTTGCCATTGGTAGACTTGGACCTATGAAGAGAAGACACGGATTTCACTACTATACTTAACCAAAGTGGATTACACATTTAACCTACCAACTGGATCATTCTGACATATAGATATCGCACCCATTTGCTCCCCAAACGTGATACTCTGCTTGAGTTCTGAGTGTAAGTAGATTACGAATTAGTACAGAGGCTCAAGATAAATTATTCATTATACAGGACTGAACTTTAGTCTGATCTGGGGTAGTGCCACAATTTCACCAACAGGACATTTGTTGTGTGTCATTTTTGTACAGAAGAAATCAAACAAAAAAGACAGTTTGTTCATTCCATGATTTTCATTGAAGCATAACAGTAAGATTTGCTTGCACATAGATCTGTGTTTCAAATAGGGAACTCTAAATGCTATATAGTACACTGCTGCTGACTACCACTATCCACATATCATGGCAAACAACTGATCTCTAGAGACAAGAAACCTCAGACTAACAGAGTGTTAGCCCATGATTGAAATTTTTATGATGGATGCCTGTGATGTTCACTAGACTCTAGACAATCTGTTTTTAAAAAGGTCAGTAGATAGCCAGATAGCTACTCTGTTTCTGATTGATAGCAGCCAAAAATTAAACAAACTCCCCAAAAGCCAATTCCAACTTACTTTACTCATGTCAATACGACCACTTATATGAGTAAGGTGAGTAGGATTTGGTTCTCTGACTCATCCAGTCAGTATTTCCACTGTAATAAAGAGGCTACTAAGGTAAAGGAGAGTAATGACATGGCAGAAAGGATAGTTCAGTGGTTTGAGCACTGGCCTGCTAAACTCAGGGTTGTGAGTTCAATCCTTGAGGGGACCATTTAGGGATCTAGGGCAAAAAATCAATCTAGGGATTGGTCCTGCTTTGAGCAGCAGGTTGGACCAGATAACCTCCTGAGGTCCCTTCCAACCCTGATATTCAATGAAATTCTCAGATTGTGTAAGCTGTCATCTCTTTATTGAACTCAATGGCACTATGAGAATTTACCAGCTAAGGATATACTTGTACATCTATACAAACCAATGCTGTTAGTGAGTCATTCTTTTGTACTATGTCATTCAAGAGGAGGATGTTAATGTAGTAGTTCAACTGATGATGCTTCAGTGCAAGTTAAAAGGGCTTTATAAAGACAGATCTATTTCTCACAGACATAGGTTTTTAGGAAAACAATAACGAGTTCTACAGAAGCACTCTACTTAGTGAAGTGGACACAAAACACATGCCACCAAATTATTTTTGAGTTGCCCAATTAACCTCTTAGAGCTATTTAGAATTACTTGCTCCTTGTAATATACATTTGTAGCACAACTAACCAAACAAATAGATGCAAAGAAAAGAGATTCAGATGAAGCAGCAGCTTTAAAAAGCAGGGTTTGGTGAATAATCTGATTACTGGAAGGAGACCAAGGAGGCATATATGAGAGAGTTTTATGCTTACTTCCATGGGTAGTCCCATTGATTTTTAAACATTTACTGTCTCAGTTCAGCGATCCACATGAAATTTTTTTGGAAGGGACATTAAAACTCATGCTTCAAGGCCCAAGCTAATCTACAACTATTAGATACCAGAACAAGACTTAATATGACAGACAGATTATCCCATGTCTACCTCTTACAGGGTTTTTACACCTTCCTCTGAATTCTGTTGCTGGCCATTGTCCAAGACAGGACACTGGACTAGATGAGCCTCAAGATCTGATTAGGTATGGCAAGTCCTAGATTCCAGTACAAGTGTTCACAGGATTGGGCTTTAATGCTGTAAGTAAATGGCAGCCACAAGGATCATTCTATCTAGTCCCTGCTCAAACTCCGGAAGATACGTCACTGGTGGACAACTGACTGTTAACTGAATACAACCTAAAGTACCAGATATCCATAAAAATCCTTTGCAGTGTTAGAAATGCTTCAATTTTAAAATTTTGTTTGAACCATGGGCAATTTCACATCATATGATAAAGACTGAATAACGAAGGTAAGGAAACAAAGGTAAATCTGCAGTCTTGAAAAAGAAAAATCATTTTTAGCTTGTTTTTCTAGAATCTCTCACTGTAGGAAAAAAAGACATCTTCCAAATACACCTGTCTGTGTTTCTAGAAGTCAATATTATTTTTCTCCACCTCCAATTAATTATAGGTGGAGCTGATAGCAATGCCGAAAGTTAAGGCTGCTCAACACTTTGCATAATAAGACCCTATTTTCAGTTGCTTATAACTTTAGAAAACTTTAATCTTTTGGGCTGAAACCGCTTATGGTTCAGGTGGACCTGGGTTTGGAAAGTATTGGCTAAAACAGTTCAGCCATTTCAGAAAACGAAAATTGGGAAAAACACTGGTCTTACCACTGTTAAATTCCTACAACTTTTCATTGATACACTAATTTCTCTATGCTTTGGAGCAGGAGCTTGAAATTTGGCAGGGGGATGTCATAGTACCAGGGATGTGCATTTTACAGTTCCCAAGGAAGTCTGCCCAAGTTTATCTAAGCTATGAGCCACTGAAAAGTCGGTTTGCACTTGTTCAATATAGAGGTTTGTTAGAGGCTGGCAGCCAAAATCCATCCCTCACTGTTCCTAGTGCTGACCAGTCTGTGCATGTGCCATCTGCAGAGTGGCTGAGCATATTCCACCCTGAGGCTGCAAGGCTGAGCAGGACTTTCTCAACAACTGGACCTCACAGCAATTGAGGTACTGGCACCAGAAATGAGAGCAAGACTTTCCTCTGTTCAGTGTCCCTCCTGCTGGCTCCCAGACTGCACAGAGAAAGAAGCAGCCTCACTGGAATGCAGATGGAGGACGAAAGAGGGTGACAAACTAGCAGGGAGGAGGTAGAAGGGGCCAGGCCGGGGGAATAAAAAAGACAAACATAACGGTGTATAGTCACTACAGGATATTCCTCTCCAGAATTTAGAACTGAACCTAGGATCACAGCTCTCAATATTCCTTGGCTGTCTAGCAAATACACTCACACAAGATGGCTGATTAAAGTTGTACAAGAAACCTTAATTCTGGCATTTCTTAACTTTTGGGTACTTGACTTTGCAACTTTAGCACATGTTCTTCTAACAGTTGTTTTGGATGTAATATTAAATATAAATTGAACATTTGACTTTGATAAGTTGAAAAAATAGAGCACTCAATATTAACAACTAGAATTTATTTTCTGAAGGCAACTGGCTACATTTAAATACAGATATTCCTGATACTAATGAATTCAGGAATTATTTATCTTACATTTTCTTTAATATAAGAAGGTTATTAAAACATATTTTTTGGTAGTATTAGCTAATAGGTCTCCTTTTTTAGTTGCCTGTTTTTTTAGTGGACTTTCCTTAGTAGGGAAAGATTTTTCTCTGCACAGCCTTGAACATGTTAAGTATTGTTTGACTCCTGAAATTTGTCCTTTGAAAGAATGCTTGTGTGTTATTGTTTCAGAGACTTACTAAATATAAATGAATAAATGATAAGATTCAAACTAATCGTATGCTCAGTACTTGGTCACTGGGGCAGTGAGGACATATTGCTATAGCTGACAGGATTGTGTAGTGGCATTGCAGATAACATTTAAAAACAGTATTTTAAAAGAAGCTCACTGACTTGCAGCCAAATCTTAAACCAAAATGAAATTACATTTATATTTACATGATGCATTAACAATTACATGCTTCCCTTATATAGATGAATTTCAAAATGAAGTCATCACATAAGTCTTATGTAACTATTGATTTACTTTTAGTTTTCATGATTATGGGTATGCATTTGCATGATAGCAGTAGTTTTAAAATACTACTCTTAAAGAATTATTCCAAAAATGAAATGGAACTTGTAACATTGTCTTGGGGGAGCAGGGGGAAATATATTGCATTTTCTTTTGAGATCAGAACATTTAATCTCACCTTTTCTGACAGAAAGACTAAATCTTCAAATATTCAGTATGTTGAATATATGCTGCCAATACACGGTATGTAAAATGCTATAACTATAAATGCTTGTCCAAAGAGTTAGATAATTTCATAATTAATCTTTTTCAGCTGTAATATTTGAAATGTTAGTCAAGTTCCCTGATATTAACAATACCCATTCCAAAATTCACCAAATAACTTTTAGCCAGATGAGAACACTTACCGCCAGGTTTAGACCTCAGTTGTCCATGAGGAATACAAGAACCTCTGAATGAACGATCATTTTTTTCTAGTACTGCCATATTTATATCCAACAAAATTTTCCCCATCATAACACATGCACCTTCCCCGTCAGCTGTAGACAGCTCAATAAATGAAGATGAGAGGGGAAAATAGAGCTCATCATTTGGAAGTACTTGACAATATAGTGGCCCTAAGCATCCACTGATGTTAGTATCTGTAATATCTTCAAAAGAGACTCCAGAAAAAGTAGTACAAAACATTTCAGTATTTTGTATTTTATAGAATCCTCTGTATTTTAAAGCTTTGAATGTCACCTGTCCCAGAGCGCAGACAACTCTAGAATAAATATAATTGGTTGCAGTAATGTATTAGAGCTGAAATAAAAATTGTACCACGTGGTTCTTAGAATCTCTCAAAACCTAATTCTCTGACAAATCCCTTTCTTTTCTGATCCAGAATTTTACCATGATGTCAGTATAACTATGGCAACTCCTTCAATCTGCATAAAGAGATTTTGCTATTACCAATGAGAGTAAAACAAATCCCAGGAAATTACAGGCTAATGCATTTTACATAATCATTAATGCTAATTTGGTTTTAATCCTGCAATTCTCTTTGAAATCTTAAATCCTTAACATCAAAAGGTCATCCAAAACAGAGGATTTTTTTATTCGAAGTATAGCTCTACAGTCAGCCTTCTCTACATGTACAGAAAACTTCAGAGACTTTTAAACATTTTGGGTTAGATTCTGGCCCCAGTAAAATCAATGACCACTAACTTTAACGGGGACAGGATTTCACACTATGTGTCTATATATAATGGTTATATTCCAGCTCACAAAATCTTTTATAAAAATAGTTATGTATTGAGATGACACAAAGTAAAAGAATTGTTTTTCTAGAAAAAGGAAATGTATTTTTGCTTTTTTACTGGAACCTTCTAGGAGCTGGAGGAAGTTATATGAAAGAATAGTTAGTTAACGTACAGTAACTGTGGTTCTTAGAGGTGAGTTTTCCATAGGTATTCAGTTCTGGTGCACCCCTTGCACATCTCAAGTTGAGAATATTTTGACCAGCAGTATCTGTTGTGGCCATCCCTGAACCTTGAGGACAAAGTGTGGAGTGGGGTCAACTAGCCTTCAGTTCCTTCACCAATACAGAATCCAGGTATTGTCAGACTCTGTAGTAGCAGGAAGGAGGGCAGGTTGCAGAATATATATGGACAACATGTCAAAGACCCACACTTACTGTAGAGTAAATCACTGTTTTCTTCTTTCAGTGCTTGTCCATGTGTATTCCACTTTGGTGACTTACAACAGTGAATTGACGTAAATAAGGAGAGTGCTTGGAGGCTACCTGAATAGTGACGGTAGAATAGCTTTGCCAAAATGGACATCTGACCTAGATGCCTAAAAAATGCATGTAATGATCCCCATGCAGCTGCCCTACAAATATCAGGAGTGGGTACATTTCTCAAAGAAGCTGCAGAGGATGCCTGAGCATCCTCAGGCTAGGTGAAGATCTGTATGTAAAGGAAGGTCTAATTTAGCTAGCTTATAACATGCCCCAATACAATTAGCTACGCACTTAAAGCCTCTCGGTGAATATTGCCTGACTTTGTCCTATGGATAAAGGTCATAAACAGCCTTGGGGAGACCCCAAATAATTTAGTTCCATTAAGGCAAAAGGAGAGGTCCTCAAATATATCCAAGGTGTGAAGTCTATCCTTCCCGTATTCCCATGCCAACCAAGGGAAGACTGAAGATAAATGGATCATCTGATTCAGATAGAAGACAGGCCTATCCTAAATTTTTACCAAAGATGTTCTAAGGAGAACTTCGTTTCGATGGAAGACAGTGTATGACGGCCCATTCATGAGTGGCTGCACTTCCTCACTCTGCAGAGTGATGTAACTGCCACTAGGAATACCATCTTCCCGGAGAGAGGAAACTGAGTGCAATGAGATCCCAGGAAGGAAGGGCAGCTTAGAGGAAATGAGTAGACTAGGGCCCTCAGAAACTTACCTACCTTCGGGAGTGAGAATACAGTATGTCTTTTTGTAATTGGGTGATCAGACACCTACAATCTACTGAGGACCATGGCGTCAGAGTGACCATAGTTGATGGTGTCACATTATGTAGTGAAGTTCACAGATCTGTTTCAAACCTGCAAATCCACAAATCTTTAGGGTGGTCCCGCAGGTGGCAACAGCTGGGGTCAGGATATACCCCGTTTTGTATGCTGATGGAGAGTTTGAGACTAATGGCTAGGGTGTTTTTGTCCTTTCTGGCAAGATGGCTGATGAAGGGTTAAAATCCATATGCATTTTATATAACAACCTGGTATATGGATTGTGCCAGCTCTTTTCCAGACCCAAAGTTGAGAGTTTGGTCAAGAGACCAGAGGCCTAGCAAACAGTGATCAGCTAAGTGAAAGCTGGGGTAAACAGATAATCTTGTTTTGCTAAAATAAGCTAGTCAGCAAGTTGCCAGGTGTTGGAGCTGAGAATTAAATAACTGTCTGATTCAAGTTGCAAATTGAACAAAGAATCCCTGTTCCTATTGTTTCTTCTGTAGGGAAAAGTTCTTCCTACACGTCCAACCTTGAGTTTATGAAAGGTTAGAACATGTCAGTATAAGATATGGCCTCCTCCCACCTCCCTTTCCCAGGGACCAATGCCTGCCTTAAAACACAAGACAGACAAATCTCTACTGCCATACACTTTCACTGTTTCTTTGCTTTAACCCCAGGAACGTACCTGTTGGACAATCAAAGGGAGTTGCTTCATTCTTATGGACCCCAAATCAGAATTTGACATATATTTTATACTAATAACATTTTATCAAAGTATTAATGTTAACTTGCTAACTTGAGACCACGGGCAGAGACATTATGTAACCTTTTAACCATTGGCGACTATGCTATCTTGTCTTGCCGCTAGACCTATCCTAGGGTGTGGAACTGCTTACCCTGTCACTTTCCCCCACCCATGGAAAATCCATATATTCTATTGTAATCAATTGACTGACAGTGTCTTCGAGCCTAATAAGCAAGGTGACACTCCATCAGCACTGTACGTAAAACTCCTATGCTAGACCTCTACATGGCGTGGATTTATGTTCCTTCAGCTGAAGAGCATGCAAACAAACAACTTCTGAATAGAATGAGCAGGATCATGAAGTCAAACCCACTCTACGCTCAGGATTCTGCACTCACTGAGTGTATAGAATGCCTCTAACTGATCCAAATCTGCCTGTAAGAGGGTCCATGTTTCTGCACAACAATACAGGCAGCACACAGGTCTGATAGATCCTTGTTTCAGCAAAAACTTATTTACATCCATAAATGAGACATGGACTTCACACAAGAAGCAGCAAGACCTATTCGTTCAAGAACATCTGGTTTGCTGCAATTGTCTGAATTCTACCTGCAGCCTTGGTAGATGAATTAGTTAGTGCTCTCCACAGTACTCAAGCACCCCTTCTCTGAGGGCTCTGGTGGCCCAACTCCAAGTTTCTGTACCTTGTATGTCGGCCCCGTTTAGCCAGTCCGCCCTTGCTGACGGGCCCGAAAATATTTTTCCACTGGGGCCCAAACCCGCTCTTGGCAGCTCTGCATAGAACATACATCTAGCATCTGGTTTGGACTATCAAGAAGCTGCGGACACTGGGGTATTTCATTGTTCTGGGAAACTGGAATTAGCAGTAGCATTACCAATTGCTGAATCGACTCATCAGATCTGCCTACCAAAGTTTCCTAGGCCAAGTTGCTAATTCCAGGATTTATTACCATGAGGGGTTTCTTAAGCTTTCTCAAGACCCTTCATGTTAGAGGAATTGATGTGTAGGCATACATTACCTTCAAGACTCCTGGGATAAGGAAAGCAACGGATTGGGATCCAGGGCTCAGACCTTCCCTGGAACAGAAATTGACACTTTGCCTCTGAGGCAAACTCCTCCATGACTAGGAGACCTCACTGGTGGAAGTGTTCTGTAGGTTGGAATCCTCGACTGAACATTTGCAATCTCATGAGAACTATCTACCTAGTGATCTGCTAGGGTGTCTAATTCTGGCAGCCTAGCAGATGAAGTGATGTGATGGCCTAATGCACCAATTGCTGACAGAGAGAGGGAGAGGGAGAGGGAGAGGGAGGGGACAATCAAGCCCTTGCTTTTTCATGTAGAAATTGCTGCAGTATTATCGGTCATAGCTCGGCCTTGGATCATAGGCAGGTAAGCTACACAGGCTAAACAAAAAACCTCTAGAACATTTACATGTAGCAAAGGGTTAAGTCTCCTTGAGTGTCCATAGGTCTTTTTGATTTGGTCTTTGTGAGCTCTCCACAAAATGCTGTGAAATTAATGCAGAACAAATTTTGCAGAAAACTTTTGGAATGAAATTAATATTGTCTGATTTTTCTGATACCAGCTACTTTAAAGAATTGATAGCAAAACCTTTTAATAAGTGTCACAGTTTAAAATCTTTTCTTCTTTTAGAAAGAAGAATGAAGGACAGTTCCGCTTCCTTGTTGATGTTTACGTGTCTTCAACAGGGGAGACTGGGCTGGCCTAAGACATCAAATATGCTCAGCCCATTCTTTCTCAAGCTCTTCCCCAGATCCGAGGGCCTCCTATGTGGCAGGCTCTTCAGCAGCAACATTGACATGAGACCAGCCAGGTTCCAAACGCCTCCCCAGGACTTGCAGAGGAATTCTACTGCTTCCCTTCTGCACCACAGCAGCCTCTGTTCCCTGAGATCCTTGGAAAATCATTTCCCAGGAATCACTGCTTTCCAGCTTCAATCCCATTCAGCTCCCAGTGTGCTCAATATCGAGGAGTGGGAGGGGAATTTTCCTCCCTCACCGCCACCTGTGCACATGCACACACTTGTGCCTCCTCCTACCATCTGACAGAAAGATCCACCCCTTATGCAACTGCTTGTTTACTCAAATACCCTGGAGAGGCTGAAGGCTACCCCACTTCTGTCTTCAAGTCTTTCTGGTGGAAATAGCATGCCTCCTTTCTCCCTGCAGCCTAATGCCTGACTGCCTAATCCATATCTATGAAGGATTCCATCCCCACACACCACTCACTGCCTCCCTTCTCTCCCAGTTCATGGTAGTGGTAAAAGTGAAAAAGAAAGCATCTTTCCTGGCCTGAGCATTCATCCAGCCCTCATTTCTCCTCACTGCCATCTAGGGTGACCAGACGTCCCAATTTTATAGGGACAGTCCCGATTTTTGGGTCTTTTTCTTATACAGGCTCCTATTACCCCTCACCTACTGTCCTGATTCACATTTGCTGTCTGGTCACCCTACTGCCATCCCTGTGTGGAACTGAAGGGTGACTTCTGAATATACACAGGCTCCCATTACTCCTCAACCCTGTACAGGGGCCTGGGAAGCGAAAAGAGGGACTTTTTCTGGCTGCCCATTACTTCCTGGCTCCATGCAGAGATTCTGGGTTAAGAAGGAGACATTCTTCTGGTCTTAAACTCAAAGAGCAACTCTAGTGCCTTGAGAAAATTGTGCATGTGTGCTCTCTCCCTCAGAGCAGGGCCAAGAGTGATGTCTCATAAGTACTGAGCATGAAAACAAAGGAGTGCAAAGGACCAGCATGACAGAGAAATCAACCGTACACAAAGTGCTGTCAAATGCATAAAATAACCAAACTGAGAAAGATTTTTTGCTGGGTTTGAAGTTATGGTAATCTTAGATGCTACAAATAAGTTCAAAGAGTTTTCTGGAAGATCAGGCTGAGCACGTGCCCTCAAGTTTCTAGCAGCACTTTGCTGAGCAGACAGTAAACTTCACAAAGTAAACTAAAGCAGTTTGCCTTCCTAAATTAACAGGTAGTTCCAATGCCTGTTCTGCCTTTACAAGCAGCTGCACAAAACTGACAAGACTTGGATCAATTTCATTTTTGCAGTCCAGAACCTTGTGGATACTTGTGAAAGATGAATATGTCAATTTTATGCTTTTTTTTAAAAAAAATCACTGTCTATTAAGACTTAAGCACTCCTGTTTTTAAGATAAAAGGCTTATTTGTTTGCAACTTGATTGCTGCAATTTGGAATTAGTTTGTATATGAATCTATGGTTTGCCTTACTTGTAGGCAATTCCAAATCTCAGTTCAATAGCCTCCCCTCATCTTCACTGGTAGTGGTCATGATTACTTACCAGTACAGTAGTTCATGTAAACATTAAAATTCTGATTTCCTGGAATTGATCCTTTCAGGACTGTTTAATACAGCCATTAGATTATGTTAAAAAAAGCCAAAAGTCAGTGATTATGTCTAAACATGAAGGAGTTAAGAAAAAGAACTGAAGTAACCCTATGCAAAAGCTTACCATTTGGTGGGTCCCGTCTTTTTTCTGTTAAAAAGACAACACAAAAAAGTATTTATTCAAAAAGGAAAACTGAATTCTTCAACATTACACATCTCCATAACTTGTAGTTTTACAAACTATACAGACTTTCTACATATGAATTTTATTCTTATAGTAATATACAAATTATTCATAATTGCCAATGTTTTATTTTAGCTGTTCTACCGTCCAAGAACAGAGGAAAAAATATCAGATTTATGTCATTTATAAACTGACTTAAAACTGAAATAAAGTTTAGCACAACAGATCAGTGAAATCATTTATATATCAAAAGAGCCCCGATCCTGCAAGCGTTTATAAAAGACGGTTACTCACCTTTGTAACTGTTGTTCTTCGAGATGTGTTGCTCATATCCATTCCAGTTAGGTGTGTGCGCGCCGCGTGCACGTTCGTCGGAAGATTTTTACCCTAGCAACACTCGGTGGGTCGGCAGGGCGTCCCTGAGTGGCGCCGCTATGGTGCCGGATATTAACCCCTGCCGACCCAGCCGCCCTTCAGTTCCTTCTTGCGGCTACTCCGACAGCGGGGAAGGAGGGCGGGTGTGGAATGGATATGAGCAAACATCTCGAAGAACAACAGTTCCAAAGGTGAAGTAACCGTCTTTTCTTCTTCGAGTGCTTGCTCATCATCCATTCCAGTTAGGTGATTCCCAAGCCTTACCTAAGCGGTGGGGTCGGAGTGAGATACTGCAAAATGCAAACTGCTGAGCCAAGGCTGCAGTATCCCGTGGCTGTTGAACCAGAGCATAATGCAAAGCAAGGATGTGGACCGAGGACCATGGAACTGCGCGATAGATTCTCATGGGTAGGTACACAGATAGTAAGGCGGCAGATGAAGCCTGAGCCCTGGTAGAACGCATGGTGATGTGGCTTGGGGAAATGGTGAGCCAAATCATAACAAGGGCGGGTGCACAGCAGCACCCAAGATGAGATTCCTCTGAGAGAAACAGTAGGTCCTTCCTTCGGCAGCTACTGCGACCGAGAGTTGGGGCGAGTTACAAAACGGTTTTGTCCGCTCGACATAAATGCGAGCGCTCCACAGACGTCCAGGGTGCAATTGTTGTCCCCCATCGCGTTGAGTGTGTGTGAACATGAAAGGCCGAACCACCTTAGGGAGGAAAGCCAGGTGTAGTTCTAACTGCACCTGGTTTGTGAACAGAATGTATGGCAGAACCACCATAAGAGCCCTGAACTCGAAGACTCGTCTGGCCGACGTAACGGCTACTAGGAAAGCTGTCTTCCAAGACAGGTAACAGCGAGCAGGTCGCTAATGGGTCGATGGAAGAGACATAAGTCTGGTTAGACCCAGGTTGAGGTCCCAGGTTGGGCTGGGCGCGTACCTAAGGTTGTATGCGCTGCAAGCCCTGGAGGAACCTCACAAAAACCATAGAGTATGAGAACACAGAACGACACCTTAGCCTGGAAGGAAGGTAGAGATGGCTGCCAAGTGTACCCTTGGCGATGACACCGCTGGCCCTGCCCACGCCCTGCCCCTGCGAATCTGAAGCAGGACCCAATGAGCCGGGGAAACGGTGGAAGGCATAAAGGGCATTGGCCCTTCCATGGCATGAGGACAGCGTCCGAGATCGGCCGGAGAGAGACCTTGCGAGGAGCAAGAACCTCGTCATTCCGCGTTCTCGTGGTAAGCGAACAGGCCACATATGTGGGAAAAATCCCCACTGCGCTGGCAACAGAATGCATGACATCAGGCAGGGCGAGCATCATGAGACAGGAAAGGCCTGCTGAGTCAAAGCACCGAGGAAAAAGATGCTACCAGATTTTTTCGACGTTGGCTAATGCAAAGGTCCCAGAGACGGATGGCCTCCTGACAAAAGGAGGAGGACCATGTCCCTCCCAGGTTGTTTATGTAGGACATGGCCGTTGTGCTGGCTGTACACTGAGACGCCACTGCCTCGCAGCTGCTGCTGGAACCCCGTTACTGTTAGGTGAGCACCTGAGTCGAGAGATGACGTATCCGTCGTCAGGGACAGTGAGGGCTGTGGCGGATAGAGCGGCATCCTTACCCACACCAGGGAGGGAGTTAGCCACAGTGTAGGGAGCCTAGAGTGCTCGAGGGAATGGTGACTATCATGACCATTGGGCCCTGTCCCGGCGGTACGCCAATTTGAGCCAAACCTGGAGAAGACAGAGGTAGAGCGTAGCGTGTTTGTTACAAACTGCAGGCAGCCATGGAACCCAGGAGACCCAGACAAGGGCAAGCCAAGGTCATCGGGAAAGTTTGCAGACCTCGGATGATCGGTGCCATCGCCTGAAACCGTGGCTGTGGTAAGCAAATCCGGCTAGCTCGAGTCCAGGATAGCCCTAGGAAGTTCTAACCTCTGCGTGGGAACCAGAGTGGATGTTTCCATAGTGATCATCCAGCGACTAGACATGTGAATTTGGTCCTAACGATGCCCACACGCTGAGTGACTTGCGTCGTGGAGTATCCTCAGATAAGCCAATCGTCCAGATGCAGAAAATGCACATCCAAGGTCGGCGGAGGTGGGTTGGCGACTACGGCCACACACTAGGTTAATGCCTGCGGGGCTGTAGAAAAGGCCAAACAGCAGGATCGTAAACTGAAGTACCGATGGTTGGCTAGAAAGTGGAGGTATCTCCTGTGCGAGGAGGATGCAATGTGAAAGTACGCATCTTTCATATCGAGGTGGCATACCAGTCTCCAGGATCTAAGGACAGGATAATGGTTCCCAGGGATTACCATGTGGAACTTCAACCTTATCATAAACTGGTTTAGTCCTCGTAGGTCTACGATAGGTCTGAGACCTCCATACAAGTCGGGATTACGGAATAAGAGAAGTAAGTGCCCGTTCATCCATCAGCGTGTGCACCTCGTGTAAGAGGAATTGCGCCCGAGAGGAGTCCCTGAGAGGGACAGGGTTGAACAAAGTGGAGGTGGTACTCACTCTCCACATGTGTAGGGAACAGCGAACTGAAGTTAACTGGGATCATGCCAAGAGGCAGTAGGAAGTGGAATCCCGCTCGTAACCAGTCATGCAGCCCTCGGACGCACCTTTGAAAGTTCTATCTGGCTAGGCAACAGAGTGTTGGCCGTGTGGCTGGGGATGGAAAGGCCTGCAGATGGTCGTCGGCGTACGCACGCCCAGAGAGAGTACATTAGGACCCTGTTGCCCTTCAGGTTTTTCAGCCTGGGGTTGATTTCCCCGCAAAGAGGCCTTTACCACAATGGTAAGTCGTGACAGGCCGGAGTTTGAAACCTGAAGCCAGGAGATGCTCCTCATGTAACGAGGCCTGGAGAGAAGCTCTGGCCGCCTTTTCTCTTCCTCCAGAGGGCAATGAATTCTTGGCGGGAACTTGATGGAGAGCTCCATAACTTTATCCACCGTAATTCCAGGTGTTATGATTATAGGGGCTAAGCAGGGCTTATTGATTGCCACGCAGGGCTATAAGGCCTTGCAGAATGCACCTGCGGCCGAGTAGGGTCATTTGCCTAGCCCCTTCGATTTCGGGGGGGGTGGCGGCCTGTTGGCCATGCGTTCCCTTTTTCTCAACCAATGAATGACTAGTGAGCAGGGAAGGAGATGGACAGACAAGTAGTTGTACCCTCCATAGAGCATCGGCATTCGCCTGGATGGTCCGAATAAACAGGTCGGGCCCTCTAGTGGGGCAACCGCCGATAGGATGTGCACTACCGGTCCCCTACCTCCGGGACCTCTTGCCTGGAGGTCCACATTGAGTGCTACCTTCCATAGGAGGTCCTGATGGGCTCTCAAGTTGTGGTAGGACAACTGAATCGCGGTCCTGAGCATAAAGCTGTCCGGTGGGAAGACACTGATGCGTGCCCGGAATGGCCATGGAGGTGCCTGAAAAACCACGGGCAGAGTCCTGACTCTACCAGCACTTGCCCAACTCGGCACCTGGACCGGTACCGGAAGGCGCAGTGGTACCCGGAACGGATCCGGACCTGAGACCAGAGCGGTGCCGGGTCGAACGAGATTCGAGGTTGGGAGCGGCTCCGGTAGCCACAGTTGCCCAATAGGCAGTTGCTGGAGAGCACGAACGGGTGCCGAGATATATCGGAGTCGGTGAACGGTGACACGACCTGTTGCGCGCGAGTGCGAACCGTGCCGAGGAGAACAGCATCGGGATTGTAAAGAGGGTGGGAGTGGGAGCCCGACACGACGTGGGGCGTCTGCAGGTAGGACCTATGATCATTGAACAGGTTGCCACTCTGCTGCGCTGAACAGAGGATGGTCCTTATTCAAGGTGGCTTGCCAGAGACAATACCCACACCAACGGTGCGGATGTCAGGCAGAAAACTCTGTCAGGGCATGAGATCCCTCGCCGTTGGAAATTTGTCCTCGCGTGGAGGAACAGTAAGCTCGACCAACAGGCGTACCAGGGAGCTGTCAGGCACAGGATTCTACGGCCCTTGTGGGACCGGGATCGACAGTGCTTGATTCGCCAGTGCCCATCAGCAGGTGTACGGCTGCCGGTGCGATCTGGCTTAGACAGAGCTCTCTGTCTGCGGTGCTGTCGCACGGGAAGAAGAGGCAGGGGAGCTCGACACGTGTGGCGCCGAGGCCAGCAGGCAGGCACTGGATCGACGGCCCTTTATGGACCGGATCGAACGGTGCCGACGTTTGTTTGTGCTGCGGCATGCTTGTCGGAGCGGGCAATCCGAACTTACGATGAGCTCCCTGGCTGCAGTTGGCCGATTGGCACGGAAGAACAGGAGCAGGAGGCTCAACCACGCGCGTAGCGCGGGAGCGCCAGGCACTGGATCGACGGCCCTTGCGGACCGGAGCGACGGTGCCGCGTCGCTAGTTTGTCGGTGGCTCGCACAGGTGTCGTTGCCGGGTGATCCGACTAGACAAGCTCTCTGGCTGCGGTGCAGTTGGCACGGAACAGCAGGAGCAGGGCTCAACCACGGCGATATGCCACGGAGCAGGCAGGCACTGGAATCAACGGCCAGCGGGACCGGAATCAACAGTGGCGGTGTCCTCAGCGTCTCTGCAGGTGTGGTGCCAGGCGATCCAACTGAAATGAGTCTCTGGCTGGCGGTGCAGTTGGCACAAGAAGCAAGCAGGAGCCGGGTCGAGTCAACCCAGGCGCGTGCCGCGGAGCTGTCAGCACTGGCAGAAGAGCGTGGCTTTCCGCAACGCCTCAGAGATGAGGGAGACGGTGCGAGTCCGACTCGGTGCAAGTAATGGCCATGCCCGGAGGGGTCGGTGCGAGGAGGCGCTTCTGTCTCGCCGAGTAGCCTGCGCTCGTTGCAGAAGGTGGAGGGGAAATGAAAGTGCGCTCCGTTTTGTTCTCGGCTTAAACGCCTGCAAATTGGGCAACTTAGCTGTTGAATTCAGTCCCCGAGGCACCCTAAACAAGCGATAGTCGTGGAGTCTCCTGTCAAGCAACGGTCTAGGTGTCCAAGCACAGTCTAAGAAACCGGTAAGCCGGGCATGGGTTCCCGGCACTATCGGGAAGGGGCTACTGCCCGAACCCTGCCAACTATTATAAACTAACTAGACTAGTTAAGAAAAAAACGCATAAGTAATATGCAACTAAAGGATATAACAATGACTATAACACAAGAACTACGAGTAGCTAGCGGAAGCGGTGAGGTCGCTAAGCTGCTGCATCCACTGTTCCAACAACCGACACGGGCGGTAGAAGGAACTGAAGGGCGGCTGGGTCGGCAGGGGTATATATCCGGCACCATAGCGGTGCCACTCCAGGGGGCGCCCTGCCGACCCACCGAGTGTTGCTAGGGTAAAAATCTTCCGACGAACGTGCACGCGGCGCGCACACACCTAACTGGAATGGATATGAGCAAGCACTCGAAGAAGAATTGAGACTTCTCATGCTTACAGCGAAGCATATGCTTAGTCTTTGGAGAGTCAGGGCCTTAGATTATATGCCACAGACAGCCTAATCATCACAGCAAAATTAGAAGTTACAGAACTATAAAACCCACATTAGGAAAGAATTAGCAGTTTGAACAGTTTACACTGAGTAAGACTGTGCGGAACTAGCTACCTTTTTCCCCAACTGAAAATTTGATTAAGACCAATTTGAGGCCTTAACATTTTGTACAGTGACGTGTTCACATAATGTTAGCTTTCAAATGAAAAATTTAAAAATGTGTTTGATGCAAAGATTGTTAAAACAGAACTTCTAAAGAGAATGCACTCTGCTCTGTAAAGTCCCCTCTGAACAGACACCATGCAACTTTAGTCATTTAGGTGAAACTACTCACAATCTGAAGTGCTTATATAGCGCTTTTATCAGTAGATCTCACAGCACTTTATAAAGGAGGCATCACCCCAATTTTACAGATGGGGAAACTGAGGCACAGAAGTGACAACTTGCCCAAGGTCACCCAGCAGGCCAGTGGCTTGGCGGGGGTTAGAATGCAGGTCTCCCAAACTCACAGTCCAATGTTCTATCCACTAAGAAACACTGTCCCCCACTGAAGCAAAAAATATTACATTCTGAAATATTAGAATTTAATTGCAAGTATTTCATATAGGTCTAAAGCTGAACAAGCCAAATAGGGCCAACTTGGCCACCAACCTACAGCTTTAACTGGCAACCAGAGGGGTCAGCTGTGATATTGAACTATACCATTTAAAATGGCTTTCCCTCCAGCAATATTATTCTCTTCTTCACCCATATGCACTCTGTTTGTAAATGCTTGTGTGAGAGACATATTTGGGATCAGTTCATTTGTTTTTTGGAATTAAAGTGGGAAGGTTTAATTTAGATTTACTTTATTGCACAAACGGATGTGTGTTTTTATTTACCTATATTAGCTTCCTGATTATCCCTCCTAATGCAGCAAGCAGCTAAACTTTAAGTTTCTGGTTTAAAATTAGTCATCTAACTGAAAGCAGCCTTGATGTTAAAGGCACTGAGCACCCATACTACAAATGAAGTCAACTGAAGTGGCATGTACTCAGCATTTTTGATTAAGTATGGATTTAAGATGACTAACTTGTTCAAAGCAGGGTGTCTAATTACAGCTTTCAGAGCTACCTATTTTCCAGTCAGACAACTGAAACTGATCATAAAAGCTCTGGTGAGTAACAATTGGATTGCGGGGGAAGTGGTAGCTTTCCTCCCGCAGTTAGATGTTCAAAGAAAAGCTGCCAGCTGTTACTCTAGAAATGGCCCGGTGTTTTTTAAGATGACTCTTCAGAGATCTAAATTGGGAGCCAATGTAAGACTTCTAGTTCTGTTCCTTCAGAATTTAAGGTGAGGGCAGGTAAGGATATCTTTTCAGGAGAGGTAGAGAGAGAAGGGGCTGACAAGAAGCAAAGGGCATGGCTGCAGGTCTACAAGAAGGTTAAATTACCTTCCCGGCCAAAATCTGTAGCATTTGAGAACAAAAATCTCTCTCTAACACTCCACAAACCAATACTGCTTGGGTGTAGAGGTGGAAGATACAGTGAAGACTCTTTGCCCCTATTTCCTTTTGTTTTATCCATTTAGCTACATGGGCTTAAAACTTTTGTTTTATGAGTGTTCTCACCTGTGCTTGATTAGGAGTCAGTCACAGCCATACACCACCAAAAACCTCCAATCACCCAATCAGAACATGTTCAGTAATTTGTGTTTTTTCCGCTCCATTCTACCTCTCCTGTTTAATTCTCTCCTTCCTTCACCCAGATTCTCTTTCTATCCATCCATTCCTCCTCCAACTCAATTTCTTTCTCCTCTTGTTTACTACTCAGTCAATCTATACTCCTTTTTTTGTTTACCTGCACTCAGACCTACCAGACGATTCTGCTACACTCTCCCCTCCACACTGTTATTTCCCTTTTAGGGAACACCAGGGGTCTCCCCTCTTTTTCCTGTCTTCCAAATATCTATTTTAGCCTTGCTAGATGATGAGCTCCTGGGCACCTCTGGGTGGCTGTTGCTGCTGCTCCTGGGCACCTCTGTTAAAGAATCAGCGTCCTTATCACATCCCAGCACTTCTAGTAGGAAGAGGCTTGCAGAAAACGAGAAAGTGCAAGTACAAATTCTATGTGCGAGCCTCAGCTCCAAGAGGCTAGTTCAAAAGAGCATAGAATTGTTTTGCGCACTGTCTTCCAATGATGAAAAGCCTCAAGGGACAACTGGAAACTTTTCTAGTAGTCTTGCGGGCTAGTCAGAGCCTGCCAGAAGTATTTTGGCAGTGTGACCACTTGCCAATATGTCAGGTGGCACCTGTTCCAGGTGAAGTTTATTCTGAGAGATATACTAGAGTGATAGGATTCTTGTAAAAAGCAGAAAAAGATTAACATTCCAATGTTTGGCATTATCAAAAGTAATTCCTGGGAAGTCTAGAGTATCATCCGTTACCAAGACCACTCGATTTTTATGACTATTCTAATACCATGTGCAGAGACAGCACTAAAAGTATTAGTATACATTATTTCTACATCTGATGAAACAAGGGAGAGTCATCAGAAGCATTATGTAAGCATATCAATTTACTAATCAAGCTATACTTGTGTAGTCTTTAGATAAGTGAGAAATATAATAGCTATTAATTCAAACACCCAAAATTAGATAAAATCGTGTCTGAGGTATATAAATTCAGAACTCCATCTGGTGGCTTGATCAGAGAACTTCACAAGTTTTGAACATGAAAGGAAAAAAACCCTAGAAATTAATTAAAAAGGAGAACAGCAATCAACTGAAAACGATATAATTAAGTAGCTGTTGATTATGTAGCCTTTTTAATTAAAACAGAGAAACTTTACAAAAAACATGAATAAGTCAATGTTACTACGGTGCATAAAACAAAGTTTAAGAACACAAAGCAGTACAGGTTAATAACGGTGTGCTTATATTGTGTACTAAAATAAAAGTGTCTTTACATGAAAGAAATACTATAATAAAAATAATGCTAGTTTTAATAATCATCTTTCTCCTGTATTTTTGAAGAAAGTTTACCATGGCCAACATCATGGAGAAGTCTGCTCTGCAGCCATATATGAATAAAAGCTTTTAGAGTTTTAAAATGTTGCTTTACTTGTAGTAGTATCTTTATGAAAGTGAAACTTTGGGTTTGTGAAAGTTGCAAGGCTTATAGCTTTGGAGAACATATCTACCCAATGAATAGTTAAAGCAAGGCACCATTCCCACTAATATGTTCTAACTCTAGACATTCACAAAGTATTGTGATGTCAAGTGTCACAATGCCTAACATTTAAGTGCCTAAATAATCACAGGAACAACACTGCAGTTTAAAGCCTTAGTTATGCACGTTGGCTTCCTATAAAATGAATGATTTGAGACAGGCACTACAGACAGTGATCCACAAAAGCCAGCATGGTTGGTGGGGGGCCACCTAAGCTAGCAATGGGAGATGCCAATGAAATCGGTGTGTCCTAAGTCTCTATTCTCTCTTGGTGATAAGTGCCTATTTCTACCAGTGATTCACTGCCGGGAACCTCTCTCCTGGAGTCAGGAGGCAAAGGCACCAAGGTGTGTGTTGTGAGAAGGAATTAGGTGCCTGCCTTACTTCATACAAAACAGGAGGTGATGGTGGTGCCCACTTTATCACCGTTAGCTCATTGACTATTTTATTATTAATCATAAATAAAATAAAGAGTCATTAGGCACATGCAAATGCAAAAGCTATGGAATGACTCTGGAGCATGGTGGTAGATGCAGGGTCCAGACCCCTTGATTCAGTGACTATTTATCTGAAGTGGAACAACTTGAACAGGAGAGACTGAAGCAGTCTCACATCAGACTATCCCATTGCTCTAATCATTGAGCTCTAATTCTGAGAAATATGGGGATCCCTGTTCAAATCCTCTCCCCCTCAGACAGAGGGGGATTGAACCTGGGTCTCGTCTCCCATATCCTAGGTGAGTGTTCTAGCCACAAAAGTTATAAAGGGCACCTCCACCATCTCCTCCAGTCAGATTCTGAATGGAATCGAATCTGGTAGGTGACTTCTGAGCACAGCTACTGGAGCAGGCATGCATGCAAGACTGGTATCCAACCACCTATCTTTCTCTAGTTTGTGAATCTTGCTGGGGCTGAGATGGGAGAAGGTACCCAGACACCTACAGCGAGGCAGCAGTGTGTATACCCAGAGGCAGAAACTTAAATGTTTAGGAAACTTTTACTCTGAAAATTCAGGTGCCGAGTTTAGACGCCTACGGAGTTTGGTGGGAGTTTTGTTAATTGCAACACAGCCTAAAACAGATTTAATGCTTAAACCCAGACTTAGGAAACTACACAATTTAGGGAATCCCACCCAAAGAAATGTAGGCTCCAATCCTGCAGTGAGCTCTGCCTGCATGGGGCCCCAATGAAGAACAGAATTCAATAGGGAATGCATTGCAGGATCAGGCCCGTAGCCTCTAAATGTATTCAGGTTTTGGCCTCTGGTTTGATTACCAATTGTTAGGGCAGCAGATGTGTCAGTTTTTTTTTTTTTTTTTAAATCAAAAATAATGGCACAGTCATAGTAAATTTATTAAGTCACTTGACTGCCACATGATTTTTGATAAATATCCTCTTTGCATCATCAGGGGGACATCAATTATTTGCAGCAGCACCATCTACCTCTGGAGCCACAACCCTAAACTTGGCTCCAGTGTCCCTTGGGGCCGGACCTAGCACTCTGCTCTGGGTGTTGTAACCAGGTGCATGGGGGGTTGCAGCACCCTCCAAGTTTCACTCACCCAACCCTCCGCCACAGTGGGAGGGATGACTGGGCCATATTTGAGCAGTGCTGTGACCTGGTGCTCTAAGACAACAAACACCTGGAGCAGGGGGCCAGCCCCTAAGAACACAGGAGTTGCAGAAGCCCCCACTGCAGGGTGAGACACGGACATAGAAAAAACTCAAACAAGAAAAAAAAAGTATCATTTTCTGTGATTTTTTCATGCCATAACACATAGGTAGCCTTACCAATTGTGAATAAGACATTTCTCCACAAATAACTGGATTGATACCAATAGTCAATTTCACATGGACTACTGGACATACCAGATAGTAAGAGATTTCAGTTACTAATCATTTGGGCCAAATTTAAACAGAGTTAGTTAAGAGAACCCCAGAGCTGAATGGCTGGTTAGTTTAAATTGTCTACAACTTATGTAAAGATTTCCAGTTCAAAGTAAGCTTGCTTTACCCCCTCCCGTCTGTGCTTTCAAATACCACATATTAGCGGAGCCTCAAATTGCAAAGAGACTTTAAGATGAACCAATTTTTGTATTACTTCAGGAAATTTGTACTGTATATTTTTCTATATCACACATGAAATAAGCTTACACAGTGCCATATTCAGACATTAGTTTCACTAAGTTCTTATACAGCTTTCAGATATAGAAGTATCAGCTAATCCCCCCTACACCTCTAGCCTAGCCTCAATTTAATGAGGCATTAAATTGGATATTTACCAGATTTTCTTTGCCGTCGTCCAAGCAAATCAGTTACTGTTTTCCGGAATTTTTTAGCTTCTTCTTCATTAGCAAAATTAAGACCAACCTGACATGTCTGAAAGAAAACATAATCAGTTTTGCCCCCCACTAGAGATGAAGAAAGTTGTTTATAAGATTTTTTTTTTAAAAAAGCTTAATTTTTAGTATATTTCATAATTTAAGTGAACAGATTTTTTTTATGAAGGAATAAGTTGGAAACAATTAAGACTCATCACCTTATAATTTTAAGTGAAGAATGTAGAAGCAAATACTAACGCCCAATTAAAAAATATATTCAAATTGTGATTTTTTTTTTCCTAACAAAGTCCACATTTTGTCAGATCTTAGCAATATTTAAAGTACACAGAATGACAAAAAAGAAAATTATGTTAAGGATACATAAAAATTGCTTATGTCCCTGAAAATGCTTCTTTGGTGACACTAATGAAGCAACTATCAGTTGCAACTGAAGGTGCTATTTCTTTGTCAGAGAAAGAGCACATTAAAGAGGTGTTTTTGTGCTCCTGTTCCATTTGCAGTTTAGATTTTCTATTTTACCACTGACATTAGAAAAAGTTCTTATTTATAATTAACTCTGCAACAAGTTGCTAGCAAGAAGATATAGGTGATACTGTACTTTATAAAATTACTTGATTTACAAAGTGAAAGGTGAAAAACATGATATATAAAAAGAAGCTATTGTGCAAAGAAAAAAAGCAGGACAAAGATTTCAAAGAATTAAGTAAATACTGAAACTTACATCTCCAGCAAAGGTATGAAAATATCCTCTAGGACTATTATATACAAAATTATTGTACAGTTCCTGCTCCCACAATAGTTTCCCATCCTGGAAAGGAAAGAAATGCAGATACTGAAAACTGAAGAATTTTTTTTTTTTTTTAATTACAAAGACTGACTAGACAAACTTGTATTGCAATAGTGCTCAGAGGCCACAACTGGAGATCACAGCCCTATTTTGGTAGATACTGCATGTACACACACAGACACACACACAAAAAGAAGAGATGGTGTCTTCCCCACCGAGCTTACAATCTAAATCAGATGATGATTACTGGAGCTTGCAGGAAAGCCAAATTATTCGTACAGGTTACTATATTATTGCCCAAGTTTTCAGATATCATCAATACACTGGTTTCAGAGTAGCAGACGTGTTAGTCTGTATCCGCAAAAAGTCTGTGTTCCATTCTGTGCATCCAAAGAAGTGAGCTGTAGCTCATGAAAGCTCATGCTGAAATAAATTTGTTAGTCTCTAAGGTGCCACAAGTACTCCTGTTCTTTTATCAATACACTATATCTTTCAAAATTTTATACATATACAATGACACTCGTCAAAATCTAAATAATGGGACAAAATAAGACAGGGGCTATGGAACCTTTCATTCACAGGTTGCTGTGTCACATTAAGGTCAGGTTTGTAACAATTGGAAGACTACAAAATTTCACCTTTGTGAAGTGTTCTAAAATGACTGAATGAAAGGTGTTACAAGAGTTCAATATCAAAACAATAGGTGGTCTCAGTCCAGTGCCTAATGATCAAGTGACAAAAATCAGACATATGGCTCCTTGGTGCTCAAGTCTCTTTTGAACATGCGATTTAGGCATCTTTGAAAGCTTTGTCTGAATTGAGACACATTAGCAGGGTACAATGGGAAAATCTATTGTACAGTACATGCTATAGGGCCGGGGTAGGCAACCTTTCGGAAGTGGTGTGCCAAGTCTTCATTTTTTAACTCTAATTTAAGGTTTTTCGTGCCAGTAATACATTTTAACGTTTTTAGAAGGTCTCTTTCTATAAGTCTATAATATATAACTAAACTATTGTTTTATGTATAGTAAATAAGGCTTTTAAAATGTTTAAGAAGCTTCATTTAAAATTAAATTAAAATGCAGAGCCCCCCGGACTGGCAGCCAGGACCCGGGCAGTGTGAGTGCCACTGAAAATCAGCTTGCATGCTGACTTCGGCACCTGTGCCATAGGTTGCCTACCCCTGCTATAGGGTATACTTTTGTTTATTCAGCACTTTCCAAAACAGATACTCTCAGGTTGTGACACCTACTTGGTTTGGACCAGGGATCGTCAACCTTTGACAGGTGGCCCATCACAGAAAGCCGCTGGCAGGACGGGATGGTTTGTTTACCTTCAGCATCCACAGGTTCGGCCTATCACAGCTCCCACTGGCTGTGGTTCACCATTCCAGGCCAATGGGGGCTACGGGAAGCAGCAGCCAGCACATCCCTTGGCCCATACCATTTCTCACAGCCCCCACTGGCCTGGAACAGCAAACCGCAGTCAGTGGGAGCTGTGATAGGCCGAACCTGTGGATGCTGAAGGTAAACAAACCATCCCAGCCCGCCAGCAGATTTCTCTGACTGGCCATGTGCCAAAGGTTGCCGATCCCTTGTCTAGATAACTGCTCAGAGTTGGCGTACCAGTGATACTGCACCAACTCCCCATGATTTCCTCTAGAAACAGCTCACAGGAGCCTCTCTTTAAAATTATGGCTCAGATGAAACGATGCTTAGAAATGAAAAAAAAGTGTCTGTCAGTTTAATTTAAAATATGAATTTAAAAATGTCAGTTACACAGCATACTTAAATATGAAAAATGCCCCCTACAATTTCCTCTCCTCCCCCATCATAGAAACATAGGGCTAGAAGGGACCTCAAAAGATCATCTAAACCATCTCTCTGTGCTAAGGCAGGAATAAGTATATCTAGACCATACCCAACAAATGTTTGCCTTACCTGTCCTTAAAAACCTCCAAGGATAAAGGATTCCACAACCTCACTAGTAACCTGTTCCAGAGCTTAACTATCCTTACAATTAGGTTAGATACTAGGAAAAGCTTTCTACATCTTCCTTGCTTCCAGGGGTAAAAGTAGAACACAGGACTTACCAGTACGCGGGCCGGCGCCTTGGGCAGAAGGGGCAGAGCTGGGGGGTCAGCATTCCCCAGCCAGCCCATCTGCACTACCCGGCCCACGCCGCGGCAGCGCTTTAAGCAGGGTCCTTTGCCATGGCAGCACGGTAGGGATCTGGCAGGACTGCTGATGAGGGAGGGGGGCGCAAAAGGGGCAGCACTTTAAGGTCAGCTGGGTACAGGCCGGTACTAGCAGCGACTTTACCAGCACACTGTAGTGGCCCACATCAGCTTACTTTCACCCCTGCTTGCTGCAAACTAAGAGGATTACTTCTTGGTCAGGGAGAACGACTGATCACTGTCCATTTTGTTAGCCTTTTACATATATGAAAAATGTGTCTCCCTCATTCATTGCCTTCTCTTCTCTAGAACTGCACATTTCTTGTTTCACCTTTCTTTGTTGCTATCTTCTGCTGTATCTCCAATTTGTCTACATCCTTTCTATATGTGTCGTGCCCACAACTGAAGTGGAGGCCTCACCAATGATAAGCAGAGCTGAACAATTACTTCCCATATCTTATACATGGCACTCCTATTAAATACATTTTTTTACAACAGCACCACACTGCTGACTCATGTTCAATTTGTGACCCACTACACCACTCAGATTCTTTTCTGCAGTATTCCCTCACCAGTTATTCCCCATTTTGTATTTGGCATTTGATTTTCATACTTAAGTACTATCCACTTGTCTTTACCGAATTTCATAGTGTAGATTTCATATCAATTCTGCAATTTATCAAAATCATTTTGAATTACAATCCTGTTCTCCATAGTACCTACAACTCCTCCCAGCTTGGTGTCATCCACAAATTTTATAGGAAGACTCCATTCCATCATCCAAGTTATTAATAAAAATATTAATTATTACTGGACCCAGCACAGACTCCTGTGGGATGCCACTTGATAGGTCCTCCCAGTTTGACAGTAAGCCATTGATTCTGAGTATAGTCGTTCAGTCAGCTATACACACCACTCCTAGTAATTTCCATCGAGACCATATTTTCCTAGTTTGCTATCAAAATGTCACATGGGACTTTATCAAAGTCATACTAAAATCTAATAGGCATAACTCTTGCATTACTCACTTTATAAGATCCCTTTATGAAATTCATACAAACAATTCAAGGAAATGTCACATTTACTATAAAATGACTTACCGTAGCAAGTAAAAAAATTAGACAGAAAAGTTTCTCACCTTGATGTCAAATATTCTGATAAAATAAGACCTTTGTGGATTGTCTTTTACAAGGCAGGCTACTCCACAGCATTTTTTTGACCACATGGCATTGCGATCTGCTGCATATATCTGGACAACTGCTGAAGACATTGTCTAAAAAAAAAAAAAAAAAAAGATGAGAAAATTCACATTGGTTAAAGCTTAAAATTAAAAGTTCCACATTCCTTCTTCCATAGAATCAAACTAGGTGTAGGTTTCTCTAGATCAGGAAGCAACCAATCATCAGTTGTAGCAGAGCTCAGAAGGTCTAAACATTTATTTTTTTATATCCTTATGTAAGCTCCTCTAGATGTTCTTTTAAAAAGAACAGGATTTTGAGAGTTCTTAACCAGACACCAGCTAGTAGAAATGAATACAAGAAGAGGCAGATAGGTAACTAGGTAATTGTGTAGCTGATGGAGTTAGTATCAATTTGCAAAGCACCTATGCAAAAGTTAATGTGAAAGCTACAACACTCAATAGAGAGATTGATTCAATTAGGACTTGCTTACAGTAGGATTTTTAATGATGTTTTCACATGTTAATTAACGTGTGTCCTGTCAACTCTAGAATTTAAGATGAGGTTAGTTAAAACAATTAAAAACAATTGAGGGGTGTCTCCAATGGGATTTTTAAAGCCTAGAAACAGCTTCATTTTTCAGAAAGTTTTGCTTCTTCTGCAGCAAGTAATGTTTTAGCATCTTGGGAAAAGCAGCAAATTCCTACTCTTCCACATCAACCACCACTTAGGGCCTCACATATGGCAATTTATGCATTCCATTGACACTCCACGTTACTCAATTTCTGCAAGATTGATAGCACAAGTAACTCTTAGTCTCATTTCAGGGTCCAGAGACTTGGAAGCTCTGCTGGCAAAGCTCTTAACTTAATGTTACTGTACCAATAGATGTTGCAAGTCAACCACTATGAATATCAACTATTTTAGTCAAACTTCAAAACCAGTTTATTTTTTTAAGAACTGCATGTAGCGTAGCCTGAGAACATTGAACCAAGTTTTAATTTTAAATATCTATCTCAGAACCATAGAATTGGAAGGGACCTCGAGAGGTCATCTTGTCCAGCCCCTGCACTCAGGGCAGGACTAAGTATTAGACCATCTCCAACAGGTGTTTGTCTAACCTACTCTTAATCTCCAATGATGGAAATTCCACAACCTCAGTAGGCAATTTATTCCAGTGCTTAACCACTCTGACAATTAGGAAGTTTTTCCTAATGTCCAGCCTTAACCTCCCTTGCTGCAATTTAAGTCATTTGCTTCTTGTCCTATCCTCAGAGATTAAGGAGAACAATTTTTCTCCCTGCCCCTTGTGACAACATTTTTCAAGTACAGTAAAGGTTACGTCCTCAGTCTTCTCTTCTCCAGACTAAACAAACCCATATTTTTCCCCCAATCTTCCCTCATAGGTCACGTTTTCCAGACTGTTAGTCATTTTTGTTGCTCTTTGCTGGACTTTCTCCACATAATTTCATTTGAAGTATGTTGCTTGATGTGTCAGGCTTTTTTGAAGTTATCTGATTTGTTCAAGAGCTCAATTTCTGATAAAATATCCTCTGACATTCTGCATTCCAAAGCATCTCATATTTACCATGGTGATGTAATTATGATGTTTTGTACAAAATATGCCTTGAGGTATTATTCTAAAAGTCTTGATCTGCTAAACGGTAATATCTCATTGGATTGTATGTGAAGTTGTAAAGTTTTGCTATGTATGTGTTACTGAAAGATACTGTAAAGTTAGAAACACCCACAACTAGCCTTTCAGCTGCAACAATGAAGAAGCTAGACAGAGCTAATGCCCCACCAACAAAGACAATGGACCATGGATAAGGCTTGTCCTCACCTGGGAACACTTCATGGCAGCCATTATCCATAGGCTGTCTGACTCATCCGGAGTACAAAAGGGCTTGTGACCAGATCACATGATACTGAACTCTTGGTACCTATACTTTTCTACAAACAGGTCTGGAAACCTGGCTTGGAACAAAGGGGTTCTCACCCTATAGAAAAACTATATAAGGGGAAGTGACATGACCAGGACTTGATCCCCTACAAGACAACACCTGGAAACACCAGAGGAACAAAGACTTAACTGGAGAAAGGGTCCCAGGCAGGAAAGAAGAGGACTTCCTGTGTAAGGAAGCTAAAACCTGTTTGAATCGTCAGGGTGAGATATTACAGATTCAAATCCTATCCTGAGAGACTGCGATTTTGCTTAAGTTCCTAGGTAACCTGCTTTCATTGGTTTGCTATTACTTATAATCACTTAAAAGCTATCTTTCTGTAGTTAATAAACCCGTTTTATATTAACCAGTGTGTCTTTGAGTGAAGTGTTTGGAAATCTTAGCTCTGGTAACAAAGGCTGTTTCATATCTTCCCCACATTGAGGGGAAAGCTGACTAATTTAAGTGAGCTCACACCGTACAGACCCCTTTGCAATGCAAGACAGTGCAAGACTGGGAGCTGGGAAATTGGCTGGTGCCTCCATTATCGGTCCATGAGTGGCCTAGGTAAAGCACTCAGGTGACTCAGTTGGGTGTGTGGCACCACCTGCTGCCATGCTGGGTGATAACAGGGCCCAGAGGGGGCTTGCTGTAAGTCACTAGCAGAGAAGGGGCAGAGGCCAACCTAGCTGAATGGTTTGGGGGCACAACAGTTCCAACGGCTTCCTGGATCCCCCCCAGGGGTACAAGCCATCACATATCCTACAAAAATGATGCCCTTTTAAAAAATAATTCTCACAAAATACATTTCGTATGTTAAAGGGACATTTTTGCAAGGGAGAAAGCGGACCACTAACTAAAGAGGGGAAACAGTGAGAGTGACTGTACACAGAGCATTGCCAGCCATACAAAAATAAATAACTTTTGCTAACTTTTTCAGCTATAGTAAGATTAGGTGCTATTGGCACCTGTTATCATTAAAGGGTGATTTTCAAGTTGACTGTCCCTTTAATAAACTATCTCCTTACTCCAGGAAATATGAAGTCATTGCAACATGTCCTGAATGTCAAGAAGCTGGTTCTGTTGGACTTGAGGACAAAAGTAAAAAGGAGCAGATCCAGAATAGAGAACCCTCTGCTGAGGGCACATACCCATGACTTCTCAGTAAACTGGTTTAGGAATTTTCAGCTTGGATGTCACAGCTGATTTCACCCGTTACCTGGTCTCCAAGATTCAAAGAACCCAAACTGTGAAGAACTTTTTGGGTCAAAGCCAGCATCTTGAATTGTACTCAAAGATAAACTGGGTGCCACGGCAGTCAACTTATAAAAGCACCTCTAGTCCTATAACACCCCACCTCAAATTGATTCAACTATAGTGGCTTGATGGAATATTATATAGATTAGATCTAACTTTTAATGAATTGCACATGATTACACCCTTCATGAAATCTAAACCCAGTCTTTTACAAACTCTGTTAAGCTTTTTGAGCTAGTGTCACACTAAGATGGTGAAAGACTGGCTCTGAACTTAACATTTAAAGATAGATTTCCCCCTCCTTTAGCTAACACCAAGCTTTGTTTAGATATTTTAATTGCTGATCAATAACTTGCAACCCCGTGATCATAATAATGGATTATTCCTAGCCCTCTTAGAGGAAGATCCAATCTGAATTTTAATCACATTTGTAGGTATAAGATATAAAGCATTTCTAATGTCATCTTGAGACAAGGCGCTCAAGAAATATTTTTGCAATATGCATAAATATAAACATCAGAATCAAAGCTTACACATTTGCTAAACCACTGTTTGAAAAGAAAACAGTCATTTAGAATAAGGAAGCAATTAGTTCATGGTAATTCCAGATACTTTTAAAACTATGAAGTGGGAGTTTTAACCCCACTCTTTACTCCTGAACTCAGACGCAAACTTATTTAAAAAGCAGAAATGTTACTCAGACTGGAAACCACATAGAAACAAAAAGGTTTTTAAGAGGGATATGTTTACACTTCATTAAGTTTTGTATTTAATTTCTAAAATAGAGATGTTAGATGTGTAATTATATCCTGGATATTAAGTTAATGAGCATGAGATTCAAATTACAGTTCATGATACTACACACATTTTTTATTGTATAATCCTCTAAATACCTGGAAAAATTATTTGTGTTCATGTAGGAATATTCACTCAAACACTACCATTTTACTTAGTTAATTGGCTTAATTATGCAATTTATTCATCAAATTTAAAATTCCAAGATATCAAGATACCTAGCAGGCTCTACAAACCCATCTGAGGAGTGGTGTTTTTTTACCTTCCTAATCCAAGCTCTCTGAGAAGTGGTGTTGGGCAAGAATTAACTACAGAAGAGCTGCTTACCATATAGTAACAGATTTTTCAGGATGTCAGCTTGAATCCCACCGTAGGTGTGCACGTGCTCAGGATCAATGGTCTTTTGATCCATAGTGTCTGTCAGGGCCATGCATGAGCCCCCTTTGCCTCCTTTTGCTCTCATGGGAGGGAAGAACAGCAAGACACACCCTTCCCCCACCAATGCCATCAGAAAAAGAAGTCTGTATAAGTGGAAGACTCCTAAATTGGAGCTGGAGGGAGGGTCATGGACTGTACAGTGTGAACATCTGGGAAAAAACCCAACAGTTATTGTCAGGTAAATAATCTCTCTCTCTCGATAACAGAGTGGATCCCACAGTAGATACTTGGCAAGTAGTACTCCTTCCTTCTCCCGTATGGTAGAATGAGGAATACCAGCTATATCAGTCAAACCGTGATTGTAATACTGCTCTCCTGAACTTGGTACTTAAGGCCAATGCATTAGGTTTGATAAATGTCAGTGGGTTACTTGACTTCACTGCCTTGCCAACTTGGGAAACAGGCACATTTCTGAAGCAGGCAGGAGATGTTGCTTGAGTGAGTCTTGATGTTCAATGGAAGCCATCTAGTAGCACAGTAAGATATACAGTGTTATCCACTTAGATATTCTTTATGATGAGATGGCCTGGCCTTTGGAACTGCCATTTATAGCCAGAAGTAAGTGAAGAGAGGGTCTAAACGGTTTGATTCTGATAACGTAGTGAACTAAGGCACACGAAACACCTAGCATGTAGTTCTGTCTCTCATGACATAGCATAGTGCTTTGGGAAGAAGACAAGTGAACTGATTGATATGGAACTCTGGGGATGAACTTAGGGTGAGATTTCAGCACCACATTCTGAAGGGAGGGTCAGCCATAAGTGCTTGAAGTTCACTCTCCTGACAGACATAATAGCAACTAGGAGACAATCTTCTAAGTAAGTAGAATTCTTCAAGTGGCTCAAAGGGAGGCCTTGCGAGTCTCAAGAGGATGATGTTGACATCCTAGGCAGGAGAAGGTTCTCTGACCAGCGAGCAAGTATGTAGTAGGCCCTTGAACTTCAAAACAGTCAGGTGAGAGAAAACTGAGCACAACTATACAGGAGGATAGCAAGCTGAGAATGCTGTGAGGTGGACCTTAATGGACTTGAAAAATACTCTTTGTTATTGCAAGAAGCAGTTGAGGAGCATCTTCAAAACTGTAGCCTGTACAGGGTCTAGACTATGTTTCACAAACCATATCAAGAACTCTTTTATACTAAAAAATAAGTCGCTGCTCAGTGTCTTTGTGTTCTGTATCAGGAATTCCTGGACTCATTTACAGCAGACTCTGACTGAAGAACTTAAACATCATCTAGAGTGTCAGTAACAGGGACTTCAAGTCTGGCTGAAGCATCTCATTATCAAGCTGTGAAACCGGGTCTAGGCAGCATGGGAGCTGGATAGGTAGCGGCTGGACACCTATAGCAGGTCTGTCAGACAAGACTAAGTAGCTCTGTCTCATTTGACTTTGAATATCATCCTGGGGATAAGGGAAAATTGGTAGAAAGTAGGGCTGTCAAGTGATTTAAAAAACATTTGCAACTAATTGCACAGCTGTGCAATAGAATGGCACTTATTTAAATATTTTTGGATGTCTTCTATATTTTCAAATATATTGATTTCAATTACAATACAGAATTCACTTTATTTTTATTACAAATATTTGAATTGTATTTGTGTTGCCATGCAAACACCTGTTCTCACTTTCAGGTGACTTGCCAGTATTTATCGTGTTTTTAAGTTAATTGTGGATTTAGATGGATTGCTGAGGAGAGGGACAAGATTGAGCCTTTAAAATGAACAAACCATCCAAACAACCCCACACTTCAACAGCAGTCTCCCTTTATGCATTTGCCTTAAAACACAGCAGACAGAGTTTTTGCTAGACAACCTTTGTTGTGGGCTCTAATTTGCCTCTCATCCGAAATACCTGCTCTACTTGAAAGTTGTGTTGTGAATATACACTGCACATGACTTTTTACTCTCTTTACTGTTATGCTCTCCAATTTTTCTGCCTGAAGTTAGGAGTATTTATTGAGAGACAAGTCCACAACATAAAAAGATGCTGCAACCATTCAAATAAAGGTGATTGAGAAAGTGCAATGGAGAGCTACCACAATACTTCAAGTCACTCAGAAAATGTGAAGGATCTTAAGAAGGGCTAGAACAGGAGTAGTGTCCAACATATTCACCCTGCAGACAAAACATATTTAAAAAAATAAAAGGCAAGGGACGAACAAAGAGACAACCCAACCCTTTGCAACAGATTCTCAGTGCTACTCCAATCAACACAACAGGAATAGAAATCACCTACAAAAGTTCCCTGCTCAGGATTCCCCGGTTATGGAAATCCTCATGACCATAAAGTCGTGCCATGGGGGGTGGGAACGGGCAGTGGCGGGGGGGGGAAGAAGAGGAGAGAAAGGAGTGGCTGGAGATGTAACTCAAACAATATGAAGTTAATGCTGAAGAACATGGAAAGTTGAGATTGACTATTTTAAGATTCCTTGGCCTTCAGTGTTCCAAATTTTCTCTAACTGGGAGCTCTCTCTTTTTGGGAGAAGTTGAAAAGGTGGGTATGTCATGGATTTTAATGCTGACGTGTTTTCTCTGCACAGTTTATCTATAGGTTTTTGTTCAATTAACAATTGTGATGCTTTGTATTTAGATTTTAACTTTGAAGTTTTTAAGACACTTTGTACATAAATACATATAGAAGTCCAAGATATAAAAATTTAAATTAAAGAAGGCATATAATTCCTTAAAAAGATCAGACCAAGAAATTACAGCCCATTTTAAAATGGATTTTTTGCACAGGGAAAGAGAAAGCACACCATTTATTTCAATGAGATACTGATTTCACACTTATTTGCAGAAACACATCCACAATCTACTCCATAAATTAAACATACTGCTTATATTTCAATGAAGTTGCTTTCAGGATGTTTGTTAGGATTTTAAAATTATTAATAAAGTTACCATATACACCCCACAAATTCCTTCTTGAGAAAATGCAGTAAAATAAGCAATATCACATCCACATTTTCTGAAACTACCTTCACATTTTTGGTCATATATAGCATACACGACTTGCAAAATGTTATTAATGCAGTTTGATAAGCACTCAACCTGCTATATTCAAGGAAATAGCAATCCCCATCACTTTCCCCAATATTCAGACTACAGGAGATGCTTGTATTGTGGTTCACAAAAGTCCTACAATTAAGATGTGGCTAAACAAAACACCAAACTTCAGTTCAAATCGGACAACCCCAAGGCTGGTTCAAGGAAAAAAAGAAAAAAAAAACAAAACAAAGCATAATTTAACACCCCCCGCAACATCAATCCCAAACTAGAAAACAAGTATTACTGAAGCCTTCCAGAAACAGGATATAACCATAAACACATTCCAGTATAATTATGCCACTCAAAGCTCTCAAGTAAATATTTGACTGATCCATCTGTCTGCCAATTTGTCTAAGAAGATCTACTACACTAGATACCAGCTTGACTTCCTTCTACAAATAAAGAGTGGCATGTGAATATTGTAAAGACCTGTTTACATCATTCACTCATATAATCTCAAGTACATTGTGTTCCTGCCTATAAACTTACAAGATATGACTAGACAAAATTTGTAGCTACACGCATGACATACAATAGCTATGTCATGCTACTGAAGTTTTAAGTTTCAGTTACTTCCAAGCGAAAAAAAAATCTGACATTTTAGATTGAACGTATGTACCTTGCAGGTGCTCCTCTTTCCTACCCTAGAGCACAACATATAGTTAACACTCTAAGAAGTTCAGATATGCCCTGCCTCGGAAAAAAATTTTTTTTAATAAAACACTGGATATTCAGCCATATTTAAGTGACAATTTCTGATATGTGGTTTAAATCTAGGAAGTAAAGAACATTTCCTTGAGCTTTTTTCTGTTAATTTAAGGATTTTGAACCACCAGTTTATTAATAAAAACAGCCCCAAACCCTCACATTAAACCTTTGGGCATGTATGACATTTGGCTGCCAGCACTGTACTTAGTGGACATGGATGGATAATTTTATATCAAATTCCTCACAAAACCAAAAAAAAGTTCTATATAGCTGCCTTCAAGCGTGCAACTTTTGCAGAAGTTGTAGCACACAGAGCAGTGCTTGAGATGGGGTCTGTTCTATCTTGGAGTGGAGTTTGCTTGCCCATCATGAAGAGAGCCATCCCAACAGAGGCAGAGCTTGAAGATAGCGGTTCCATTAAGGATTGAACTCACAACCCTGGGGTTAGCAGGCCAATGCGCAAACCACTGAGCTAGTGTGCCAAAGTACATTTGAATTACCTTACCTAGTTAAAACATGAACAGAGGCAATTTCCTCTAACTGCATTCCTGCCTGATGTTAGCTAGTTACAGTTAGCTGCAATTGTTACTCATCCACCTATTGGCCTACTATTTTGGGATGGCAGTCACAAAGACGTACTTTCATCCAGAAAGATTTTAGCTCCATAACTGAGGATATGCACTTTCCCTACATTGGGTATCCAAGCAGGCAACGTTTGAAGAATATCACAAAGTTCCAGTGCTGATCTCCTTAAACTTAAGATTTCTCCAAGTACATTCCTTTACTTCTTCAACAGCTACATGTGTGAAGCGTGGTTCTTATCTAAAACCCCATCTTTTCAGAAAAATATAGCTTAACTTGTTTTTGGTAAAACACACAGACAAAACCCCCAAAACAGGTATAAATCTGAATTGTCAGGTATAATTTAGCAAGATGCAGACTCTGCCTTTTTATCTAAGGCATCTTTAAGTTTTAATAAAGTCACATACCACTCTGTAGTGCTTTCCACAAACAAAACCAAAACCCAATAAAAGACCCTCAAGTTTCCCTTTGACAGCAGGAGGAAAAGGTTACTCACCTTATGCAGGAACGACGCTTCTTTGAGATGTGTCCCCCTATAAAAGGCCAAAAGCCTAATGGGAAGAAATTGTCTCAAGTAAAATTGTATTCCATTTTGCTTATTTTGCCAGCTTTGAATTAAGAAGAAATTGTTTTGAGTTTATTCTTTACTGATTGTGTGTTAATGATCATTTTTAGAAGGATAGAAGTTTTATGGCTGTAACTGCCTTATTTACTGTTTGGTGTGAGTGAAGAAACAGCTGTGGATAACTCCCAGTAACAACTGAAATAATGCTGACTGGAGCAACCTTGAACACCTCCTGCATAACGCAGCAAGGTCCCAAGATTTGTATGGGAACTTATTACTATAAAAGAAGGGTGTATTGCCATGGGACTTTGGGTTCATTCTGCATCAACATTACAGCTTCAAACGTGTCCAACAGAGCCCAGCTACCCCTCCCTCATGTTCAGTTTCAGCTGGCCACTGGAACTGACTGAGCAACAGCAAGGACTGGTAAATATAAGATCCAGCTGGGGAGGGGCAGGGGAGGGAGAGAGAGAAAGAGAGAGTGTGAGACAAAAAGGAAGCATATGCTGATTTCGATGCTTAAACTGTACTCTCAATAAACACAGTATATTGCCTTATGCTCTTTAAAAGATTCTTTGTGCTTCTTATAAGCATAACACTATGAGTACTCCACTGTAGGTGTGTGTGAGCCCACATGCTGTCGACTGGAGAATTTCAACAGCAGTCTGTCCTTCCTGCTCACATGGCACCCATCTGGCCATGAGGCTAGCCAATGTGTATGTGCATTTCCTCCTCAATTCCTTCTCTACCACAGAGTCACTGGAACTTTGAAACAGAGAGCAGGAGGGTAGATCATGAAGCACCCACATCTCCAAAAGCCATTGCTACTGCACTAGGTAACTTCTTCAAAGTGTCCCTATGGGGGCTCCATTGTAGGCGACTCCTGAGAAGTACCCACCGCTGGAGGCTGGGATTCGGAGTCTAGTCTGATATAGAGGTCAGTACTGTGGCCCTGAATTGGGCATCTGAAGCCGAATAACAGTGATCTGCAAAGATATGTGCAAATGCTCATGTAGCTGCTGTGCAGATCTCTGATATGGGGATATCCTTGGAGAAGGCAATCGACAAGGAGATCGATCTTGTAGAATGTGTGCATATTGAAGATGGAGGTGTTACCCCCACACATACAAAACTAAGAGTTTAATATGGCCAGAGACCCACTTGAAGAGTCACTGAGCTGAGATCGCCGCACCTTTTGACTTATCTGAAATGTAGAGAAAAGTGTCTCAGAGATTTTCTGAAGGCCTTTGTTCTAAGTTGAAGGCCAAGGCCCTTCTCACACCGAGCTTATGCAGGATGGCTTCCCTGTTAGCCGCATGAGATTTTGGATAAAATGTTGGGAGCTGAATAAGTTGTTTCATGTGAAATGCAGAAGTCACGTTAGGAGTGAACTTTGGATGTGGCCTGAGTGACATTGTTGGGGAAGAACATAGTAAGAGGAGAATTTGCGATCACTGCTGCTATCTCCCCTATTCTTCTGGCAGAGGTAATGGTGATGGGGAACGCTGTCTTCACAGAAAGGTGAGTTAATAAGTGGCCTAGTAGTCTTTGTCAGGCCCTTGAATGCAATGGAACCTCAGCCTAGTTGAGTGGGGGTCCTGGGTTGTGAGAAAAGGTTTGCTATACCTTTAAGAAATCTCTTCATAGTTAGGTGGGAGAAGATTGTGTAGCCTTCTATCTGTTGGTGGAAGGTTGAGATTGCTGCTAAGTGACCCCTCAGTGAGCTGACAGACTCGATTTTGTTAAGGATAACAGGTAGTCTAGGACCACCAGGAAGATGGCTGAATCAGGGGTAACACCCCTGGGTTGGCACCTTATCTAAAATCTCTTCCATTTTTGTATGTAGGTGCAACGAATAGCACCCTTTCTACTGTGCAACAGTACCTCCTGTACTTCCCCAGAGCAAGATGCCTATGTTGTGGAATCATGAAGGAGTCAAGCTTTGAAACGTAGGACCTGTGGACTGGGGTGGAGGATGTGATCTTCATTCTGTGACAGGAGGTAAGGGGTAATCGGTAGACTTAATGCCAGCTGTGATAGGTAAGGGTATCATGTCTGTCAGCACCAGGTGGAGGAAACCAGAATGATGTTTGCTTTCTCCCTTTTTATCTTTAACTTCCAGCAGCAGAGGGAACAGGGGAAAGGCATAAATAAGACCCTTATCCCACAGAAGGAAACCATCTCCCCTGGGGTGTTGTCGGATCCCCTTTCTGGAGCAGTACCGCAGGCATTTCTTGTCTTTGAACTGGTCTTAAGGTCCATTGCTTGTTTGTTGATCTGCAGGCCCAGACACAGAAACAGGTCCCAGGTGACCTGAATGACTTGTTGGGTCTATGCAAAGGATCATGCCCTGAAAAGGCAATCATTCAGGTAAGGAAAATCATGATGCCCTGAGCGCGTAGATGGGCCACCACTACCAAAAGGACCTTGGAGAATACTCTGGGGGCTAAGAGGCAGAAAGGGAGCACTCTGTACTGGTATGGTTCTGGTCTAGCGTGAAACTGACATAACGTCAGTGCCTCAGTATGATGCAGATGTGAAAGTATGGGTCTTGAAGGTTGAAGGCCAAGAACCAGTCTCCTCCTCCTAATGCTGGGATGAACGTTGAAAAGGTGATCATCTTGAATTTTTGCACTCTTACGTATGTTGAGTGCTCTGATGCCCAGTATGGGTCTCCAGCCTCCTCTTTTTTTTTCTTCAGTATCAGGAAGCAACGAGAATAGAAACTTTTGCCCCTGAGGTGCATGGGTACTGGCTCTAAAGCGCCTATCCTGAGGAGATGTGCCAAGACTACTTCTATACCTGACTTCCCTGCCAGCTCGGGGCCCCAAAACCCTGTCTTGCTGAGCCAGACACTCCTGTTTGCTCCAACACAGACTCAGGATCTGAATTACTTTCCCCAAAACTGCAGGTTTACCTGAAAGCAGCTGACAAAAGTGTTCCTGTTTTTAACACTCAGATGCTCAACTCTCAAGGGGGTCTAAACCCAAATAAATCTGTTTTACCCTGTATAAAGCTTATACACTTCTGACTCCACAGACTTTGATAACATTAGAATAAAAAACAGCTCAGAGTACTTAATAAAAGAGAAAATGTAGGTCGACTAAATCTTATTTATTAAAGCTATCACTTTTATGCCAACACAGACAAGCACACACCTTCTTAATATGAACCAACTTCCAGAGAAGGCTACTAAAAGTAAAATCACTATGAATGACAGCTCAAGATATACGCATTCCACTAGTGTCCTGACAGCTCGCTCAAAAGTGAACCCAGTTAGTATATATAAAAGACATAAGGATATATAAAACAAAAGTTAGGAAATATTTCAGCAAGCCAAACTCTTAGTTCAGTAATTAATGTACAATAATTGCTTTGTTACTAACTGAAACTAGAGATAAGCAAGTCAGTAAATGTACATAAGGTCAATTTATAGCAAAATGTTTGAGTCTGTTAAGATGCCTAAACACCCTCAAAGGCCAAATTTTGACGGGCAGCTGTGATTTTGGAAAAAGTAGCAAAGAAAATTTAGCAGTTATAATTACATCGGCTGAATTCAAAAGCTATTGTACATTGTACACTCAGAAGACAAGCCCTTTGTTTGTGGTTGTTCTTGTACAAATCTTAACAAGTTTGAAGAGAAAGTACTACAATTCCTTTTCAAGTAATATGTACTACAAATTTAAATTCTCTGTAGAAACTGTGGGTTTACTTACTGGGTTGTTTTTGAATTTTGTTACATTGTTCATTAATTCCCTCCACACTATACATCTTCACCCTAATCCTTTTGGTTGTTTTTCTTAAGACTGAGGAAGCAGGATTTTAGGGAGGAGACTCGAAACCAAGTGACGAAACACAGAGAATTACCACAGGACCAGAAGTCATCCAGAACCCTCCTCACAAATTCCAGGATACTCTATAAACACCCACGGGGGAAATTTTCAACAACAAAAATTAAAGCAGAGCCCTAAAGGAAAGAGGAGGCTTAGAAAGGAAACCAATAGGTCTAATGAGAGATACTTAGAAATTGCCATCCACATCCAAGTGATAGTCCATCTGTCTAACAGCAGCCAGGATCAGGAATCAAATGGAGAATTATGAAATAACCTGCCAAAAGAAGTTTCATCCAAACACTCTCAGTTTCTGTTTTGCTTATACCATGAAGCATGAGGGTTGTATCATTATACATTTATCAGACACAAATAACTATGAAAAAGTTCTAGTTTTGAATATTGGAGTTCTGGATTTATTAATTATTTGACTCCTACTAACCTCTGTCTCACTGCTACTTTGCAACAATAAATTAATGAATAACTAGTTAAAAATATATGTATTTATTTTAATCAATTTTAAGATTCTAGCCTTTCACAATTTTATTCCTAGACTCTTGTCATGCAAAAAAGTAATTTCACTTGCCATTTGTTATTTTGTGTGCTTTGATACGTTTCCCCCTTATTAGGCTACTCTCTAAACAGAATGCTTACTGAATGAAGTTATACCAGGATAGTAATATTTTACTGATGGGGAATAAAAGTGAGGAAAATTGAAATCTTGAGATGTGGCTTGCCAAGCAATGCAATGTTCAGCTACAACAAGAGAACAGAGGCCAGGTTGGACTATTAAGAAAAATAACCCATGCAAATATGGGATGAAGAAAAGATAAATTAAATTAACTTTTGAGTAATTGTAACTGTTATTCTTGACAGTATTTGCCTTTTTAATCTGACATCCATTAATCACAAGCAAACATCAAAAGAGAAAGAAACCCTTTCTTCTTTTTCCCCATACAGATGAGTCTCTTCTTTCAGAACCCATCCCAATATCTCTATTGATGACAGCTTTTCCAGACAGCAGTTAACCATTACTTAAGACTATGAACACTATTACTGTGGAGACCTACAGGCAAAAAGCATAAAATACTGACTTGCATAAAATAATTTACCCACAGAATATGTTCACCAAGAAAGAGCAGCTAAACCTGTTTCGCCCCTTGTCCCCCAACACCTTTGGCAGGGGTGACACAGGAAGACATTACGTTTATAGGATTCAAGTCTTTGATTGTATAATACACATGCTTCTTTCATCCTTTAATGCAGTGGCTCTCAACCAGGGGTACATGTACTCAAGAGGCTATGCAGGGGTCTTCCAGAGCATACATCAACTCATCTAGATATTTGCCTAGTTTTAAAACAGGCTACATAAAAAGCACTAGAGAAATCTGTGCAAACTAAAATTTCTTGTTTTATGCTGCTCTACACATTACACTGAAATGTAAGTACAATATTTATATTCAAATCAATTTTATAAATATGGTAAAAATTAGAAAGTATGCAGTTTTTCAGTAACAGTGTGCTGTGACACTTTTGTATTTTTATATCTGATTTTCTAAGCAAGTAGTTTTTAAGTGAGGTGAAACTTGGGGTACACAAGACAAATCAGACAAGGGATACAGTAGTCTGAAAAGGTTGAGAACCACTGCTTTAATGGACTGCAACTATTCCATTTGCCATAAACAGATAGTTAAGGGTTAATGCCTCTTTTACCTGTAAAGGGTTAAGAAGTTCACCTAGCCGAGCTAACACCTGACCAGAGGAACAAATGGGGAAACAAGATGTTTCAAAAGGAAGGAGGGAAGTTTCCTTTGTTTAGTCAGTTTCAGCTGGAGTGAAAGAGATCAAGGAACCAGCCTCTTATCAGAGTAGTAAGTTTTAGAAAGGGATAAATAGGTTTATGTTTATTTTCTTTGTAATGTGTCTTGGTACCATTAAGGGGATTATCAAATTTGGGTATTCTTGTGTGTATTAAGATTTTTGCCCAGGGAAACATCCTTTGTGTTTTGAATCTGTTGTCTGTGAGAGTAGCTGGTATGCTACTCTCTCCCAGAGGGTTTTCTTTTACCTTTCTTTTCTTTAATAAAAGCCTTTTTCTTAATACCTGATTGATTTTTTCCCTTGTTTTAAGATCCAAGGGGGTTGGATCTGGATCCACCAGGAGTTGGTGGGAGAAAGGAGGGGGGATGGTTAATTTCTCCTTGTTTTAAGATCCAAGGGGTTTAGATCTGTGTTCACCAGGAAATTGGTGAAGTCTCTCACGGCTACCCAGGGAAGAAAAGTAGTGCTTGTGAGTGGTGGCAGTGATACCAGATCTAAACTGGTAATTAAGCTTAGAAGTGTCCATGCAGGTCCCCACATCTGTACCCTAAAGTTCAGGGTGAGGAAGGAACCTTGACACCATTGGAGAATATTCTGTTTCTTTAAAATGGAGTCAAACTTATTTTATCAATTACAGAAAAGTCAATATGCGCAGCAATTTAAAGCCACAAGCTCTGAACACAAAGAAAAAATGTCCACTCGTGAAACTTCTAGCTAAAATGCTAAATTATAAGATTTTTCCATATCAGGTATTAGCTTTGATACCTTTCAACACAATGTACCATCACAAAACAAAAAGCAGACTCTCTGTACTGATAGTCTCAATGTGAGCCTCTGCTAACTACAACTGTTCCAGATAGGCAGGCAGCTTCTCAAGTTGGTAGATCTCAAATCCTTTAAGTATCTATAGATCAAAGATCAGCACTTTAAACTCTGCCTGGAAACAAAGAACTGGCCAGTATAAATTTTGGATACATTTCTCTGAAGGGAAATCATATTTTTTTTAAGCAACGCAAGATCAACAGTTTGACTTAAGCACTAAGACCATGGAAACATGTTTATTTAGAAGACTAAAACATGCATAATTATTATAACAAAAAAGAAAAACATCTGAAGGATGCTAATAGATTCTAGAACAGACTGACTGATTTTCCATCTCTATGAAATCTTTGCAGTTCTGACGGTTTTCCCACCACCATGAAAGAGGTTATATTTTTCTAAACAAATATAATCTAAAAACTAGCAGCTCAGCACTAATGAGCAATACTGTAATAGCAAACTAATTTTCATATGATTGAGTACAGAAGGGGTAATATAGCAGTCAGGCTTCAATATGATTCTCATAAGTGTGTTAATACATTTAAGCAACTTTAAAACTTCAACCTGAAAAAAAAAAACGACACTCTTAATATACCATACTGCGTATTATTAGTAGGTCACAGATTTGATTTCTAGCCTAAGGAAAGCTTACAAAGCAGAACAGTACTCCAATCAATCACATTTGCTTCCTAGGTTAAGACTATATTAAATTTGAGTAGTTGCACATATATTGATATTATATAAACTTTGTTAAAAGAAAATCATGGTTCAATGTCAAGCATGGAAATCCAGAATTAAGGTTGACCATTCAAGAACAGGAAAATGCATTATCAGCTTCTGCAGTTTTCCAGTGGACCTGTTCATGGGCCTTCACAGCTTTCTGTAACAAAATGATCAGTGAATTACAACTGTACATTGTCATAAAACATACAACCAACCTGAATTTAAGTTTTGTTCAGAAGTGAATTTTCCCAGAACAGATACTGTTACAGCCTTCAAGGTGTCAATAATGCCACTCAGGTTTGTACTAGCAACCCAGTGCACCACATAAACAAAATATTACACAAATTAGAAAAACAACAAGCTTTCAGTTTTTACTATTCTGACTCATAAGAACCATTTGAAGTTCACTCAATTTAGGAAAGACAAGAAGCTCTGAATATAAAATACACTCAATACCTTCAACCAAATAAAAAACCCAAACTCAAAACCACACCACATTTTTTTGCATTAAGTACAGATTTCCATTTACACTTCACTATCTAATACTCCTTTGGGCTAGTCTGAGTTTTTTTAGTTTATTTAGACTACAGCTTGAAACAAAAAAGTGCTGAGTGTTAGTGTTGCTGCTTCAATTCTACAGCCAAATAACTCCTAGGGAATATTCTCCTTTCTGAATGAAATATGAAAACAAAATTTTCAATCTGAAGTTCAATGGAAATTTAGTCAGCAAGTATCACAAGTCCAAAGAATATCAATGCATACTAATCACATTTTAGATCTGAAGTGTTATATACTTCTATATCAATTTGTGAAAGTACTGGAATCTCTTCTCAATTTACTGAAATTGATGAGAGACTCTTCAGTGGTTGGTGGCCCTCTGATGCAACAGAAAATACAGCAGCAGTATTGGAGACAGGTCAAGAGCTTGTCACGTCTTGCATAAATGGAGGACTTTAGAAATACATTTTAGTGGCTTTACTGTGGTAGATTACAAATTGTGCGTCAGCAATATATCTCAGGTGCAGCAATCTGCCTCATTGGTTTAATCAATTAAGAACCTGCATCTGTGCTGATTTAATCATTCATTTCTTCTAATTTAAGAACTGATTTTTCATATCATTGGGCCTTCTGCTAGAAATCAAGCTAATACAATTCATATTTCTGCAGTGACATTTAAATTGTCTACAATGCAAACTGGTAGAATAGAAATTCATAGACTGAAAAGGTGAGGAATGGTGGTATATAATGCCCAAAGGTACAGGCCAAGCTTATTACCCAAAGATGTTCAAACCACAAGGCATATTCTACTTCTACTGTAGGCCTAAAATCCTTCACTCCCAAATAAAGAGCCTGATTAATGTAGACTTGGGACTAATTCCTAAATTCATCACCTCAACTTTCCCCTTCCCAAAATAGGTACATGGCAATTGCTAAGTATACAAAATAATAAGTTTAACTGACTAGTGAAATGACTGAAGGAATCATTTAGTCTTATTTTCCCTCTAGGAGAAAAAGATTTTGTTTGATATATACTCTTCACTATCAACTAAAGTCAGTAGGAAAGACATTTGAGCAGTTTCATTTTTCTGATCCTACTGCTTCCTTTTAACAATTGAAGGAGGAAGCTAATCTGTGGTATTTCACTTAAAAAAAAAGAAAACCACAAAACCACACCACTATAGGAGGTTCATAACGTTCTTCCTCTGTTTTCAATTAACCAAAAAAAAAAGCAACTTGGCCTTTATATAGAGAGAAGAGCTTTCTCAGATGTGGCTGTCCATATTTAGCATCATAAATAGGCTGGGCAGATTATTATTTTTTTTAATAATTGACATGTCAATGTTTATTTTTAAGGATTTTTATTTTTGTTGATTTATATTTTCACAGTTGCAGGAGTTATGGTGGGGACAGTCATTGAGGGGGCAGAATGTTTAACAATATGCTGAGATTCAAAAAGTTAAGGCTTTACAACAGTTAACAAATTGTAAGCATCACATTGCAAAATATACAAAGCAAATATCCTTAAATCAAAATCTAGTAAGTGCTCAAGTAGTATTTTTTTTATTTTGCTCATCTGTACATTTCAATTATCACCTACTGAAATATTTTATCTGGGTTTAATGTGTACAATGAAATTAACATTTACTGATAAAAATCTAATCCTTTCAAGTCTGTTCACAAACCAAATGATGCTTCTATTGGTTTTTGCTGGGGGCAAGAGTGAGCAAAGGAAGAATGTCTACATACAAAGTCTGGCCCTAACTTAGAAAAAGAGATAAAACTCATAAGAATACAAAAACAGGAAATAACTTGCATTACATTCAAAGCAATACTACAAAATTCAGTGGTTTCAAACCTCATCTTGAAAAGTAGCCGTCGCTCCCTCTTCCATCCAATATTTGTTCCATTAATGTACTACTGGTAAGTCAAGTTTTTATAGGGTTTTGATAAAAACCTTAACATTCCATATTAACTTTAAGGCATACAGTAACGACTCACTTAACGTTGTAGTTATGTTCTTGAAAAATGTGACTAAGTGAAACGATGTTAAGTGAATCCAATTTCCCCATAAGAATAAATGTAAAAGGGGAGGTAGGTTCCAGGGAAATTTTTTCCACCAGACAAAAATTATATACATATAGAGTATAAGTTTTAAACAATTTTAAATATCAGCAGTGACTGAAGCTTGGTTCAGCTGCTCCTCTTGCTGTTCTTTCCAAAGTGCCAGGGGACAGGGTGTGTGCACAATCCCCAGCTTTGACCTAGGCCCACCGCCATTCCCCCCACCTCCCCTCGAGCATGCTGCATCCTTGCTCCTCCCTCCCCACCCGCCTCCTGAATGTTGTGAAACAGCTGATTGTTGCAGGTGGGAAGCGTGGGGAGGTAGAGGGGAGTTGCTGATCCAGCTGCTGTGGGCAGGAGGTGCTGAGGGGGGGCGTGAAGGGGAGTTGATAGGGGAGCCGCCAGTCCACCCTGGTTCCAAGCCCCCACAGCCACATAACATTATAAGGAAACATTGCACAACTTTAAAATTAGTTTGTTCTCTAATAGATCAGTGACATAACAACGAAACAACCTTAACTGGGACGACTTTAAGTGAGGAGTTACTGTATATTTTAAATTTAAGTTGGTCAGTACAAAGCCTGGCTCCAAAGGACACATACTTGTCTGACACATAAAGGGTTCAATTTTACTGGCATAACTAGTCTAACACAAATTCCTTGAGAAGTTAGCAAAAAGACACTCTTTATTGAAGGCTATGTACATGGAAAAAATTTAAGTTTCAGCTGTTTTCCCTACAATTCTGTCTAAAAACCTCTCACTTTTAAAAAAAGATAGGAAAGGTATTTTTTCCATATTTATAGAATGCAAACAGCTACGCTAAAGTTCCCTTAGTTTTTCAAAACACAAGGAAAAAAATCTCACTTTTTGGGTTATGGCTAGGTATAGAAGTTTCTACACTAAAGGACATTTTAACATTATGACCATGTGAAAATATATTTTAATGTTAAAAAATGGAAAACCTATGAGGAATATTTCTCACTTTTGACCATGAGCCTTGACACAACCTTCTAGTTTTAGACTGGCCGTATCAAAACCATAGAAGATCCACCAACCACACTGTCCAGAAAATGTATATGAAACAAGAAAGCTGGATGGACATTAAGGGCCTTAGTCTGCACAACAGAAGAACACTAAGATCTTTTGATATAGAACATAAGAATAAAGGTCTCATTGGAATGGGGGTACAGCTGTTAAGAAATGTTTACAGGATGTTATGCTTATTAGTGTATAATGCCACCACTATCTTTAAGAGGAATCTAGCATGTGTTCTTAGCCCTACTTTATCCGTGTAAAATCTGAAACAAAGTGAATTTGCCATTTGGGCCTGAAACCCTGCAAACTGAAATAACTTTCCTGGTTACAGTGACCCGTGATGCAAAAAAACACCCCAGAATAAGCTCTAATAAGCTGAGTGGTCCAAGAGAAGCTTTCATCACCTTTTTCAGGACCACAATATTCCACAGCACCTCTCTTCTTCTTCTTCTTGGTAGGCTATCGATCCGACGATAACAAATCATCTATTGTTGGTCTCATGGTATGCCCTCTGATGGCTATAAAGGTGCAATTCTAAAGGTGCACATTTGGCTGCAGATGGTGCATGGGAAGTACGCAGTCAATGGGTTGTGCACTGCTGGTGTTCTGTGATGTCATTCGCGTGCCTCTTGTAGACACTAGCAGCAGTCTTCCTCGAAGGCTGTTATTTCTGACTGTTGCACGCCACTGTGTTCTGTCGCTGGCGTCTTCAAGGTCCCTGGGTTTGACACTGCTATACTGCAGATTGGCTTTGATGGTATCCTTGTAACATTTTCATGGACGACCTATATGCCAGATGCCCTGGGAGAGCTCACCATAGAGAAGCTGCAGGGGGATTCTGTTGGCATCCATGCAGCTGACACGACCGGTCTGATGTACCTGTGCATTCATGATCATCATTTCGATGCTTGTCATCTGGACTCTCTCGAGGACCTCAAGATTGGGCACTTTGTCTTGCCAGCGGATCTTCAAGATGTTGCGGAGGCAACGCATGTGGAATGCTTTGAGCTGCTTGATGTGACGCCTATATAGTGTCCATGTTTCACACCCATACAAAAGAGATGAAAGAACAGTAGCTCTGTACACAAGCAGTTTTGTTGACATCCGGATGTTGTGGTGGTTTAAAACTTCGACACACAGACAGCCAAGTGCCTGGCTTGCTTTGGATATTCGTGCATTGATCTCATTATCCAGTGATCCATCACTGGATATGACACTACCCACCACAAGAAGCTTTTTAATAGGAGATTCAATGTGACAAGGGGCTGCAGAAAAAAGAAGTCACCTGCCACTACCTCACTCATGAAAGGTTGAGCTAGCAGCCACACATACTTAAGTTAGACTCAGTCAGGCTGTGTGAGACAAGTAAGGGGATCATACAGGAGTGGTAAAGTACAAACAATCCTATTCCCCTTGGCCTTCCTGGTACACTGCTTCCAAAATGTCAAACAAAATCATAGCCCAGGTTGAAGTCTTGGGTCCACTTAGTCTGCTTTGCATTGTTTGACTAGTACACAGTAAACATAAAATGGACAAACTGAGAATTCCCTCTATCCCAGGGTAATAAGTAACACCTTCTACCATCTGTGACTAGCTATAAGATCCCAATAATGACTTGAACTCAGTTATGCAATGCCTCTTTAACCTCTTATCTGGACTACAGCAATGCAACATATGAGGTTACGAAGCCATCAGCCTTTAGGAAGCTATAGCTAGGACATACTTCTGCAGTGTCTTCTAAGCAACACAGGATACTGCTCCTGCAAGTACACTAAACCTGTTTTTCCCCTCTACATTGGCTTCTTATAGAATATCAAGTTCAAAGTCTTAGCCCTGATCTTCCAGACACTGAAGTGTCATGGCTCGGGATAGCCAAAAGAACCCTTAATACACGGGAACGAGGACAGTGATCAACAACTCAGTTTCTCAGGTGGAAAGGAACATTCTACCATAAAGTAACGCTCATCTGTGCAGAGCTTTCTCAGGAGCTGGTCCAAGACTGTGAAATCAACTCCTACATGAACTAAGGTAGGATTATAAACATCATCACTTTCCACTTCAAGTGCAAGGCACATTTCTTTGACCACGAAAGCTTATGCTCAAATAAATTTCTTAGTCTCTAAGATGCCACAAGTACTCCTGTTATTTTTTCTTTGACCTGATTTCTCTGTCCAACAAATAGCAGCATATACATTTTAAAAAAATCGACCAAACTTACCAAAAGAAAACTATATTGCACATACAATTCTCCTGCTAGCAGGGGTGGCTCCAGGCACCAGCGCAGCAAGCGCATACCTGGGGCGGCGTGCCGGTCACCGTGAGGGCGGCAGTCCGACAGTGTTCGACGGCATACCTGTGAGGTGTCCACCGACCCCGTAACTTCGGTACGGGACCAGCAGATCACCCACAGAGATGCCGCCAAATCTGTGTGACCAGCGGACCACTTGCATGTGTGCTGCCAAAGGCCACCTGACTGCCGTGCTTGGGGCGGCAAAAAACAGAGTGGACTCTGCCTACTAGGGAGAGAATGAAAGAAAACAAAACACATGTGACTGATGTTAGTTGCATCACTTAATGCACTATTTGAAGACACTCAGATGCTATGGCAAGGAGGGATGTTCTAGAATAGCATATACAATAGATAGGGGAGCCCTCTACAGACAGAAGTGGCATGGCCATTATCCACTGGGGGAAAATCTGATCTGCTTCTCTGACTCAGGAATCTCTTGCAAGGATTTATTATGAACCAATTCAGCTTCTCTGATATCTGTTATAGTTCAGGGAAACTGCACCAGTATTTCTTCCCACAACCATGAACAGCCCCTAAGTTTCTCAGCCATCGCACTTCTTGGGCAGAGAACCACGTCACTCCCACTCTTAACTGGGGGTTTTCCAGGCCACACATTTCTCTGCCCATACTGTCTTATTCCCAGCAAATCCGACCCATAGAACAGGCCAGCATCTGTACTTTGCTTTGTCCAGAGGCTATCAACAGTGTAATTGCCCACAATTATAAGTAAGGCTATGATTACGTCATGGAGATCACAGAATCTGTGACTTCCAGAGCCCTCCGTGACATTTTCTGCCCTGGGGCTGGAGCTATCAGCAGGCAGCCCTGCAGCTCTCGGCCACTGCTGACAGTGGGCCCCCAGCAGCTCCTAGCCAGGCAGCAGGGGACCCCGGAGCTCCCAGTGACAGCAGGCAGTGAGGGGCCCCTCTGCAGCTGTTGCATGTGTGTAGGGGGAACAAGGGGACCCCAGAGACACCAGCTGCTGGGGAAGGGGAAGGTGAGAGAGGATCCCAGAGCCCCCAACCACTGTGGGTGCTGGACCCTTCTCCCTCCCCATTTTGTCAGGGATCTTTTTAGGTCATGGGCTTCCATGAATTTTTGTTTATTGCCTGTGACTTGTCCCTTATTTTTACTAAAAAAATCCCTGACAAAATCTGAGCCTCAGTTATAAGCTACCACATAGCTCTTTCTAAACAAGCACAGTTATTCTTAAGGTGAAAGCATTACAGAAAAAGACATTAAAACAAGTAAAGAACTTGCATGAATGCTAATAAGCTTAACAGAGATCACCCCCAATTCCAACAAGGTCCTCAGTAAGGGTCAGTCCTGCAAACCCCACCAGCAGGTTTTTCTGTGGTTACAAGTTCATAACAGATTTAACTCAGAGCAAGCATACCCATACGTAGGTTAGTCTTTCCTTTATTCAGCCTTCGCTTATGATTTTCAGGTTCTGGGAATGGGTAATCAGTAAACAACGGTCCTTTCCTCAGGAGTCAGCATCAAAAGGTTGGTTTTCACCTACTATTAGATACTTCCCAAGAAATCCACTTCACACGTATTATCCCAAAAAACCATTCTTGTCTGCCACATTGTTCAATATAGTCCTCTGATTTTCCAGTCCCACAATAATACAGAACCTTTGCACTGGACTCCAAAGATACTTAAACTTAATTCAATAAGGGTTTTCAAGGGTATCGACATCTGTCACACGAATGTTCTTCTTCATTGTCAAGAATATAGCAACAAGGAATATTTTGTGACATAGATCTGCAGTGCTTCCTGATCCAGTAGGCAAGAACTGGTAAATTCCTTGTTATGTAAAAACAAAGAGTTTCAGCTGGAGATTCCAGATCTCTGAAGGTCATTAAACCATACAGGACTACTCTCATCTCTAGAAGTTTATGTGCAACTGCTATTTCTGGAGAAATCAAGTTATCTGGGTGTGGTGTCCCTCGGTGTTGGCCCCCATATATCAAGTTGGATGCATATGTGCTTGAACCAATTTGGATGTCCATTCCCAACTGTCAGACATCCCTGAATTGACAGTAGGACATTATCCACGTGAATGCAAGAGTACCTGTCATGCTGGCTTTCACTAGGATTTAATGTTCCACTCTGGCTATCTCACAAGGGAACATGCCATGTACATTAAGAATAGTCATGATCTTTAGACGCAACTTTAAAGCATGGTCTGACCAGTCATTTGTTGGTTTAGTTTACTAGCAGGCTGTAAAGAAAACAAGCAGAAAGGATGAAGAAAAAGCTAAGGATAAGCTACCCCTTAGCAAACACTTGAGGGTCATTATGGGACAACAACAGAGCCTCTGGCTCCAAGGAGCTTGACTCAGCCTGCCATTGAGCCTACAGACCTGGTTTTGACAAACTGAGCCAGAAGTCCGGGAACTGACAAGAGGGTCTCCGTCTCAGAAAGGGAGATATTTGGGGAAAGCCTAGTTTCACAAGGGTGTCTGAAGAAGTGAGGCCTGCCAAGGCTACCATAACAAGATCGTAGGGCTTTAGGTAAAACAGATGCGTAGTTAGACTATTTATTGTTTTAAAATTTTTTCCTTGCAAGTACTTTGTTTCTACTATTAAAATTAAATACTTTGGTTTTAAAAAGGCTGCTTGTTCACTGTATTCACTATTCACAATGGGAAGAAATGCAAGTACGGAATTTGCTGGGTAAGCAAGATTGATGCACCAGGGCCTGGGCTCCAGTACCCTGTGTAAGAATGGGAGAATTGTGGTATTTCATGCCAGGAAAGGTAAAGTCACAAGGATAGACACCTGGGGGAAGTACCCCAACTGATCAAAAAGATAACAGATGCAGCCAGCCCTGAAACTGTGACACATGGAAGCCGCTATGTAGCGAGGGGGCCCCACTCCCCCGTGCTCCTGAGGGGAATAGGCCAGAAAAGGCGTGGCCACGGGCAGAGGCCCCGCCGCCTGTCCCTGCACCCCCGGAAGTCAAGGGGCGGGACAGGAAGTCCCAGGCCACCGCTGCCTGTCCCCGCCCCCCGGAAGTCAAGGGGCGGGACAGGAAGTACATAAGCCCGGCCCCAGCACTCAGTTAGGAGAGGACTGCCGGAGAAGGCAGACGCTGGGGCCCGAGCTCCCGGCCTACCCTGTGCTCAGTATCCGGAGGGGTACTGGCCTGACCTCCCTTGGGGCCAGTACCCCGACGAGTGGACGGGACCTCCCGACGCCGGACACCCTGAGGAACCCATGGTTTGGGACCCCCCAGACGACACTGGCAGAGGGCAGGTACCCAGTGAGGGGGAGGTTGGAAGTGGCCCGGGGGCAGCCGACTCCTGTGAGGCTGCAGACTCACCTGAGCCAATGTCAGTGTGTTTCGGTCAGGATTCCCCATTGACCGCTGCTAGGGCCCTGGGCTGGAACACAGTGGAGTGGGAGGGCCTGCGTTCCCCCTGCCACCCCTTCAAGGGTGGCAGACTCCCCCTCCCCTGGCCCGAGGCCATTCACAGTGGTTATTCGCTCAGCCCCTGCTGAAAGGCCTGAGCTCAGACTGTGTGACGGCCCCGCCCTGACCCAAGGCCTGGGTGTCTAGGGGCCAGTCATTTGCTCAGCCCTGCACCAGAGGGCCTGAGCCACTTACTAACTGCTGTTGGTTCACTCAGCCCCGCAGCAAGGGACGGGCCTCGGACCGACGGAGTGCGGTGAGCTGGTATGGCTCCCCTCCGCCCTCAAGGAGGGTTGAGCCCCAGTCCCGCTCTGCTACATGTGTCAGTTACTTAGGTCTCCCTCGTTTTCTGTTTCCTCCTGGTTTGCAGGAGCAATTCCTCTTCAGAACTTTTCCTATGTCAAGGACAGTTATGACACTGGCAAGAGTAAAAAGACAAAACTGACAAGATGTCTGTCAGATTCAATGCACTGCTCCAACAGTATGGGTGGAAATGCACCCCATCATTTATAGAGCCCCAGAGACTAATCAGGAATGGGGCCCCACTATATTAGGTGTTGTACTACCATGAAAACAGAGTGCTCATGTTCCTCTAAATGCTTATAAGAATGAAGATTAGAAGCAAAGTATCAATACTAGCTTGCTTGAGTTTAAACTATGTTGAAGCCACTTCCAGGTATCTAAAGATATGGAACATCAGAGAGAAGAAAGAACTTAAATGCTTCAAATTATTTTATGATTAGCACTTAGTACTTTAACATTAAATACTGCACTGATATGAGAGTGCTGAGAAAAGGTGTCACAAATGTACATATTAAACAATCATTCTAGCTTCATGACTACAGCTGGATGGAGAAAGATAATTCTGTTTCAGTGTGTCAAAACAGGGTTTAGTTCTGCTTTGGAACAAAACTCAAATTTCAGAATTCTCTGCAAAAAAAGGAGTGGAAACCGTGCTCCAGAGCAGTGAACCTGGAAACCCTGGCTTCAGGACAGCTCAGGCTCCCTAGCAGCCCATAATGTATGTTGCTGAGGAGCCCTTTCCAGAGGGATGAAGAGGGAAGAGAAACTGTCAGGAAATTAGACAGGTTTTGAAATCTGCTTGGCAGGCAGTGTTCCATCAGAAGTTCAGTCAAACGTAACAGCACCTGTGATTTTAAATTAACATTATTTTGTTAAAATCTGCTATTTGAATTATTCCAACTAGCTCTAATGATCCAAACAATTATATATTGTTGCTCTCATCCCTCCCATGTAATTTTAACGGTATTAACTTTTCATTAAAGGCACATAAGAACTGTGATTTTGAAATTGTCAGTATTAATTTATAATGAAGTTTCTTTTCTGCAGACTGTTGATTTCTATCTGGACAGAAAATGAAGAAAATGTAAGGTGCTTTAATGCCTTGTAACAAACCCTTGAATGCACAGGTTCAATCTATTAGCAAGTTTTGAAATATATGTAGGAAGGGCCCTACATATTCTATGGCTGTGGAGTAAGCACAGAACCCACACCTGCAGCTGAGAGAGAGGAACTTAAGGTATCATTTTAAAAGGCTTTTAGTTCTTTTGGTTGCAAAGGAAATCTCCCAAACACGAACTGAACATAAGCCCATGGAAAGTTGTCTTAGAGTTTGACCAGACAGCACAAAACTACTATAAGAGTTCTTAATTACACAATTCATCTCAATGAGTTGTTAACTCTGAAATCTACAGTCAATTTAAATATTTGTTAATTGACTAGGAAGGTTGTGGAATCTCCATCACTGGAGACTGTTAAGAGCAGGCTAGGCAAACACCTGTCAGAGATGGTCTAGATTGGGGGTTCTCAACCTTTTTCTGAGGCCCCTCCCCCCATGCTAATAAAAACTCCACGTCCCACCTGCATCAAAACAACGCTTTTTCTGCATATAAAAGTCAGACTTCTAGACCTAAGTGGGAGAGACAGTGTCTCTTCTGTGCTGCTGTCCTACTCTGGAACGTAAAGTTGCAGTTCAAGACATACAGCTTAACACACTGTGGCCCCAACTTTTGGATCAACCTCCCCCAAACACATACACACACACCCCAACCCTACCCACCACTTTCTTACAGGCTTGTGAATAAATGCACTTGATTTCAGTAGTAATGTTTATAACCTGCCTTGCTAACTTTTATTAATCTCTGCCTAGGATCACCAAAATGTCTTCCATCAAGCCCAACTGTGACTATAGAAGATAGGCGATAATCAGTAAACTGAATTTATAACAAAGCCATAGACAGGAAGTCACTAGAGACTAGCTAAAATACAATATATAAATAAAAACCATAACAGTAGCTTTGTCTAAAAGACAAAAAACCAAGACTAGCAACATTCACTGAAAAAAGATGATCAGTTCAGAACAAAAATAAGCTTTAGATCTATTGTTAAAATGATAAGTTGAACAAGCACGTAGTGAAGTTACCTAGCAGTGCAATTTTATGTTTCCATTTGTTAAATGGACACATGAATTTAGGTGAACGCAATATTGTTAGCATGAACTCATCAGGTAGTCTCAACTGTTGTGGCGGCACACAGGGAGGGCAAATGTGATGGTGTGCAAACAAGGACCAAAAGCAATTCTGTTTCAGCACCGTGAATTGCCCCTGGAAGCAAACAAAAAGCCAACATAGTATTCCAAACACGAACAAGCAGGCAGTCACATTTGGTACAGATGAAGCTCCCAAATAATCTCAAATGTAGGTCTACTAAGAGAGTATTATGACAGTCTAACCTGAAAGGCTATGACCACTTCTTTCATAAAAGCCATTAATATAATGCCAGTTTCTAACAAAACAGGTATTTTTATAGATCAAAACCACCAGAAGTAGTCAGACCACATGAGAACCTTTAAACCCAACTCTTAATGACAGGTAAACTCATTTGTTGTTAATGATGGGGCAGACATTGCCAGGATCATCCTCTTTAGATGCTTATCTGAACAAGATCTGCTCTCTTGTATGGACTGAGATTCCTCTACTTTACTGTCATCCATCCTCTGTCACGCACCAATAGTGTCTGGGCTGGGTCCAGTAAAAGACAAACCTGCTTGCAATCTGCATACCCACTGTTCTGAAGCCAAAATCACCTTGCTATATCTCCTTACTGGTCAACAATACATGTTGAGTAACAAGACAGGTAGCAGAACGTGCTAAGTGTAAGAGCACTTACAAAGACATCTTCCAAGATAACAGCCACACTAGGCCATACCATCCTGAAAGGGTCAACAGTACCAAATTTACCAACAAATGTAAGACCTCAACATGGACACTCTACCGTTATCACCTGGAAGAGATAAACAAAAAGCTATCTTTGTGTCTATGCTAGCATAGGATGAAACCCTCCAAGTGACACCACACATCACTTTCTCTAATAAATCTGTCCCAAAGAGGACTGTTAGACCTTTACAGCTGAAAGTTTAGCACAAGAGTTAATATCAAACAATGATGAGGTCCCAGATAACAAACCCATATATTTTAGATGCCATCACCATGTTCTCCCCAGCAGTACTGTTTAAGGGCTTGCCTACACGATGCTGCAAGCTTCTCGCTCAGGGGTGTGAAAAGAATCTCTGAGCACAGCAAGTTTTAGAAGCGCCAATGTAGACAGTGCACCAGCGCTGGAATCCGCACTCCCAGCACTGATAGCTATGCCCCTCATGGAGGTTTTTTTTTTTTTTTAAAAAAAAAAAAAGGGTGCTGGGAGAGCTCTCTCCCAATGCTCTCCTGCGAATACACAAGGCACATTAAAATGCTTTAACATTGCCAGTGTAGATTAGCCCTAAAGCTATTACTAATATAAAGAGTGTTTAGGGTTGCACTGACATTCCCCACCAGCAATGCACCCCAATAACTCTTAGTTTGATTTTACTAGCTGTGTAAACAGTAATTGCTTTGAAGTCTGACAGAACATCCAATATAACGTATTAGTGAGCTAAACTGGTAAAAACAGACTAGTGACACATGTCCCATCTAGACTTGGACCTGCACACAAACCCATGTGCACAGTCAACCCAATCTAAATCCAAGTGATCTCAGATCCCAAGTTAGGTTAACTTGTCATAATGAGAAATACTTAATTGTTTCCAGAAAATGGCAAATGCTCACCACCTAGAAAAGTAAAGAAATATCATGTATTTAACAGAGAAGAAAGCGTTGTATGCTACGCTGATGCACTTTAAATACTCTGATGCTGAAGCCTGTCAAGTCACCAGTACTCTAGCCTCTGCCTCATGTTTCATCTGTCAGATAAATGCATAGCACAACAATTTGAGAGGATGATACAGGAGACACCATTAAGGAGGATGGTTGTGGAATACTAGATGGTCCTAATGCATCCAGAACACTACACTCAAGATGTCCAAAGACTAATCCAGAAGACTCAATAGGCAGACTTTAGTTACAGGTCCCTACAACAACAATTAAGGTGTACCTAATTGCAAACTGGAGTGTGCTGTGTGATTAGTACAGCTAGTTGGGAATTTTTAGAAGAAACATTTTTTCATCAAAAAATGCTGATTTGCGAAACCAAAATTCTGCGGAAATGTATGGTTTTGACAATTTTTTGGTCAAAAATGTCTTGCAGATCCAGGATGGAATTTCTGGTCAAAACCAGCAAAAAAAACAAGCGTGCCGAGCTTAATGGTTAGGTTACTCAATTTGGTGTGAGAAACCAGGTTCAAGTGCCTGCTCTGCCTAATTTAGAGCAGGAGACCCAGATTCAATTCCCTGTTATCCAAAGTCAGTGCCTTAATCACTGGACTACAGCCTATTCCAGAGTGGAGTCTGATTTTTTCTACAAAAAAATTTAGGCCTAGTTTTCATTCTGCTACAGAACAAAACCAAATGCTAAAACCTCAATTGTTTTTGCAAAATGGAACTCTTGTTTTCTAGGCAGCCCTACTAGTCAGACCATAATAAAAGCATAATCTTTCTTGAATTCCTAAAATCTTCAACCAATTTAAAAAATAACCAAGATTCAGAGTATGCCACAAATATGCATAGAATCTAAGAAAAGATGGGATAAAACCAGTGTTATTTGGCCACCATGGTTTAAAAAGTCATCCCAAAAGAGCTGCCATCTGCACTGACATCCTGACACTACCAAATAACTATCTGTGTTTCAGTTTCCTTGTCTGCAAAATGTGAATAGTGGTGTTTACCTCAGAAGTTGTTTAATTCATCAGTGTTTATAATGAGTTGCGAGTGCCTCTGAGAAAGCATTATAGGAGAGCAAAGTAATGGCGAATAATAATAAAAAAAAACTACTACTACTATATGGAGATATTCCTCTCTCATAGAACTGGAAAGGACCTTGAAAGGTCAAGTCCAGTGCCCTGCCTTCACTAGCAGGACCAAGTACTGTCCCTGACAGATCCCCCCCTGCCTGATCCCTAAATGGGCCCTTCAAGGATTGAGCTCACAATCCTGGGTTTAGCAGGCCAATGCTCAAACCACGGAGCTATCTCTTCTTCCTAAAAAATGTTAGAAAGTCTTTAGTGTAGTAGAATGGTTTGTAAACCAACAATTCTTCCCAGGAGGTCTCTCTTCAAAGAAAAAAAAAAAAAAAAAAAAAAGTAATTTGTATGCCTTTTTTTTTTTTTTTTTTAAAGAGCCAAGCCACTACATTTTCTTCTGCAATCAAGCATATATGAATTCACTGACCTAATCAAATCTTTCTTCTAGACCTTCGAAGTATGCATAGGCTTAATTTACTATAGTGCAAGTAAATGAGTAGCTCGGGTAATTGGGTGAAGCTGGCCCTAAGTTTACCCTAAAAATCTTCTCTTGTCTTTTCTCTTCCTTTTCATGTTTCATGACTACACATTTTGAACCATCTAAACACCTAGAATAAGGTGATAGTAATTTAATTACTATAATTTTATGGAGTCTGTCTACATGCAAATATTGCATACCTCCTGTTCAATCACCATATTTTCCATACTTCCCTTACAATTTAGAAAGCAGTCAGTTTGATCAGACCTCACTTAAACTGTGTAACCTTTGTGACTTCTGCTAAGACTTGTGCATGATACCCTATTTAAAACTAAGTATTAAATTACAATATAAACCATACATACAATAAAAACATATTATAAAAATATTAGGTGCCTATTACTGATGATCTAGGCACATGGCATACAAAGAATAGTATCAAGTCAATGTACTGTACAATACTATAGCCTATCAATGAGTTTTATACCAGATTAACAAGGGATGATTCTTAAAACCTTCAAAAATTATGAGGAGTATTCCATAGATCCGATTCCTCCTTGGCAAAGATCTGGATAGTAATCTTTCCATTTTTGCAACCTCAAAGCAGCTTATCCTCTACCTTTAGAATACAAGATGTCATCTAGACAACCTGAAACTAATTAAGGTGGCTAGGACCAGGTCTATGAATGGCTTTAAAAAATTTTTATTGTATTTTTTTTCCCTGCAAGGATGAACGCAGCAACGGAGTTACTGCATCTGCAAGTTTGAATCCATTGTTTAGGCTAACAAACTCACGTGGACAGACAAGCTAAAACGAAGTTAGACGCAGCTCTGCTAAGAGTTTTCCTGTAGCTTTGTGAATTCTGCTATGTCCTACTACAGGTGCATTCTGGCCAGATTTGTTCAATCTAGTCAACTGATTAAACTTTTCTACCGGATGCAGCAATAGCTCTATTGTTGACTAGCTCCCATACCAAGTCATAAATTAACTGCACTGCATACTGGGCAAGCCCTGGTCACACATACCTACAGAAGTACTCAGCAGCAGGTAGAAGAGGGGAGGAGAAACTGAGCTGCCAACAGCATTCCGAGCCCAGCCGCTGAAAAAGCAGGTCTGAGCAGATCTGCACCACCCAGGCCACTGTAACGAATACTCCTGCCCCTTTCCCATAATGACATTCCCATCTCCTCAGCAGTTGGGACTCCCTCAATCTGGCCCAACTCCCGAGTCCTCCAGAACCAGCAAGCGTAGACGCTGGCTCCATTGCGCATGGCAGCATCCCAGGAGCCAACAAGGGCGGGGGGAGAGGGCGAGGCCTGGCGGAGAATTTCGGGGAAACAAGCCCTCCGGGCGCTGCTCCGGGGAAGCAGAGCAGCAGCATTTCCTACTTCCAGAGCCCAGGGAGCGGCAAGAAAAGCCCAGTCACCTGCGCCCGGCACCTCCGCAGCGCAGAGCGCTAGGAGGCGGGTAGCGCCGGCGGCCGCCCCTCGCCCCAGCTTCATTCATTCCTCCCGCCCCTTCCCCCGGTTCTCCTCGCGGGAGGCAGGAAGCCCCTGCTCGGGAGCGAGCTGTCCCGGTGCCTCCTCGGGCCAGCTCCCTGGGACAGGGGGGAGCACCTCGGGCGAGGCAGCTACCCAAGGGGCCCGGGAAAAGGCCGCGGCAAGGAACTGCCGCCACCCAGCGCAGCGAACCCGCGGGCAGGGCCAGGCCCCTCTCGGCGCGGGTGAATGAACCCGCCCGAGCCCCTGGCCCCCCCGCACTGCGCTCGGCTCCTCCCCAGGGGCTGCTGCCCCTGCCCCGGGCCGCTCCCTGCCCTCGCCGCCCGGGGCTCACCACGCATTTCTTGCCCAGGAAGCCGAAGAGGCTCTCGTTCTCCTGCGGGGTGAGGAGCAGCGACCCCACATTGCAGACCCTCCGCGGCGGCGGGGGCTGTTGCTGGCTGTTGCTCATGGCCGGGGCTGGCCGCCGGGGCTCCGCGGTGCCCTCGCCTCTCGCAACTCGCCGTCCGCGTCCCCTGGCCCAGCGGTCTCACAGCGGCTGCATAGCGGCGTCTCCTCTCCTCTGGGGGCAGCTGGCGGCGCCCGGCAGCCCAGGGACGGGGCGGGGCAGCACAGGCTCCCGCTGCCCGATCGCCCCCACCCCCTCGGACCAGCACTAAACTTCTAACTTCTCCCCGGCTCCCACGGCCACACAATCCAACATGGCAGCGGGGGCGGGCGAGACCACACGGCACCGGAGCAAGAGGGGAGGCCGGGACTTGCGCCGCCGCTGCCGCCACACGCTGACGGAGCCCGGCCCCGCCTGCAGCCGCTGTGCTGGGCCGCGCCTGGCTGGCTGGGAGCTGGTGCAGCTAGTGAGCAGCGCCGTCCTCACCTTCCCCTTAAATACCTGCCCTACCGTCCCCTGGTCCGACCTGCTTTGCCTGTGCGGCAGGCGAGCGAGCGCGGCGGAGCCGAGAGGGGCCTGGGGCGGTGCTGGGCTCTTGCTTCGGGGACTAAGGCGCTTGCAGGAATGCAAATAGGCTAGGTTGGGGGAGTCTGCTGCTGCTGCTCTACTAATACCTGGGTGGGTGCACGAATGATGGGGTAGCTTGGTTCGGTAATGGCGGGGAGGGGGGAGCCTGCTGCTGCTCTGCTAGTACCTGGGTGGGACCCCAGATGGTGGGGTAGCTTGAGTTGATAATGGCGGAGAGGGTAGAGCCGTGATTTATGAGTGGCCTCTGGGGGCCAAGGGATGGGGGAACCTGAGTTGAGAGTCACTAGGGGATGAGGAAGCCATATGTTGTAACTGGCTTGAGGCGAGCCTGAGTTGCGAATGGCCCGGGGATGAGAAAGCCTCAGGGTTGTGAATGGCTGGGGGGGGGGGGGGGGGGGGGGCAGGACTCTAGGCCAGGGGATGGAGGAACCGGGGTTGTGAATGAACTGGGGGGAGGGGATGGCGGAACCTGAGTTGCAAATGGCAAGGGGGGCAGGGGATGGAAGAAGCCTGGGTTGCAAATGGCCCTGGAAGGGATGGGTAGGAGCCTGGGTTGCAGATAGCCTGGGAGGGTATGGGGTGAGGGAACCTGGATTGCTAATAACTTCTACCACTTCTATTGAAGCTATGTATTAGCTCTCTGCTATAGAAATAGCCCTATGTTGGTTCTCATCTGCAATGTGACAGTTGCAGGTAGCACTCACACACAGGTTTGGGGCCTGATTTGCCAACTCTCTCTGAAGTCAATGATTGCTGCGGATGTTCAGCAACTCTGTAAATCAAACCCAGGGTGCCTGATCTTGCTCCCACTGATGTCAATAGCTTACACAACAACAACAAAAACCCAACAACTCCCAAGGAGCAAGGGAGAGAGATTTGACCCTTAAGCTCCATTAAAATTAACTGGAGTGTGATTGTATCAAGAACTATTCCCTTAAAAAAAACTCATTGATAACATTTTCTTAGCTGTAACTTATTTTCATGATCTATAATTGGTGTATGAGTTTTCAAGGAGGTTTTACTTTATGGAGTATTTGAAGGGGTATTGGTTTTGAGTGAAAGGGGAAAAAGGAACATTACATAGAAGTCAAAAATTGAATTCAAGGTAATTTTGTAGTGGCCTGTAATTTAAAAATCCTGTGATTTTTTTTTCTCTTTTCAGAATACATCTGACAAATTTTCAAGCCAATCTAATTTCCCAAACCAAAGTTGTAGTGTGGGTAAAATAGGATTGTATACATTTCCTAATAAAACCCTAAATGTAGAGAGGCTATTACAACTCTGTAATAAATCACACATACGTGGAGAGCAGGAAGGAGAATAATGGGATGTTAGACTCTGAAACACAGGCCATTTGAGGCAAAGAAACTTTCCTTTTAGCTAGTAGTAATGGCAATAGATCCTTTAGGTTCTCTGTGGACAAGCTATTAGACGTCGTCATAAAACAGATACGCAAGTCAGTAATTTTATCAATTAGGCTTCTTCCTCCCTATGGCAGGGTGGGGTGTCTTGGTGAGATGGAGGCTTAGGACAACTATAGGCACACTTTAGAGCAATTCACATAGCCCCCAACTTGCAAAGGGGAAACAGTCAAGCCTCCACCAGGGCTGAGATGAAAGCAGATGTCAGTCAGAGCCCCTAGCTAAAATTTTCTCAGCATTTTAAAGGGAATATTATGTCAGCTTCCTTCTCTCTGTTGGAGTTGCCGCCTGCCTGGATAATGCTAAATCAACCTTTTCTAATAATCCATTTCTTACATTAAAAATAAACTGAGGAGGGTTGGGGGAAACCACAAAAAATTAATAGGTTCAAATTTAAGAGAGCCTATTGTGGAGTCTGGGAATGTGAGGGAGGGATAGTATTGTGGAAAGTCCTGAGCCTCCGATGTGGAGAGATTGAGATCAATGCGTGGGAAGTGCAGATCTTTGAAGGAAGAGGAGATGACCTGGGCCTTGGTTATGAGAAAGTAATTTATTTAAAAAGGGAAAACATAGCTTAGGCCCTGATCCTTCAAAGACATTCAATAACTCGTAGCTGAAAGCCCGTGCTGTTGCATGGGTGTATCAGTTGGGCCAAGTAATCCACCATCTGTGCAGTCTCCTTCATACAATCAATTAAATTTTGCATGCAAATTACCTGTAGAGTAAGGGTGGTGATTGGTTGAGTTATCTCTTGTATCACAATGGCCTAGGAAGTGGCATGGCATCAATACATGCCTTGCTGTCACATGGGTGTAATTGGTAAAGTCAAAATGGTTGAAAACTTAAAAAATGGACAGCAATAAACCACGAATCCCAGTGATGATTGAACCTGGTGACGTTCTGGACCAGAAGAGCCCTCAGCCCTGCTTATTTCCATCACTTCACACTGACTCAACAGACATTCTATGCTTCAGAGTGATGCAGACAGGTGATGATCCTGGAATTTTATTATATAGATACTGAAGTTCCTCATCCCTCTTCTGTGTAAGCATATACATGCTTGAGACACGTGCTGAGAGAAACATTTTAGTGGAAGCCCCTTATTAGAATGTTGGCAGCATTACATTGACTGAAAATATACACAGATGATAACACATGGAAATACTTTACAAGCTACTGCAACTTTTTGTGTGTTATAAATAGTGCACTGTTTTGTAGCCAATAGCTACTGTCGATAAATTCATAAACCTGGCTTAACTGCTGGCCAAACCATGTACTGGAAATTGGACAAACCTCCAGCCATTAAAACCTGGCAGATTCATCTTTTGTATTGTCCCTTGTTCACCCTGACTGTTGTGACATTTTCTCCACTTCCTATTGACTATTCCTCATTTCCTGTATTTCTTCCATTCACTGCCACACACCTGAGAGTCCTGATGCTACTGGCAGTATTTCTTCCCTGCCACATGCACCTCTTTGGTCAACTCAGCTGTTCAGCAATCATTCCTAACTGTCATAGAACTTCCAAACTCCAATATTCCACCTCAGTTATTATAGGGTCCTCACCCAAAGGATCTTGCTTACTGTTTTAATTGTAGTAGATAGGCAGAGGGGAAATGACTATCGTATGAATCCCATCTATGCAAAACTCCCTTCTGTTCCTGCCGCATTGGCATAGCAGTGGGATAGAAAAGATCAATAATTGGCCAGGGGATCAGGGGACCACTTTTTTGTTTCTGATAATGGCATTTGCAGCACCAAAACCAAAGAGCTGCTGTTCCCCAGTCCCAAATAAATCTGCTAGGTCACCAACCAGAATTATGGGCTACTGTTTTAAGAGGTTGCAAGGCTCCTGAGAAAAGCTCTTAGGGGGACTGCTGTTCTATATACCGCCCAGGTGGGCTTCTGAACCTTAGATTATTTTTTTTCCTGAAAAGTTCTATTCTTGTTTCTCCTGGCTTTGTTCTAGTTTTCTCCCTTGTCCTCTTAAGATTCAAACCGAGTGGATCGCTGTGACAGTGACTACATCTCTGTCACTCTTTGTGGTAACTGGTGGCTGTTCTTAGAGTCATACAAATGCATTTGTTTTTTAACCTACTTATAAAAGTGCCCATCACATAACACCAGGACATACATTCTTCAATATGAGCAAGTTCAATTATTTTTGTAGGCTTTTTCTAATGTGAAATTTTAGTAATGTTTATTTCTTGTTAGAGGATTTATCTTTGTAAACATATCTGTTAATATCTTAATTGTGGTAAGGTATATCTTGATTTTAATAAAGCATTTGACAAAGTCCCACATGACATTCTCATAGGTAAATAGGGAAGTATGGTGCAGATGAGATTACTATAGGGGGGGTGTACAACTGGTGAAAGACCTTACTCAAAGAATAGTTATCAATGGTTTGCTGTCAGACTGGGAGGGTGTTTCTAGTGGGAGTTCATCAGGGATAAGTCTTGTATTCTAAGTTCCCTGTAAGCTGTGTGGCTGCTTTTTAAGTACCATGCAGGCACTTAGGGAACTTGCGCGGCTCAGACCCACTGCAGCTGGGGGAGAGGCACCCCTCTCCCAACCCGAACCCAGCTCCTGTCTAGACCTGCCACGGCTGGGGGAGAAACGCACCTCCCCCAGCCCAAACCCTAGACCGGCTGGGGGAGGGCGTCCCGACTCGGACCTGATGCAGCTGTGGGGGACATGCCCTGGTCCCAACCCAGCTCTGGACCTACTGCAGCCACACCTCCCCCTAACCCACTCAGCCCCTGACCTGCTGTAGCCGGAGGAAGGGTGCCTACCCTGCTGCCCCCCTCCTGGAGCTGCTGCGATGGGGAGAGGCACCTCTCCCCCCCAGCCCAGGTGCTGCTGGGGGGGGAATCCTGTCTCCCTGCTGTAGCCCCGAGGTAGCCTGCACCTCAAACCCCTCATCTTTGGCACCTTCCCAGAGCCCTCGCCACTACTCCAACCCTCTGCCCCAGCCCTGAGCCCCCTCCCACACTCTGAACCACGTGGCCCCACCCTCACTACATGAATTTTGTTATGTGCACGAATATGCAGGTCACGCATCACCTCCATATTGGTGCACACAACAAAATTTATTCCACATATGTGTGGGAAAAGTTAGAGGGAACACTGCTTATATCCAGTTATTAACCTGAAACTCAGAGTAAATAGGCCAGCTACAATACTGGTTTCAGCAGCAGGATCTTTTCACCCCTCAGGCTCTATCACCTGGGGTTAGATAGAAGTTGGTGGGCCTCCCATCTCCCTTGTGTGCTGTAATGGACAAAAGAGATAGAGGACTTTCCCAAAACAACAGATTTATTTAAGGGAAGTAACGGGAATGGGAAAATCATGAACTATAACCAAATAACAAGTGAGTTGTGGTTTAACGGAGGCGAGTATAAAACTCAGGCCCCAACTAACCCGAACCTTGGCAACAACTGAACAAAGGAATACCCCAGGATACTGTACTGTTCCTAGGTTTTCTTAACCAGCAGGAATGAGGTTAAGATGCATTTGTCTTCACACGTAATTCATGGACTCATGGGATGTGGAAGCTGAAATAGTGGGACCGGAAGATGAGAGTGCTCAGGATCCTGGCGACTAGTCCCAAAGGTAAGATGGTGGTGTGATGGTGCTCCCCTCCCATAAGGCTTTATGGATGTATGCTTATAAGTGTATATATATGACACAACTGGAATATGTTTTATGCTACATATGCCATGTAACATATCTCTGTAAAGGTTATGATCTACTGAATCTATTAATCCTATTGGCATGCATGTATCATTTTTGTATTCAGTTATGAATATTGGCTGAATACTTGTTTGATTCTAAGTAGGTTGTAGTGAAGCAGTTGGTCAGCTTCCTGAGAAAAGACTATTCTCAGTAATTGCCCAGTCAAGAAATACTTAAGCCAACAATGAACTTGGAAACACCAATCCACATCTAGGCTTTCCTAAGAATGTGGCTTGGTTGGTAAGGAACTCAGTCATGCGTGGACATGTGACTTGAGCAGATGATTCCAAAACTCCATTTTTTAGGTGGACTTTGCATAGGAGAGAGGAGGGGGTCTCCACCCACAAGAGAAAGTTTATTTAAGCCCAGGGGAGACCTCTCCATGTGGTCTTCAGCAGGCTAAAGAGGAAGCCTCTCCACTCCCAAAGATACCTGAAAGAAACTAGAACAAAGGACAGTGACTGTAAAGGGTATGAGTGATTGCTGGACTCAGACTAAAAGGAGATTAGTCTGTAAAAGAAAGCATTCTGGAACTTGTGAGGATCTTATCCGTATTCAGTTTCTTACTGTATTAGCCATAGACTGAAGTGTTTTATTTTATTCTACTTGGTAATTCACTTTGTTCTTTCTGTTATTACTTGGAACCACTTAAATCCTACTTTCTGTATTTAATAAAATCTCTTTTTTACTTATTAATTAACCCAGTGTATGTGTTAATACCTGGGTGGGCAAACAGCTGTGCATATCTCTCTATCAGTGTTACAAAGAGCGAACAATTTATGAGTTTACCCTGTATAAGCTTTATACAAGGTACAGATTTATTTGGGTTTAGACCCCATTGGGAGTTGGGCATCTGAGTGTTAAGGACAAGAACACCTCTGCTAGCTGCTTTCAGGTAAGACTACAGCTGTTAGGGGATGTGATTCAGACCTGGGTCTGGGTGTGCAGCAGGCTAGTGAGTCTGGCTCAAACCAGGGAGGGCACTGAAGTCCTAAGCTGACAGGGCGGGAAAGCAGGGGCAGAAGTAGTCTTGGTACATCAGGTGGCTGCTCTCAAGGGGGGCTCTGTGATCTAACCCATCACAGTTGGAACTCAGGAACACGATGTTTAAGGTAAGTGACTAGATGTTAATAGTCTTTAATGTCTTTACAATTGCTGATGATCTTGATCTGATTGCCTGGTCTGGTGGGCTTGATCCAAAGATCTGACAGCACACAAAACTGTCTCTATAAAGGACATCCCCCGAGCTTCGGTTTAATCTTTTTAAAGACGCACACAATAAAGTTCTAAGGTAAGTAGCTCTACAGGAGCCAGTTGGAACTAATTCCAAATGTCCGTTGGCTTCTTTCCTGCCAACGTTCCGTAAAGAAGCTTCCCCAACATGGAGTCTGAGTTATCCTTTGCCTCAGATGCCACAATGGACACCTGAACTCCATTTTGGAAAATGGGGTGACCAGTCTAAGTGATACTTGCTGACTGAACGTCATTACCATTTGACAGCTGTTCAGAGGCCTACGTGAATGAGCAAATTGGAATGGGTACAAACATGGAAATTCCTCCTTCTTTATCTGAAAATAAACAGATCAAGGTTTAAAAAGTATATACAAAAGATACAGTAAGCAGGAAGAAAAGAACAACAGGCACAATTAAAACAGCCCTAGTTGGCACTCCTAGCAATGTTAATGAAAGGTGATGAAAAACGCTATTGTCCTATTACACCGAGTCTCAGACTTCAGTCTGGATACTCTGGTGGCTAGGGTGCACTTCCATGTGGTCTGCAGATCTGTCAATGTTCAAAAAGAGATGCTTCCTGCTAATAGTAACCCAGTCCAGGACTCTCAGAGAATTATCCATGGCTTTATTGACTAATTAAAGTAAAACATAATTGGCACCTATGTTAACGCTGTATGGCTGTTTCATGTCTTTCTGTGACAGGAGTTTTTCTGGCATAAATTCAGTTAAGAACAAAACCCACATACCACAATCTACCCAACTTTTATTTCAAGAAACAAAATAAAGTCTCCAGGGGAAAAAGAATACAGTTATTATATCTGAACTGAACAATAAAATGGTAGATGCTTCAGAGTTGCTTCTGCAACAAGCTGGCATTTCCTCATATATTTAAAGGTTCAGAGAGTAAATGAGTGAATGAATTAATCTCCTGACAGTAAAATAACTATATACTCATCTATTCCTCATTGATTAAATAGCCATTTGAACGACTAGCTCTGTTGGATAAATTCTCTCTTGGGGGAAAAACAACGCTGTTTTTCTAAAAAGAGAAGTGTTTGTTGTCACATGTCAAACCACATCTTCAACCGCAACTGGAGTTTTTTCTTGGTTACCACAAGTGGTTTTGGAGGAAATGGAGTAATGTCCTCCACAAGGACGATGAGGGATACATGGTGCCCCTATCACGCTCCCATTTTTTTGCTATCCTGTTGATGTCCTCTTTCAATGTGGCTACAATAATCATACATGCTCACTTCTGGTCTCCACCAATCATATTTATGTGGCAGCAACTATGATGTTCTTGCTCTTCATATGTTGTGTCACTTAGACTCTGTCTTCTCTGAGATCTGAAAATGTGAGATCTGAACAAAAAGATGTTTTTATTAAGATCTGCACTAGCCTTTGATTTTATTTGTTCTTGTGGCCAAATCACTTATCTCTTGGTCTGCTGGAAAAATTAAAAAACATTACTTCTGCCACATGTAGCAGTTACTTGCAATTCTCGCTTTAAAAAAATTACACTGCCATGTTGGGCTTTAACACATTTTGATAAAGTTCACTTTATCATTAGAGTAATGGGAAAAAATGAAGTGAAGGGAAATTTGGCTGAATAATAAAAAAAAAATCCTCAATGAGTTTCCAAAGGGATGTAATGGAAATCACTTTGGGCATTTAAAACTAGACCTGACAAAACATTTAAAATGTTCTATGAGTAGGTCCCTACCAAGTTTATGGTCTATTTTCATAAATTTCACTATCATAGCATTTTAAGAATCCTGAATTTCATGGTTTCAGATATTTTAATCTTAAATTTCACATTGTTGTAACAAACATGAATGTGTATTTTAAAACATTAAAATATAAACATGGAAAGTCCTTAAGACTCCACATTTCTCAGATTGGGGGTCCTGACTCAAAAGGGAGTTGCAAGGCTATTGTGGGCGGGTCACTGTGTTGCCATCTTTACTTCTGTGCTGCCTTCAGAGCTGGGTGGCTGGAGAGCTGTGTCCACTGGCCGGATGCCCAGCTCTGAAAGTAGCACTGCCACTAACAGCAGCACAGAAATAAGGGTGCAATATTGTGACCCTTTCCCACACACACAAAATAGCCTTATGACTCCCTTTTGGGTCGGGATCCCCAGTGACAGAAATGATGTGTACTTTTGTATATTTTTACTCTGTAGTATAGAGTACTATTATAGTATAGAGTAAAAGTATGCTAAAGACCAGATTTCATTGTCAGTGATAAATTTTTCATGGTCTGAATTTGGTAGGGCCCTATCTATGAGACAATGCACTGCAGGAAGACTGACTTTAATATTAAACAGGCTTCTCCATCTCTATTCTCTATGTATGTTTTCTTTAATTTTATTTATAATTTCAGATTAATTCTGACATTTAATTCACAACCAATGACAAGTCATAAAATATTTTGTGGAGATTAATAACCAGAATTCATAGAATCATAGAAATATAGGGCTGGAATGAATCTTGAGAAGTCATCAAGTCCAGCTCCCTGCACTGTGACAGGACCAAGTAAACCTAGACCATCCCTGACAGGTGTGTGATGGGTTGGGTCACAGAGACCCCCTTGGGACTGTCACTTGATGTGCTGAGACTATCTCTGATACTGTAAGTATCACCTCCTGGGTTGGATCTTCACAGTTGACTTGGTGGGTATCATTCATTACAGTAACTATAATTCTTTTAATGTTTATCTTAAGAAAAACGGCAATGTTTTCAGCCCTGAATGTGACATAAGTTCACCTGAACTGTTGATAAAATATTAGAAGAATAATTAAGTATTATTTAGCTCAAACATTTTTGTAAGAGTTTTTAATAACTGTCTACCTCTGGCTGGATCTGCATTAACTTCTATGCTGTATTTTCCGAGAGATTGGATAAAATGTTCACATCCATATTTAGGAGAGAAAATTTTCATATAGAACATACACTTTCCTGTGTCTTTGTTTTTGTAGAAAAAAGAGAATATGTTTAACAAATATGGCAGCTTGTCATCTGTGGGTAAAAGAAAAAGTAAACACATTAACATCTATCTTGAAAAGGGAGATGAAAGCAATATATAAGAAAATCACTTGCAAAATGTTATGCTGACTGTTAGGTACTTGGAATGAATGGGCTGTGAGGCAAGAAAATCAACAATCAGTCTTGTTATTACTTGAAGTCTGAGTGAGTCTGAAAAATCTGCATTTTCTCAAGAAGACTTGTTTAGATTCCAAAAGAAAGAAGGTTCTTAATTAAAGAAGATTACACAATTCCTTTTAAGATCTTATGAATGTCTAGAAGAATGTTAACATAAACAGCCAAATTATTCTAACTGGTGTTTGCATAGCTGCCCTATCACTATACTTGATAAACTAGTCTCCCCTATCAAAAACAATTGTTATGAAACAACACATAAAAATGAGGATGTGGTATGTAGATGCCCACTTAACATGCTTGCCAATTAAGTCAAAACAACATGGAAGAGGTGGAAAAATTGGGGCTTTTTTATTTTCTAGCAACTATCTAGCTATTTTGTCATCTTATTGTTATTACAGTAGAGTCCAGAGGTCATGAACAATCACATACGAGAGCCAAGGTTCATCCCCAAAAGCCCTAAATATTATGCTTGTTGCAGATGAACATCCACGGTGATCTTCCTATTAAAATGTTAAAACTTTTCAAGTGTGCTTGTAATTAAGTAATCATGGGTGCTCATGTTCGGACAGACTAGTCAACTAGTTTCTCTCTCTCCCTTCGTCCCTCTCCCAAAAATTGGCTCAGAAATGTTACACCACTTTTGAACTGTGGTGAAAGTCTCTATTTTTAGGATGTCAGAATTCATAAAAGCCTTATTTTTAGTAACTTCAAATCTGACAGAAATTCTAATCAGTCCCGGATCTAACCTACTAATTTTGAGCTGATATGACTGTTTTATGGATTTTAGAAGAGTGTCAGAATTGGATTTATAATGGAAACTCATCTGGAACATTAGCGATGGAATGTTTGCTGCTACTCCATAATATGGGCACTGAGCTTACTTATTCAATGAAGTTCTGTGGCCTTGGATTTTTCCACATCTGTATAATAGATAACACCAAGTTTGCTGACATAAGAGTATTTTAAAATTCATTAGACTAAAACAAGGAGTTGCTTGGAGATTAGAAACGTAGAGCACAGACAATGAGGCTATCTGGGAAAACATCAGTGGTGCTATATTGCCTTTTCATAGAGGTCAGTGCAATAAGCCAGAGGGAGGTGTGGTAAACAAATAGAAGACCCAGAAGAGAACCAGTTTGTCAGCATTTACAGCTGATTACTGTGAGAATAATTTTCCTTAAGTATAGCCTGTGTGGCATTTGTTTAGGAGGAGTCTGTTTGTTCAATAAACCTCCTAAAAACTAAGTCTACCTTCTATATGGTGTGGAATCATTTGCTCAAAACTAATGAACTAAGGGTTAATGGGATTTTTGACTATGTCAGCTAGTTTGTCCCTGGACTTGGTTGGGAGTGACGAGAGCCTGTTACTACAAGAACAAGGAGTATTCTGAGCTGAATACTCTTAGATATGAGAAGCAACTTGCTACAATTTCTTACATAAGACAAAAGAGTCCTTATGATAGTTGTATATGTTTGGAAAGGTATTTTTAGATTTGTGTCTGCCAAATATTTTTATTCACAGAGTAGCAGAAAAGGAAAGAGGGGAGACAAATTCAAATAGAGAATGAAGTTAGACATAAAAAGGAAGTCAGAAGGGAAGAAAAGTAACATGAGTGAGAATGTGAGGTGGAGTAAAATGTGTACCCATACACCCAGCTAAAGCAGATGGTAATATCACCAAAAGAAAATACCAGGTGTAAACATTTAGTTTGGGAAATAGAAACATACGCCCAAGAATTTAGTTAGCCAAGACTGAGAACTGGTAACTTTGTAGTTATATGAGAGATAGGATCATCCTTAAATTAAAGAGAAAGATATTTCTATACCTTAAGAGGATGATTTTGGACATGTGAGTGTTGTCCACTGATTCCTGCTGGTTCCAGTGACCAAACGCAAAGTGTCTCAGATCATTAACTGAGAAATTGAATATTAACAGAAGAAAGTTGGAAGCCCTGTGTCTCTAGCCAGCTGCCCTTTGCCTTGTGCCATTGACTGCCATCTGGAGAGCCAAAATACAGCCAACACAAAATACACTCATGCAGAGCTTTGAATATGGAACTTTGCTGGAATAAAGATATACGTTTCTAATTAATGTCTAGCTAAGATTTATTTGCTAGAATGCATATGACTTTGGTCATATTCTCATCTGCATAAATGCTGTGTCTGGCATAGATGTGGTAGGAGGCAAATGTAGCTTCTTGCAATCTTTATGCAACATTCCCACCCAACAATTTTGCTGTCAAACAGGGGCTTATTTGTCCGTCGATGTAATTTAGAGATGCCTCAAGGCAGCTTTAAATTATGTCCAGCTGTATTGGGCCTCAAGGAGCAGTTTTATTAGCCTAGGGTCACTGGAGTGGAGTGGTGTTACAGCCACATATCCCTTTTCCCAGACCATGTCCATATGCTAGAACAGGGCTACAAAAGAGGGTCAGTATAGGGTCATTACATCAGTTTTATGCCATCTGGGGACCTTCGTCTTGCTAGAAAGTAGCTCATCTGCTGACAGATGCAAAGCACATATAATGCAAGCTAGGGACAAGGATCTGGCCCACAAATTCTAAAGCTGTAATCTGCAGTTTTCTGCAGAGAAGATAAAAATCATAATGTTTACACTGAAAAAGGTATCTGTTGAAATAAGTGATAACTTGCTCTTAATTTATAACATGTTTCTTGGATGTACCTAAACATTTGCCTCCTTAAGTCTGTTTGCTTTATATGAAATCAAAGCATAATGCAATCTATTATCTGCGCTTTGGTTAATTTTTCAATTAAATGTATGAGCTGCCTTACTCACTGTATCCTAATGTTATTTACCCTTTTGATTTCTTGTTGTTTGAAGGGTATTAATAAAAATAGTCTCTAATTTACCAAATAGGAGGAGCCCAGAGTCTCCTGTCTTAAACTGTATGGATGACTCAGTGATTTTGGATCTCCTGGAGAAAAATTAGTCTCTTAACAAATGTTTCAAAAGTTTAAGATTATTAAGACTTTAGCTTCTACAGTGGGACAACTGGTACCATTGGAAAGCACATAATAGAATAGCAAAAATATATTGATATATAAATAATGTAAAACAGATATATTAGATATAGTTTTGTCATTCTATTAAGTGCCTTCCCATAATACCAATACTGTACTGCATTATTTACTACAGTGTGTCTATATACATTGTAGTAAATAATAGAGCATATAAGAATAAAAAATAATACCATTGAAGACAGAGCTTAATTTTGGTTAGCTAAACATTTTTTTTTAAATTAGAAGGAAAATCTTCTATTTACAGTTTACCAACTTGGTCTATTCTCACTACTCACTCTCCTGGTCCAGAACCAAGGGATGAATACATTCCTCCATGGAAAGAAATATCTTTTACTCTGTGATAAGTGTTAGATGGACCATGTTTACAGAAAATTACATGTAAAATCCTAATATGTTTCCTCTCTAAAGACTAAAGAATAGGGATTTTTTAATTTTATGGCTGGGTAGGCATTAAGCTGCAGTATCTTGGTGGACAGCCTTTGCATATTGTATATAACCCATGTAAATTTAATAAGGTTGGGAGTTGTTGGGCTAGAGCACGTCTAATAGCTAATCAGAAAGATGTGATATCTAGTAGTACAGAACGAGCCAACACATTTTCAATTATGTAAATAACATTTGCCTATGAGAATAATGGGTGAAGCAGCAGCAAAAGACAAGTGAAACAAAGTGTTTGTTTTTTCTTTTAAATAATGTTATTTTCTTGCAAGCTTCATTTGAAACAAATATATAAATAAAATGCAAATAAGTATCTTAATGCATCATTGTAGATGAGATTTTAAACGTACAAAAGTTGGGAAATTCAAAGATACTCAGGCCAAATTCAGCTCACAGATTCGGTAGTTGTTGGTGTAAGTCTACTGAAGTTAGCTTCACTCCAAATTTACACTAGTGTATCTGTGATCAGAACTTGGCTCCAGGCACACGTAAATAATCCCTTTGCCCATATGTAGTAGCTTCTCTCTCTATGCAGAATGTTAACGATAAAGCCTTAAAAATACACGTGCAATGTGACTGAGCTGCTGCAGGAAGGAACCATAACTGAGTTTCTTGACTTTTGTGTATTCAAAATTTCAGTCATCACTTTTTGTTATTGTAATTAGAGATAAGCTCAGTGTAGAACACTGGATCTGAGCTCATGAGAGTGTAGGAGAAAGTTCAGGTCTAGATGTTGGTCCAAACACTACAGCTCAGATATCTGGAACAGTAAATCTGAACAAGACTGAATTTGAAGTATGGGTTTCAATCAGAATTTAAACCTTGACTCTAGCATTTGATATCCTACCCTAATATTGACATTTTTTCTTGTTTCCTTGTGTTTCATTTATATTTATTTTTAAAAAAAAATAAAGAAAAAAAGAAAAGGCTGTGGCTGAGAAAAAAATGAAAACATCTAAAACCAGGAGACTATAATGAATGCCCATCTTTAAGTTTAGTGACTGCTTTAGCAATGCCATAATGTTTCAGTTGAGTGTTTTTTGGCTTAGGTTGTGTGATTATTTCTAGTTTATATTCATTATCTGAAGACGAAAAGTAATATTCTTCACTGTCTCTTTCATAAAAGTTTAAAGACAGCATTCCATTTTTTTATTTTGTTACAGTACATATGCCGGCATAGCAACTTCTTCCTATTGATTTTCTGTGAAGAGACTCAGCATGTTATTTCACTTCCTGGATTTAGTAAATATTTATTTGAATTTAGCTGAAGATAAATCAGGGAGGGAGGAGGTGGGGAGGGAATCCTTATTGTAATAAGGCATTAGATCATAAATTCCAAAGAGGATAATTTGCTGCCTTAGGGCTTGTTCTATTAAAGTTAATGGAAAGATTGGCTTCAATGGGCGCTGGATAAATGCCTTCGACTATAATAAGAGAAACAACAACAGACAATTATGCTGTTTCCTTCTGGAAGTTTATTATCCCACTCAGAGCCACGTACAGGAGGAATGATGTTAATTTTGAGCGATGCTTAATCATGTATTAAATGACAGCTGCAGCATTTTGCAAGTCATTGCTCATCAAGAAAGACACACCCTTCAAAATATAACAGATAAAAGAGGCAGATCCTTCAACTGGCATAAATTGACTTCATTGGAGCGTTGACAATTTACATGAGCTGAGCGTCCGTCCCAAACAATCTAATCTTGCTTTCCTTGAAATAAATGGGATTTTTTACTATTGACTTGAGTGAAAAGGCTTGGGCCCATTGAGACTTATGTTGTTGTCCAGTTAACAGTGCTTGAAGATCACTCACTACCAAGTTGCTCTACCCCTGCCCATTATAAAATCTAGAACTCCCTACACTGGACCAATCAATACTGTTGAAAGCATTACATTGAAGGTCAAAGAAAAGGTGTACTGCCCTTTTGATCAAGACACGCAGGTGAATGAGGACGGACACAGGGATGGATTTTAAGTGGCAGGCCACAACATTATAAAAATTTAACATTGGAGAGGGCCACTATTTGTCCATCTCCCCAGACTTCTTGAACAAGTGATCAGTCAGACCCACAGCAACCTGAAAACACAGTTATATACTATATAACTACAGGGAAGGAGGGTGGATTCAGCTAAAAATGTGACAAAAGGTCTGAAAATCCTAGACCATGGTTTTAATAAATGACTGTGGGAAGCCAGAGCCAGTTGGCTCTTATCTCTCAGGCTGGCCAATGGCAGGGGGACGCTTGGGGAGGAGGGGCCTATCCCTGTATATACTCCCCTTTTGTCTTAAAGCTGTCCAGAACCTTGCAGATCCAATCACGTTGCTCATCCATTAGATTGATGGATGGCATTAGATCTGAATGGCAGACTGATGGCGATGCATTTTTAAATAGTAAAGATCCTTTCAAATATAGTAACTAATGAAGGAAAAACCTCAAAAGGCTCATAGGTTGGTTGGGTTTGGAGGCTTAGGCAAAGTTTATCCAAATTATAGTTTATAAACCTTTAAATCTCTTCTGTCTGGGAAGTAGTCTCACAAGAACAGATTTCCTCTCAAAGTTTATGTTGCTTTCTCATTTAAGCCAAGTCAAAAATACTGTTTTTTCCCAGTGCCAGTTCTAGGTAGCCCCAAATGAGGAAATGCAGAACACCTGACAATTAATGTGACAATTAACAAAAGTGACAGGCAGGGTGACAAATGAAATTAACCAAGCATTTGGGAACTTCAAAACCAACTTGGATTGGGTTCACTTTGAATTCTGGATGAAGGTTCAGGTGAGTCAATTCTTATTTTGTTCAGACTGACCTGGGCAAAATTTGGAAGCCTGGAAGGTTATCTAAGAATTTTCTGAACTATTCACACCTCTTTTGTGTGCAAAGTTAGGCTGGGAATCCCTTGAGAACAGGTTTTATGGAACAATTTATATTACTTCATGTTTGCGATTAGGCCAGAAAATACCACAGGAGCAGCCTCATGGTTTCAATTTCACTTTAGACAGGAAGCACTGAAGCATGTGAAAAAGTGGGTAGAGTAGGTGATCAGAAAGTCTTTGTAATTATATTTTTATTAGGCTCAGTGTGACTACCAACAGTTTCTCAATAGGCATGTTTCATCTGACAGCTTTTATAAAACAGAACAGAATATCAAGTGAATATATTTGTCAAATATTAAACAGCAGTCATTAAATATTTTTGGTAAGACTGGGGTTAGCTTAAAAATGGATTTTCATACATCATTTTGTGTATCATCCTAAGTATCTCATGTAAGTCCACACACCATGGTCAAGTTACCAAAATAGCGTATGTCTGATCAATTTTTGGGTGGCTATGCTCTAAAGGCTTCTGACAAAAGTAAATGTTTACCTTGTGTTAATCCTCTCTGTAGAATTATGTGGAGCCTTGAAGAAATATTAGAGAGAAATGAAAGAAGAGTAGAATGAAACATTAAATGAACTCTAAATTCACTTTAAGAAAATGTTTTACTATCACCCACAAGATGGTGCCACTTCCTTAATTTAGAATGCAATTTTACTCTGAAAACTATGTAAAAATGATACTTTTATTAAATTAATCCCTGTGAAAAGGGCTATGGACAACACAAATCTCTCATAAGCGTTCAGAATAGGGTTTAAGAGGGATTTAAATAATGCGTAGGCCTTGTGCTGGCCCTCTGCAAAATTCAATCATATTTTTTGGTGTGAATGACAAAAATAAGCTTCACTGCATTGTGTTCCTGTTAGCCCTGGAGAGCTAACATAACTAAAAGTGAGCTGGATTCTGTTCCTCTCCATGTATCACCAAAATAATTGTTTACCAAATTCTAAAGAATTATATCAGTGCAAACATGCTGATGGTATAATTTAAAAAAAGTTAGATTGCAATGTGTAACCGAAGGCATAGTTTGGTTTATAGAATTGTCATTATTGGTGATGATTAATAAGGTGGAAAGAACCCAGCTTTACTTACAGATCCCTACTGGGTTCTCAAAGCTGGCAGTTAGAAAAAATGTTTACTTATAAATTGAGTACATACAATATAGAAATAATTGAAAGGCAATAAATATATATGCCCACAATGCCATTTTTAGTCACTTTTCAAACTAAAACCACATTTGGCTCTTTTGGGATGTTAAGTGCTGGTCATGGTTGCACATTAGTTCATTACTCAAGATAAAAAATTGTAAGACTAATAAACCTACGGTTCCAGTTGATTATAGACAATAGTATATCCATAAAAACGATGTGAAAAGAACATTAAGGTTGCAAAGTTTGGAGATGCCAGAACTCAAGTGCCCCTCTGCACCTATTCACTCCTGCTGCTCCTGGCTTCTACCCCCTTTCGCCTCTGCTCCTATTCATGTCACATCCTCTTGGCTTCTGTCCCCCTTCCTCTCTGTGCCAATCTATCCCCTTGGCTCTCGGCCCTCTCAACTCCTATTCACTCTCCATGAGCTCCAGTGTCCCCTTCTCCCTTTGCTTCCCCCACCCTCCCTTTCTATTCCTCCTCACCCACTGGCTTCTGCAACCCACTCTCCCTAAGTCTCACCATTTCTCAACCTCTGCTTTCCAGTGTAACTGTTTCCTCCCACATGGTGCCTGGGCAACAGCCAGGGCAGGGGAGCACTAACAGTACAGGAGAAAGAGCCTCTCAACATTCAGCTCTGGTGCCTGACACTACAGTAGGCTCTGGGAGAAGCAATTGCAGGGAATGTCCTGCTTAGCTGGAGCATTCTCAGTGCAGATGGATGTTGGGTTTTTCGGAGAATTTAGCCGCCAAACTCAAACAAATCTCTGCTGAGCATGTGCAAACTGAGATTTTTCGGAACTTTATAGCTTGGCCAAATTTGAGTGAATTTTCAAGGGAATGGCAAAAGGCCCATTCCTTATAAAGGAACATTGTCACCTTGCCACATTTCAAGCAAGGAGATGCCAGAGCTTATCAATGAAATGGTTGTAAAATTTTTCTTAATATGAGCAAAAAACCCCCAGACAAAACCATATTTTTTTCCTAATCTTCCTCTCAGTTGAATTATTTTAGAAGAAACTTTCCAAAAATAATCATCCGGAGGCAGACTTCAGGCAAGGAAACTTTCAGCCTGAATGGTTCAAGGCTGGCAATGTTATAAGCAAGTGAAAATAGGGTCATATAATGGAAAAGTGTAGGGAAAACTTAACTCTAGGCATTGTTACCAGCTCTGGCTCAAATAACAACGCTGATCAGGCTTGGTAAGGCTTTTGGAGAATTGTTTCACTTTTTACTAGAGCTGTCGATTAATCCCAGTTAACTCACGCGATTAACTCAAAAAATAATTGTGATTAAAAAAATTAAATATTTTGGATGTTTTTCTACATTTTCTTATATATTGTATTCTATGTTGTAATTGAAATCAAAGATTTGCACTGTAAAAATGATATGAAAAATGTCCCCTAGAATTGTGGTTGAAGCATGAAGGAACATATGAATCTTTAGTGCATCTAAATATCTTGCACATAATATCTTGCGACGCTGGCTACAACAGTGCCATGAGAACCTGTTCTTACTTTCAGGTGACATTGTAAACAAGAAGTGGGCAGCATTATCTCCTGCAAATGTAAACAAACTTGTTTGGCTGAGCTATTGAGTGAACAAGAAGTAGGACTGAGTGGACTTGCAGGCTCTAACATTTTACATTGTTTTGTGTTTGATTGCAGTTACGTAACAAAAAAATCTATATTTGTAAGTTGCACTTTCACGACAAAGAGATTGCACTACAGTACTTTTATGAAATGAATTGAAAAATACTATTTCTTTTGCTTTTTTACAGTGCAACTACTTGTAAGCAAAAGTAAATATAAAGTGAGCAATATATAGTCTGTAGTCTGTGTTGTAATTGAAATCAATATATTTGAAAATGTAGAAAACATGAAAAAATATTTAAATAAATGGTATTCTATTATTGTTTAACAGTGCAATTAATCGTGACTAATTTTTTTTAATTGCGCAGTTAATAGCCATAATTTTTTTTAACCGCTTGACAGCCCTACTTTTTACCAGTGGGAACTGAATATGTACTTAAGTTTGAGAGGTAACATTTTCATAAGTGCTTAAATGACTTGGGAGCCTAACTCCTATTGCAGGTCACCATGATTTAAGCACGTAAGGGCATGTCTTCACTACCCGCTGATTGGGTAGTGATCGATCTATCGGGGATTGATTTACCGTGTCTGATGTAGACACAGATAAATTGATCCTCGAACACACTCCCCGTCGACTCCAGAACTCCAGCTCATGAGAGGCGGAAGTGGAGTCGATGGGGGAGCGGCAGCGGTCGACTCACCACCACCCTCACTGCCAGGTAAGTCAGCCTAAGATACGCCAACTTCAGCTGTGCTATTCATGTAGCTGAAGTTGTATATCTTAGGTGGACATCCCCCCGCCCCCAAGTGTAGACCAGGACTCAGTCTCATAGGCACATAAAAATTTACTTGAGAGTAAAATCCAAATTGCTTTTACTCACATGGCTATAATTAGCTATAATAGAGAAACTAAACAGGCAAAGAGTGTCTAAACTGGTATCAATGATACCGTTGCACAATGACACATCATAGAAACAGAACAACAGGAAGAGGTAATTTGGTTAAAAAATGTGGGTGACTCCAAATATGAGGCAACTTATTGTCTTGTGGTAATTACCCACCCACACACCTGAATTCTTCTTGTCTCAAATGATGCAATAAGCCTCATCTATATTTTAATCTTTGCATATCTAATTTTACAGTGAACCTAGTCTAAACATGGACCTTATATAACTACATTGCCATCCCAATACACGTTGAAAGACATTCAGTTAACTTATTTTTCAAGTATTTGCATCAACTACAATAATTTATATGACTCTCAGCAGCCCCGTAACTGTATACATATTCGATTAGGTTAGCTGTGGTCACAGGGACGTGTTTCCACACCTTCTGAATAGTCCAGTTTTTTTTACTGATCATGCCTTAGTTCTACTGAAAATATATGCTGTCTGTGAACTTTAAACTGAAGACTGAAATTATCTCAAAATGAATAAAAGAGTATTTTTTGTATTTAAGCTCGAGAGGTAACATTTTCATAAGTGCTTAAATCATACAGCTGTTGGATTACCATTAAAAGCAACTATATATTAAGGCTGTAGTCTAAAATATAACCACTTCAAAATTTGTAACAGGAAAATCACTGACAAGATTTAGTAATTATAAATGTAAGACTTTGGACTTTGGATAACAAAAATCCCCTGACAAATCCATATTTGTGGAAGATAAAGAAATGTTGACATTAGAGAATCCTAGCATGTTCTCCAGCCCCTCCCGCTCCCCTTAATAGATTAAAGAGGTAAAGTAGGATAATATAGACTGACATGACGTTGAAATATACAAATGAAGGATTGCTAATGATAAGATTAAAAGCTTTTATAGTTACAAATCATTAAAATATAGCTATGGATTGATGTGCTAAAGCAGTGGCCCCCAAACTTTTCAGGGTCATGCTCCCCCCTTGCTCCTGTCCATGCCCCCCCCGCAACCAGCTGGGGTGTGAAAATGTATACAAATCCAAGTGTCAAACTGGAGAACCACTGGACCAGAAAATGAAGGAACAGGACTGAAGGACCACTCCAACGGATCAGAGTAGGCGACGATCTTCATGAAGTACAGGAGAATGCGAATACGGTAACTTGGGCCCTCTACTTAGTCCATCTTGTCTGTTATTGTCTGACATAAATATATGTTCAGATACTTAAGTGACAATAATTCTATCTGAAATTATATAAATAAAATTGAAAATTGATTAAGCCTAAATTAGGTAGACTTGTGATTCACTTTTCCACATTTACACCCACAACACAGCCTAGCAAGTGTGCATCAAGAGCTAAATTCTCTGTTAAATAGCCACTCTTTGGCCACTAAGGGTCTCCCGTTGAAATTGACTGGATTTTCATTTTTGTGGGGCCTGTTACTGTTTTTACTTCCACAACATTAATAGCCATTCGGTTTGAAGCTGTGTTGCTAGGAACTTGTTTTTGCTCTTTTTTACTTTTAAAAAAATATTGTTGATATTGAACAGATACTTCACAGGAAGATGGAAAGACACAGTCCCTACTCTGGAGAATTCATGCAGGACATGACAAGTGCAGGGTTCTAAACTGTTAAAAAGGAGGAGGAGGGCAGAGCTAGATAAGGCTTACAATCGTAAAATCACAAAGTTGCTCAGTAATGAATGTGTATATCATATTGGCTCCATTCAATTAGGGTTTTAAACATTATTTTTACTAACTCCCTTTTTGTAGAGCAGGTGAAATAGTGGAAATGATTTGTGAGAGAGTTCCATGCAAGAGGGACAAATAGAACTAGGGGATCATGGTAGTGGCATGGGCCAGCTGATTCAGTGCTGCCACTGCTGCACCTGCGAAACAGTTTTATAATTTGGTTTATAGGCAATAGTTTATGTAAAAATATAATTTTACATTGGCACCTTGTAGCAAGGCGGTGGGATATCCCACAGCCCCGCTGAGGGACGAACCTTTCCCAACCCCGCTGTGGGCGGGGCCACCGGGGCCAGCGCCCGTCCCTCAGAGGTCACGGTGCAGACTCGGAAGTATAAAAGCTCACTGGCGGAGCTCAGTGCGGCCCCAACCACCAGAGAGACCAGACGTCTGTGACCGAGCTCCTGCTGGGGAGACAGCAGAAGGTCACGGCCGGCCAGATGTTGCACCAGGCTGGCCAAGCCTACCCCTCTCTCACTACCCTGGGGAGGCCTGGCCGAGCCTGCCCCTAGCTCGTTACCCCGAGGAGGACTGGTCAAGCTTACCCTGCTTCCGCTACCCCGAGGACCCACTGAGCCCACCAGTGAACACTTACCCTGAGGAGCCGATGGTGGGTGACCCCTCTGCTGACATCACGACGAATCAGGTACTCGATGAGGGTGAGAGTGGAAGTAGCCCGGGGTTAGCCGACCCCAGTCTGGCTGCAACACTGCCAGAACCAATGTCAGTGTGTTGCGGCTTGGATCCCCACTGACAGCAGTGACTCCTCGCCACTGCTAGGGCCCCGGGCTGGGACGCAGTGGAGTGGGAGGGCCTGCGTCCCCCCTGCCACCCCTCCAGGGGTGGCAGACTCCCCCTTTTCCCTGGCCTGAGGAGGCCGCAAACCCCCTATTGACTTACTGTGTTTGCTGCCTCACCCTGACCTAAGGGCTGGGCCTAGAACTGTTGCTGCTCAGCCCTGCCTAAGGGCCCGAGCGTAGTGACTCACGTTGGTTGTTGCCCCGCCCTGATCATGGCCCAGGGTTAAGGCTACTAACAGCGAGGCGGTGGGATATCCCACAGCCGTGCTGCGGGACAAAACGCAGCTGCGCTGCGTCACACACCTATGCACGATTCTATCAGCACAGTACATTGCTCCAAGTCTTGCTCCCTTGCTGAATGACTGTCATCATTTGGCAGATGCCAATGTCAGAGGTCCTTTTCCACCACTATTGTTTGCTGCTGGGGACCAGCCTCCTCTTCTGATTGTGGTATTGTTGATCACACATTACTTCCTTGGGATGCTATGAACCTGTGGGTTCAAACACCCCTATGCCTGGATGTTGGTGGTGACCCATCCAGGTGAACACCACCATAGATCTCTGCATGTCATTTTAAAAGGCAATTCCAGAGGGAGGGTATCCCAGGGTGATAATTTCCTCTCCTCATTCCCCAGTTGCACTCCAAGTATACTGTCAGATTGAGCACATCCAGGCTAGGACCCCCTTTGCACCTCTCTTAATGGTGTTGGTACTCAGTAGTTTTTTGCTACTGCTGCTCATTTTAAAGATATAATCTCCCAGTTCAGCCACTATATTCCTTCCTTTCCCTCCCACTTTCCACCTAAAAGAAAAAGCCAGGGAGCTCTGCCAGTATGAATACTCTCACAAACATATCTATGTGATGTTTCTACTGTCTGTGATCATTCTTGCAAATAAAATTTCACTCACCTGAGAGTTCACCAATAAAAGCAGTCAAGAATATTAGCAGAGTGAATCAGCTGGTTTTATTGGCAAATAACTTTTTCCACTTATATAAATTTCTTGTTATGGCTTTTAATTTAATTTAATTTCTTGGTTTTAAAAATTAAATGAAGTCTTTCTGAATACACAGGGATAACTTAATCTTAAGAAGCAAAGAGTTCTGTGGCACCTTATAGACTAACAAACATATTGGAGCATGAAAGCTCATGCTCCAATACGTTTGTTAGTCTATAAGGTGCCACAGAACTCTTTGCTGTTTATACAGATCCAGACTAACACAGTTACCCCTCTGATACTTTATCTTAAGGGTTTTGTAGGATCCTAGCTTTGTTGTATAGTGTTTAAGAAGTTGTCTGAAAAAGAGTGATGAGTTATGATTTATCCATAGGAATTACCTTTTGATTTCTCATTACATGATATAAACACATCACTTACTTCGGAGAAATGTACAGGAAGTCATGGCTTTTCTTTAGCTTAATCTTCAGAAAATATATATTGACTGATTTTTTTCCCCACGTGTTACCTGCTGTATTTTGAAAACTCCACCAGTTTCTGGGTCTATGCCCAGGGAGGCTCCCTGCATGAAGCAGAACAAAAAAATTCATAAAACCCCATTCCTGTGTTCTACTAGGAACCAGACCACTTACCTATTCTCTTCCAGCACAACGCTAACATACGAGAGAATGATGATCTTTATGGATTCCCTGAGCTGAAACAAAGTTAATACTTCAAAGTAGCTTCCACAGACAATAAAAATTCAACAGACTACAGGGCAATGACTATCAATGGCAATATCAGCACAAAAGTAAAGAGATCCTTTGAGCATAGTATGCAGGGGAATCACAACTCTAAAGACACTTACTGTGGAAGAGGAAGTCATCTTATTTCTTATCTATCTGACCTGTTTATGAGGAGCTGAGGAGCCCTGGATACTTTCAAGTTTAATATGAGTTCTCACAAAACCATTTATCCTTTCCCAAATCCACACTCTGTGCCAGTTAAGTTTGCAAATGCCATCTTGCATTGCTCATTCCCTCTTAATCAGTGTAAGAGTAAGATCTCTGCTCTCTAGGTTCAAAGACACGATATACCGCTAACATTCCACATCTTTCCTCTCCAGAATGGAGAGTGACTAGAATTAAAAGAAGCCACAAGGTCAAACCAGAGAGTCTAGTTAAAATAAAAGTGCCTTATGTTCACAGATATTCACAAAATCAAACATTCATGTGGGGAAAATAAATACTTACAGAAAAGCAAAGGTATTAACCCAAGCACAATTAACATTAGGTTCTGTCTTAAATAGATCTTAGGTTCTATAGAAAACATAAGGAAAGTTAAGGAAGTGTTTTTATCCTTTAATTCTTTAAAGGTGCCAGAAGTGGGTACAGGCTAAATGGGAACACATTAGGATCCCTTAGGCTAGGGTGACCAGACAGCAAATGTGAAAAATCGGGAGAGGAGGTGGGAGGTAGTAGGAGCTATATAAGAAAAAGACCCAAAAATTGGGACTGTCCCTATAAAATTGAGACATCTGGTCACCCTACTTTGGGCAGACTCAACCTCCTCTTCAGCTAATCTCTTCTTCCCACCTTTGAATTCTTGACCGTCCTCCATATGAAGCATCTTAATAAACTCAAGCACTGCATTGCTACCTGCTGCTCAGATTCAGCACTGCATCTGCCCTCTGATTGCTGGTCCCAGACTGGTGCCTCTGTTTCTCCATGTGTAAAATGGGAATAATTTATACTGACTTCCTAATCTACTGACAAAAAGTGCTACATCAGAGATAGGTATGCATTAATTATTATCCATGCCTTAATCCACTCCAGTTTATTCCCTGGGAGCAGATTTGCTTAGACCCACTCTACTTATCCATATAGGTCCAGAGGAAAACTGCCAGTCATACATTGTATCTCCGTATTAGTCACTCTCATCTGGTAGAACGTCAGCTCTGCTATAAGGCATGACATCCAGGGGTTGCTTTGGTAACTCACCAGGATGCAGTTCTGGCATCTTTTGGACTAGGCTCTAGAATGAGGAGGAAACAGCCTAAAACAGGCAGTTGGAAAAGATAAATCAGCGGGGTCAGGTTGGATATGAGCCTATAGCTTGAGTAGTGGAGGTAGGACACAAGTGATGGAGGCTGTGTTGTGAGCCTGCTACTAAGTGAGAATGCCTTGCTAGTGGAAGAGTGATGATAGATGTAGACATCCTTGACTCCTGCAGGGTCACAATGCGGTGATATTCCCCATGAAATTAACGGAATTTATTCTGTTTTACAGTTACCTAGGTATTTTTAGAGTTCATTTTGCTCTGTGGACATCTAATCCTGGATTAACGTTTCCCACAATTATCTATTTAGATTTATACAAAAAATAAAAGAGGCACCTACCCAAGGTTCTATTTTCAAAGGAATTTAGGTGCCTAAAGATGCAGATAAGAACCTACTGAGATTTTCAAAAGCATGCCAGGAGGTTAAATGCCTGTTTAAGAGCTTTTGAAAATCATAGTAGGTGCCTAAATATCTTTGAAAATCTGGCCATAGGTGCCCCTGGCATAAACTGCAAAAACAAATAAAATGAAGCTGTCCACAGAACACTCCTTCCCAAACATACAAAACTGATTTCCCTTAAAAGCCTACCTCTGCAGCAGCCTATGTAAATGGATATGCTCTGATGGTCAGTAGACTTGGACAATTTCAGACTATACTGAGTTAAATTCACCACTGGAATATAATCATGGGAGTTGCATGGGTTGATGGTGGTAGTTAATATAGCCTGGTGTTCCTGTTCTGTTTATGTGAGGTTTTGTGCGTGGCTGTACAGGAGCTGGTCTGAGAATGCTAATTCATTCTGTACTACTCATAGAATAACTGTTGGATTGTGGCAAAGTTTGGTGACTACTGTCTTGAGCTAGATTAAACCAACCTTGATTAGAAAGGCTCTATCCCATTACTAATTTCCTGAATGAGTTAGTCCTCATTTATTTTACATCATATGTTACTAATATTTAACATCTACATTGCACTTTTCATTTTAAAAATGCTTTCCATTCAGTAATTAACTCTTTCAATGCACCCAAAGAGATATGTATCTATTATCTTCATTTTATATGTGGGATGCGCAGAAGGTTAATTAACTTGACCAAAACTATAGAGGGAGCCATTGTCAGAACTAGGATTAGAATTGAGGAAATCGTAGCTCTCATGAATCGGCACTCTCTCAAATGTATTCGTTAACGTTTTTCCTAATTATGGAGCCACCAGTTGAGGCTTCATAGTAAAGGCTGAATTGAGTTTTGTCTAAGGAAAGAAACTATCATTTCTACTTTAGAAGGGTATTATGCACCATGTAGACCACGTAGGTAATCTCACAAAGGATAATTTTTTATCAGTATTTGTTGTACAACACATGTATGAGACTCAGGTTGGAACCTGGACTTTCATACATCAGGATTTTTTATTTTCTTTACAGTCTTAAATCCTTAGCAGGATTAGTAATTAGCGAAGTGTATTAATTAAGGAGACATAATTTATTCAGGTTGCAGATCATTTTCCTTCTACAATTACCAAGTGTGCTTAGGCATTCCAAAGGGGATCGATTGCATTTATTTGGAAAGATACTTTAAAACAAACTACCTTGCCCTCACTATTTATTTTATACCTCTGCTATCTGTACATAATCTGTTCTCACCCTACTCTGAACAGATTATGCCAATACTATATGTAGTCCAAATTTAGTCCCTCAAAAGGTTTGCTTTTATTGGTGACTCAAATACAATAACACCCCATTCTCAAATGTCCCTGCAGAAATGCTTCTGACTCAGTCCCTAATTCTCTCTGCTTCAAGACAGGCTTCAGCCTCTTTTATAGCATGACTGGAGCCCACAAGATCCAACTATCATTATGAGTTAGCGGAAGTTACTATGTGTCTCTATTCAGAGTACTAGCACCTGACTTTATGGTGACTCAGAATAGGAGTCCTGCATTCCAGAGAAACTGTCTTAAGACATCACAGGCTTTCAGATGTTGTAACAAAGGCATGACAGACATGAGTGCTGGCAAGGGACTGGCCTTTATTGCCTGGTCCTGGTCACATAATATGTGCCAGAGTTACAAAAGCTTACAGGTACACCTTTGTCACATGGCAGGTTTCAGTATCTACTGATTCTGATGACTACTGTCACATTTCCCTCTCCCTGTCCAGTTTTCAAAAGTCAAATGCAAACACAACACAACACCAAACTAAAAATAATAATCACAAATTAATACAACCAGTTATTAATACATACACAAATAGGTGTAACCCTTCTGCCGAGTGGAGTGAGCAGCAACCAGGGCCAGGAGCAACATCTAGAGGTTCCTTTTCAATAATACAACAGAGAACCAGCTCAAGCCCCCACCCAGTAACCTTGGAAAATTACACTCTACCCCGGGCACCTCTAAGAGGCAATACTTCCCTTCTCACAGATACAGAGTCTGAGTGTAGAAAATAAACTTTTAATGAAAAGAGGGAAGTAACCCAGCATTAATTTGGGGAAAATGCCACAAGCAGGGTTCATAAACATAAAACTGTGAGCAAAACACCCACCTCTGAGTGAGTTGGGCAGTGTTTTTTGCCTGAGGTTCTTGATTCCAACAACCAAAAGTTCCTTTAGTGTGCCCATCCCTTCTCCCTTTACCACACCATACTAACAGTGGTTGTCCTTGGTCAGTGAAGACCCAGTGTTCAGAGATGCATCTGGATGAGTTCACTTCCCAACCTGGGGGGACACAGCTTACTCTGCTGTCTTAGCTCTTGCTCTGGCATTGCCCCCTGCTGCGCAGCTACTGTGCCACCCTGCAGGCCGCCCTGCTCCGCCAATCATTTGCCTGGGTGCCCTGCCGCCCACTCCGCTCTTGTTGGCCACTTGCTGTTCCGTCGGCCACCCTGCTAGCTGTCGCTGATGCACACTATCACTTTCTGCTGCCACCTCCTTCTCTGCTGTGACCTCTGTGGGTCGGTCTCTTGAGTTTCCACCCAGCTCTCAGTGATTTTCAATTCTCAGTGATTTTCAGCTCTTAGTGGGGGAAGCAGGCTGGCAGAAATGTTGTCCCACAACAGGTGATTTCAAGTCTAGTGAGCACTCAACAAAACAAGGACTGCTAATGGAGCCTTAATTAGCTCTATCTTTGAACAGAGGGGAGGGATGCTTATGGTTTAAACCATGCCTAGGACTCTTATGCAGAGCCCACACCTCCAGGCCTCAACACTTGTCCCCATCCCCTCTTATTTTTTACAGTGGTCTGGTATCTGAGCCCCCTGTTTAGCAAGTTCAATTAAGTTGAGGGCTATCCCCTCAATCAGGACAGGCTACTACAGTTCTGCTGCCCTTTACTCATACAATAAAGATAATATTTCATTACTCCTCCATTCAAATTTAAAAATATATTAAAGTTAATATTTAAAATCAAATTTGCACAAGTTAACATGGAAGGTACTGTACATCTGGGGTCAGGCTTAGGTTATGGGGGATTGCAAGTATTGGTTACAAGGTTCACGAGGTACATACTAAAGTAATTTGTAAACCAACACCATCTAAAATTGGTCACATTGGCAACAAAGCACTGTCTGCTCATACCTAGGCAGAGTGGGTGTGTTCATTTAAATATAGTCTGGTCCTGAAGCCTTTTCCCATCCCCAGCTCATCACTAGTTGTTGGGGCAGAGATCATTCAGATCCTGCTTACATCAGGATATCTAATATGGAGATCAAGGTTGATTACCTGACTCCCGACAGATTATTCTGTTTCTTATTAAAGATCTGTCATTGACTACTCTCTCAGAATCTCAGTGGCTTTGTGGTCATGCAGCCACTATTTGGTCTTCAAACAGTTCCTGCTTTGGCCACTGAGGTTGCTCTGCCATCTGGAGCTAGTGCTTGCTGCTTCTGGGATTTTTATTGTGAGTGCCTGGATGGGCTTCTGTTACTCTGTCAGTGCACGAGCATTGTGGATACCTTCGAGAAACAGCCATTTGGTTTTGTTTATATATTTTCTGTTCATCTTACAGGACTAACCCTCAGCAGTGGTTCTGACATATAACCTTAGTGCAAATGATATAGCTGTTACCTTGGTAAGCTGCCAGGCACTATCTATTTGAAATTTATCATTCTCTCACACTTGCGGTGGGGGTAACTGTTGAATGTTTTGTAATAGTATATCTTCTGTTCTACTTTCTGGTACATATGGCTCTTTTGCAATTATTTCAAGGTTATTTTGTATTTATGTATTTAGTCTCAAGAAGCTTGTTGTATGTTATTACATTTTTTGTTCTTCCAATCATTAGTTTCTGAAATGGTGATCTTACTGCAGTATTGTGAGGTGTCCTGCAATATTATGACAGCACTAAGAATGGATTTTTTGAATGCATTAGAACTTTTTTTTTTATTTGTTTACTTTGATATATAATTCTTTGTCATTTTACTGTCTTTTCTGCTAACCTACTGGACTGGATGATGGTGCTTTATCTGGTGTGCCTAAATTTACATATCAGAGAGAATTACCAAAATGTGATATTTATAGGCCAATATCTGTTATTAATTCATCTGGACTCCCATGGCAAGCAAACTGCAATTTGCAATATATCATACACAGCTACTTGATGTGCTGTGCAACAGTTCAGTTTTTAAAATAATCAGAGCAGGAGTTCATTCATAAGAGGTAATTCTTCTTATTTAATTCAAATATATCTGCACCAGCTTTGGACCACCTATGATTAAAAATACCCAACTCATGAGGTTTCAATATTTCTTTTGTATTCTATTTCCTATATTTATTTCAGATTTTTCACTTATCTTTAATGGCAACAATCATAACTGGTTTTCAAAGTTTCTCTGATGTGCACCGCACCCTCCTGTACTCTTCTAATTGCTCTGGTGTATGGCTGTGCATAATCAGTGACCAGGTGATTTGCCTCAACCTCCCACCCCATCATAAATGTCTCCCCCTTACTCTCACAGATATTGTGGAGTGCACAGCAAGCAGTAATAACGATGGGAATATTGGTTTCGCTGAGGTCTATCAAAGTCAGTAAACTGCACCAGCGTGCTTTTAAATGTCCAAATGCACATTCTACCCCCATTCTGCACTTGCTCAGCCTAGAGTTCAACAGCTCCTGATTACTGCCCAGGCTGCCTGTGTATGGCTTCATGAATCATGGCATTAAGGGGTAGGCTGGGTCCCCAAGGATAACTATAGGCATTTCAACATCTCCAACAGTTATTTTCTGGTCTGGGAAGAGAGTCCCTTCCTGCAGCTTTTGAAACAGACCAGAATTCCTGAAGATGTGAGCGTCATGTACCTTTCCCGGCCATCCCACATTGATGTTGGTGAAACGTCCCTTGTGATCCACCAGTGCTTGCAGCACCACTGAAAAGTACCCCTTTCGGTTTATGCACTCACTGGCTTGGTGCTCTGGTGCCACCAAGATAGAGATATGGGTTCCGTCTATCGCCCCACCACAGTTAGGGAATCCCATTGCAGCAAAGCCATCCACTAAAGCCTGCATATTTCCCAGAGTCACTACCCCTGATATCAGCTGCTCTTTGATTGCATTGGCTACTTGGATCACAGCAGCGACGGCTGCTATCATCTTGGTATTCTGGGGCTTCAGAGCAGGGGAAAGCATGTAACAAAGTTCCATGAAAGTGCCCTTAAGCATGCAAAAATTTTGCAGCCACTGGGAATCGTCCCAGACCTGCAACACTATGCAGTCCCACCAGTCTGTGCTTGTTTCCTGGGCCCAGAATTGATGTTCCATGGCATGAACCTGCCCCATTAACACCATGATGTGCACATTGCCGGGGCCCATACTTTGTGAGAAGTCTATGTCCATGTCTATGTCCTCATCACTCTCATCACTGTGCTGCCATCGCCTCCTCGCCTGGTTTTGCTTTGGCTGGTTCTGTGTATACTGCAGGATAATGCACGTGGTATTTACAGTGCTCATAATTGCTGTGGTGATCTGAGCAGGCTGAAAAAAGGCAGGAGACGATTGACTGCCATTGCTCTGATGGAGGGAGGGATGACTGATGACATGGCTTACAGGATATTAAAATCAACAAAGGGGGTGGCTTTGCATCAAGGAGAAACACAAACAACTGTCACACAGAATAGCCCCCTCAAGGACTGAGCTCTAAATCTTGGGTTTACCAGGCCATTGATTTCACGGAGGGATGGAGGGAAGGGGGCACAACTGAATACAAAACAAATCAGGTCTATTTCTTGTTTCGATCCACTCCATCTATCTTTTACATTTTAGGCTGGCAGCAGAAGGTGCAGTATGACTGCTAGCCATTGTCATCTCCTGGGTGCTTGGCAGAAGATGCTGCATTATGATTGCTAGCCATCATCGTCTCCTGACTGCTTGCCAGAAGACGGTGCAGTACAACTGCTAGCCATCGTCATCTCCTGGGTGCTCGGCAGAAGATGGGAATCACCTGGCTGAGTCACTCTCATGTCTGCACAGGTGCCCTTAACTGACCTCACCAACGACAGCTAAAAAAGCACCCAGGAGTACGATGACGGATACCAGTCATAACTCATCGTCTGCTGCCAAAAGGCAATGAGCTGCTGCTGTGTAGCAATGCAATTCCACGTCTGCCAGCACCCAGGAGATATACGGTGATGGTAAGATGAGCGGGCTCTATTCTTGCCATGGTATGCCATCTGCACAGGTAACCCAGGAAAAAAGGCATGAAATGATTGTCTGCCATTGCTTTCACGGGGGGGGGGGGGGAGCATGACAACATGTACCCAGAACCACCCGCAACACTGTTTTTGCCCCATCAAGCATTGGGATCTCAGCCCAGAATTCCAATGGGCGGCAGAGACTGCGGGAACTGTGAGATAGCTACTCACAGCTACCCACAGTGCAACACTCTGGAAGTTGATGCTAGCCTTGGTACTGTGGACGCAGTCCGCTGACCTAATGCACTTTAATGCATTTTGTGTGGGGACACACATAATCTACTGTACAAAAACGATTTCTAAAAAACAACTTCTATAAATTTGACCTAATTGCGTAGTGTAGACGTACCCTAAGAGGTGAATATAGCTGAACCACTCATTGATAGTGATCATAGTGTAATTAAATTAAACATTCTTGTAAGGAGGAAAATACCAAAGAAACCCACCACAGTAGCGTTTAATTTCAAAAAGTAGAACTAAACACAAATGAGGAGGCTAGTTAACTGGAAATTAAAAAGAACATTCACAAGAGCTGAATGCCTACAAGCTGCATGGAAACCTTTCAAAAACTCCATCATATAGGCTCAAACTATATGAATACCCCAAATAGAGAAACAGTAAGAGGACCAAAAAAAAAAAAAAGGCCACAATGGCTAAACAACAGAGTAAAAGACGTAGGTAGAGACAAAACGATGTCTTTTTTAAATTGGGAGTAAAATCCTACTGTGGAAAATAGAAAGGAACATAAATTCTAGCAATTCAAGTGTAAAAATATAATTAGGCAGGCCAAAATAGAATTTGAAGAGTAGCTAGCAAAAGACACAAAATCCAACAGGAGTTTTTTTATAAATACACTAGAAGGAGGAAGCCTGCCAAACAATCACTGGGGCCATAGGCGCCGACTCCGTGGGTGCTCCAGCACTGAAGCACCCATGGAAAAAAATTGGTGGGTGCTCAGCACCCACTGGCAGCTCCCTGCCCCACCCCCCGCTCCAGCTTACCTCCACATCCACCTCCTCCGTGAGCATGCCACTGCGTCCTGCTTCTCCTCACTCCCTCCCAGCACTTGCACTGTGAAACAGCTGATTTGCGGGACACGGAAGGAGGGGGGAGGAGGGGGAATGTGGTGCACTGAGGGAAGAGGCAGGGCCAGGGTGGGGATTTGGGGAAGGGATTCAATAGGGGCAGGGAGGGGGCGGAGTTAGGCCGGGGACTTTGGGGATGGGGTTGGAATGGGGGCAGGGCCAAGGGTGGGGAAAGGGTGAAGTCAGGGCGGAGCCAGGGGTGGGGAAAGGAGTAGGGAGACACGGGCATCCACTGGCACCAGAGAAAGTTGGTGCCTATGACTGAGGCCACTGGATAAATGAAGTGCTAAAGGAGCACTCAAGGAAGACAACACTATTGGGGAGAAGCTAAACAAATTCTTTGCATCAGTCTTCACTGCAGAGTCAATTCCCACACCTGAGCCATTCTTTTTTAGGTGACAGATCTGAGGAGCTATCCCAGATTGAGATATCAGCAGAGGAAGTTTTAGAACAAATTCATAAATTAAACAGTAATAAATCACTAGGATCAGATGGTATTCACCCAAGAGTTCTGAAGGAACTCAAATGTGAAATTGCAGAACTACTAACTATGATATGTAACCTATTGCTTAAATCAGCCTCAGTAGCAGACAACTGGCAGACAGCTAATGTAATGCCAGGACAATCCCTAAGGGGATGCAGGGTTTGGGACAAATCAGCCTGTATGGGTCCCCCTTAACATTTTTTATACAGGTGAAATCTGGTATGGGGAGGGGATACCAGTGCTGGGGGGGCAAGGGATAACGTAGAGTCACAGGGTGGAACCTGTACTCGGGTGAGGGGGCCCCCCAGGCATCCCTAGTATCAGCCTCCCGGACTGGCTTACCACCTCCTGCATAACTGAAATGTGGGGCCCCCAAAGCATGGGTCCCGGAGAAGTCGCCCCAATTTGCCATGCCCAAGGGATGGCTCTGTGTAATGCCAATTTAAAAAAAAAGGCTCCAGAGGTGATCCCAGCCATTATAGGCCATAAGCCTAACTTTAGTAACAGGCAAATAGGTTAAAACAGTAGTAAAGAACAGAATGATCAGTCATATAGAAGAACATGACATGTTGGGGAAATGTCAACACGGTTTTTGTAAAGGGAAATCATGCTTCACCAATCTATTAGAATACTTTGAGGCTGTCAACAGACATGTGGACAAGTGTGTGCCAGTAAATATAGTGTACTTGAACTTCCAAGGTCCCTCACCAAATGCTCTTAAGCAAAGTAGGCAGTCATGAGATAAGAGAGAATATCTGCTCATGGATCAGTAACTGGTTAAATGATAGGAAACAAAGGGTAGGATTAAATGGTCTGTTGTCACAGTCAAGAGAGGTAAATAGCGAGGTCCCCCAAGGATCTATACTAGGATGAACACTGTTTAACATATTCATAGTGATCTGGAAAAAGTGGTAAACAGTGAGGTGGCAACATTTGCAGAGGATACAAAATTACTCAAGATAGTTAAGTCCAAAGCTGACTGTGATGAGTAACAAAGAGGTCTCACAAAATGGCATGGCTGGGCAACAAAATGGCAGATGAAATTCAATGCTGATAAATGCAAAGTAAAGCACATTGGAAAACATAATCCCAACTATACATATAAAATGATGGGGTCTAAATTAGTTGTTATCACTCAAGAAAGAGATCTTGAAGCCGTTGTGGATAGTTCTCTGAAAACATCTGTTCAATGTGCAGCAGCAGTCAAACAAGCTAACAGAATGTTAGGAAGCATTAGGAAAGGGATAAGTAATAAGACAGATAGTATCATAATGCCATTATATAAATCTATTCATGTACTTCTGGCGGCTCTGTCTCAAAAAGATATATTAGAATTGGAAGAAGGACAGAGAAGGACAACGAAAACGTTTAGTGGTACGGGACAGCTTCCCTATGAGAGGAGATTAAAAAAGACTGACTGAAGAGATTAGAAAAGAGGTGACAAAGGGGTATGTTATAGAAGTCTATAAAATCATGAATGGTGTGGAATGAGGAAGTATTATTTACTCCTTCTCACAACACAAGGACCGGGGGTCTCCCAATGAAATTAATAAGCAGTAGGTTTAAAACAAACATAAAGAAGTACTTCTTCACACAGCACACAGACAATCTGTAGAACTCATTGCCAGGGGATGTTGTGAAGGCCAAAAGTATAAATGGGTTCAAAAAAGAATTAGATAAGTTCAGGGAGGATAGGTCCATCAATGATTATTAGCTAAGATAGTCAGAGATGCAAACCCATGCTCTGGGTGTCTCTAAATCTCTGAGTGCCAGCAGCTGGGACTGGACAACAGGAGATGAGTTACTCGATAATTGCCCTGTTCTGTTCATTCTCTCTGACGCATCCGGCACTGGCCATTGTCAGAAGATATGATACTGGGCTGGATAGACCATTAGTCTGATCTAGTATGGCTGTTCTTATGGCTCTCTTACTCACATAATTATCAGGACTGTGCTTTACAGACCTTTATGTCTGAGCCTACACTTCCTCATTTTTTTCCTTTCTGGGTGTTACTTTGAGCATGTCATTGACATACACATTCCTCACATGGTCTTTTGTCCTCATCCATCTCAACATTTGCATTTCTATGGAACTGATCATTTGCTCATGATTTTTTTTCATTGCCCAACAGTCAGTACCAGACACTAAAATTGGATGGAGTACTGTTTTATAGACTTCCCCTTTTAATCTTACTGGTATCTGTCTGTCACATACTGCACCACTTATCTTTCACTGTTTGAGCCAGACATTTATTATGCTAGCTCTAATTTCAAAACCTGGGTACTTGAAACTTTGTGGTTTTGGTATTGTCTGCACATTTATTTTCAAGAACAATTCTTCAGTGTTCACATTATTGAAATTACATACCAGATAGTCTGTTTTTCTCTACTTATTTTGAGGCCATGACACTCCAATTTACTTGCCCATTTATCAAGATCCTCTTATAGACTATCTTTTCCCTCACTGCATAGAATATCATCTGCAAACAACATGCACAAGGTGCCGCCTTCTGTATGTTCCTTGTGAGGGTATCCAGGATGAGAATAAACAAGAAAGGGCCCAGTGCTGATCTCTGATGCACTCCCACCTTTACCTATAGTTCATCTGTTTCACCTATACCAGTTCTAATGATTGACGTTGCACCTATATACATGTCTTGAAGAAGCCACACAAAGTCCGGGTACCATTTTCTCCTTCATCCATCACAAGATGACTTTCCTTAAAGGTCTTTTCCAGAACAATGGACACTATGTGAATAATTTTCTTTTCTCTTAAGTTTTTCCACTAGCTGCTAGAGTGCAAACATGTCATGCATTGTCAATCTCTGCAGTAGTATGATACACAAATGCATTTGAATATAATTATTTCATAGGCAATGACTTCCTGTATAAAATCCCAACACGTTTTTATGCTTGGAGGTGCCTGGCATTTTCCAATAACCATCTAACTAGAATTACTCTCAAGTTTTTATAACATTGGATAATTTTGTTCTCATTGTACTGAAAGGGTGACACATTTAGGCCTGATCTACACTACAGCTACCGGTTGATCTAAGCTATGCAATTTGAGTTATGGATAGCATCGACATAACTTAGATCTACTTACCTCAGGGTCCATGCTACGCTATGTCAATGGGAGATGCTCTCCCACCGACATTGCTTCCGTCTCTTATTGAGGTGGAGTACAGAAATCAATGGGCGAGCACTTGCCCATCGATTGAGCATGTCTTCACTAGACCAGGTAAATCAATGCTGCTGCACTGATTGCAGCAGCACAGATTTAGCTCCATAGTTAAGACATGTCCACATAGGAGTGCTAGTAAGATACTTGTCATTACTGCATGGCCTTGGTCACATGACATGGGTCTGGATTACAATATGCTATACTCCTGTCATATGGCAGGGTTCAACAGTAGCTGACTCCAATGACTGTTGTAACAGGTGTCATCCTTAGGGAGATCAACAGATGGGGTCCCTGAATTGTGACGGCTATGCACTAGCCAATTAAGAATAAACCAATTCAGAAAGAGGAAGGAAGGCATCTTAGCTAACTAGCAATCACATGCCCAAACGACTTTCTTAAAAAGGCATTCAAAAAAATTCCTAAACTATTTTATTTGTTTTGTTTTCCAAGTGGCTTCACTTTCCACTATTACTCATAAGTCCATTATGTTAGGAGTGATGATGTCACTACTGCTAATATCGCTCACCCATTCAATTGAGTATCGCTGGTACTTATCAAAACATAAATGAATTTTTCTTCAATATTGATCAGGTCAGTACTGTTCCTTTTTATAACACATTCTGATTTTGTATTCTACAATAGGAAACACAAGATAAAAGCACTGAGGATCATAGTGATCAGAAAAGAGAAGCCTTGGCTAACATTTTGATGATGTATTTATTTTGCAATTACATGAAGCCTTGTAGGTAAAATCCTTGCTTCCCTCCAGATCCTGTCAGAATCTCAATAGTTAAAAGCACACCCATTAGGAGGAGCAAACTTCTAATACAAACACAGCAGCAACTGTAACTTGCTTTCCCAAAGTTTTCTTCTACTCACGGACTTTATCGAGGTGAGTACCAATATTGGTTACTCAGTTAATAATCATAAACGAGAATGTTTTATCTTTTGTTTACAGTTCAATAGTTAGGAAAATATCTCTGCAATATTTTCTCTTACAGCGTCTCACCGCTGGGTTAATTTTCTCTTTATTATCCAGCCAAATAGCTGTGTGATGCTTTACACTTTGATGCATAATAAATACTTTGGTTTAGAATATTGATCTGGAGCAGGCACCTCAGAGACATCTGGTTAGAAATAAAATTCACATCTGAGAAACAACAACATTGCTTTTACTTCAAATATGTTTTAGAAAAGGATTAATCAATATATTATTTAAAAACACAGAACTGTGCATTCAACATCAGAGACATAGAAAATAGTTGAGTGCTGATCATATATTTAAGGTTCACTAAGAAATATAGTTTGCCTCTTTGTTAGTATCACAAGAGCAGACGTGAGGGTATGGTTTCAAAATGTGAATTCAGCATGCCATTTGCTGACTTGAAAATAACTTCACCAATCCCTTCTTATCAGTCTTACCGTAAAACAGCATTTAATGACCTAAAACCAGTGTCCTGTTTATGAACATATTCCTCAAAATCATCTGGAAAGAATTCACTGGACTATTGACAATATTCTGAAATCTTCTTACTACTGCTGTGTGTTAACACATTGCATCATGCCTTTGCAGACATAGGGATATTTGTAACTCATTTGTTGAGGCGGGCTATGGCATGCCAGACAAGCTACATACAGTCCTGGAAATAAGATATAAAACGTAACTTCACCTTGGATACTTTATATGTATTATTTCTCATATTGCCTAGATATTGTCTATCCTCTGTTCAGCAAAGTATGAATAATTTCTTTACAAGCATCCAGAGGGTAAGAAACATTTATAGAATACAAAACAGATTTTTTATAATTTTAAAGTGAACATGAGCAATTATTTTAAATTTAGACCAAGATGTTAGGAAATATTAGCTCACTATGGGCCAAATTTTACTCTGATTTACAGGATTGTAAAAGCTGTATAACTCGATTTGCCTCAATGGAGTATTTCCAGATTTACTCCTCTCAAATGATTTCACTAGAGTTTCTTTAAATTTACACCACTCTGAGAGCAGAATTTGGCCCAGCATTCTCTGAAGTTAAATTAGCATGTAAGTCTGAGTCCTATCTTATTTCACTAAGTAGGGAAAAAAGGCCCTAACAACTGTGACAACCAATATCACTTCACATGGGAGGCAACATACCTATGTTGGAGGCACCTTCCTTTATTCTTTGCAAAATACTTCTCTGGACACAAAATGAAATCAAGTTAAGCTTTGGTCTGTAGGTAATATCATTTATACTTTTAATACATATACTGAAAAATAAAATAACCTTCAATATGTTTGTGTCCGGAGTCAGATATATAGAGGCAGGCGAAATTGAAAACAAATGCACATGAAACTTTTTCAAACATCAATACAGGCTCAGTTGGAGTTGTGGATCAAAATTCAGGTTAGTGCTTATTTCTAATTTGTGTATTAGATAAAAAACAAAGTGACGAGATATTGTAGCTTTTTTTCAGTCTCTTCCACCCAAGAAACTTTCATTTTATCAGCCAGAAGCAATGGAAAGATGGGACATGGTATATATATACCTATACATTTGTGCCAGTCAGAGGATTGATGTAATCCAATGTCATTTGTCTTGCCCTATTATTCAAACTGTCATCCATAATTCATGGTGATTAAAGGGGGAAAGATGCTCATATGGCTAAAACAGAGAACTGGGAATTGGGAAATTTAAATTTCATTCTTGACTCTGTCACTGATCTGTGACCTTGGGCAAATCACTTAATCTTTTTGTGTCTCAGTTTCACAATATGTACAACGGGTATAATAATATATCTCTACCTTACAAGATGTTGAGTATTACTTAAAGATTGTAAAGCACTTTGAGATCCTTGTATTAAAGGCACTATTGAAGAGCAAAGTATTACTATTATTAGAGGAACAACGTAGGGTAAGTAATATCTTTTATTGGACCAAAATATATTACCTACCCTCCTTTGTCTCTCTCATCTCCTGGGACCGACACAGCTACAACAACAATGCAAACTATTATTATTAGAATTCTGAGCCAGATTCTATGGAAAGCCAATGAGAGGGAGTTAAGAGAGAGAAAAATTCTATTAAATTGCCTTTGCCTTTTCCCCAAGATCATTACGTCAGTGTGTGCATGTGCATGTGTGTGTGTACTTGCTTTCCAGTTGAATGGGCAGGGAATACAATCCCGAGATCTGTACGGTGCCTAGGGGATCCACTTGAGACGAAGGCCATCCATATTGAAGTCTGTGAAACTGCACCAGCCACAGGGCCCTGTTTCCCTCCCCCTTCCTAGGACGCTGCACTGCCAGGGACAGTTCTGCCCACTGCTGATCCCATTACTTCAAGAGGGGTTTACAGTGAAATGTTAATGCTCTCAGGAATAGACCAGATTCAGCAATCAGTAAAGCTGCACTGGTCAATACCAGGTGGCTGCAAGTATAGACAAGGACAAGCAGGAGCTTGCATTCATTGAGCTAATCATGGTTGAGACCTGGTTCAAGTGTACTGAAAACCCCGTAGCCCAGATCGTCCTCACTAACTCTACTGTTAGTGCCATATATATGTTAAACAAAAAGGGAGACAAGATGGAGCTCTCCATAACTCAACACAAGAGAACCTTCAGGACAGAAGAACAATGCCTGTAGCCTGAAGCACTGACTCTACTGCCTGAATCTGTCCACAATAAAAATAACCTGTACGCCAGAGGGATTGGATTCTTAATGTCCCTGGTTAGTAATATAAGTTTTGTAACTTTGCATGGAATTTCTTATTTTATTAAAACTAATGAAGTAAATCCAATAGCTGCATGTAATAGCATCAAGGGTTTGCTACAAATGCCACAGGAAGTATAACAAACAAACAAACAAAAAACCCCACAATATTCTTCCATTGCTAACCCAAGCAATTGTTCCAGGTACTCCAAGTATATCTAAAATCTCAGTGATTTCACATACATAATATTGCAGCTGTAGAATAAAGATATGAGTTTCTTGTGTTTGTTGATATGTTACATTACTTTGGCCATACTTTAAATGATGATTTGTATTTATTTTACACTAGTTGTATGATAAAGCTAGGGCCAGATTCTATTCCCCTTGTTCCCACTAACTAGTACCTTACTCCATGGATAACCCCACTGAAGTGAACAGAACTACTTGGAATAAGGTACTAGTCAATTTGAGTAAGGGTGGTAGAATTTGACTGCAAGAGACTAGCTTAACCTACCATAGAATATAGATCTATTCTGTTCAAAGAGTCAGATTTCAGTGAAGTCTGTGATACCATGAGAAGAAATATGGGTTTAGTGGAAAGCAACATAACCTTACAAGAGTATACCCCAAATGCTGGTTCTTTGATCTCTAATTCCCATGCTCATTTACAGCATTTCCTGTTAATTAAAACAGTATCATGAACCACACATTACAGCAAGGCTAAAACTAAAACAGGAAATGCTCAAGCAGACCTTTGGACTCAAAAGTGACTTACTATAATACTGTAGAATCTGACAAAGGATGTCTTTTGGTATCTTTCATTTGCTTTTAAAATGAATTCACTGCTCATGAAAGGAGTGACAGTGCTGAAAACTATTTGGCCACAGAAAAGACATGCTGGGCCTAATTCCCCACTGTCTCACAGCTTGTATAGGCTCTTGCACTTGTGAAAAGAGCTACCAAATGAGAATCGCAGCATTCTATAGCCATTCTGCCCAAGGTTTGCACTGTTGTAAATGGCTGTACAAGTTGCAAAACATACTACTCCATACCTTGGCATTATGTCTCAGCACTGACTCAAAAAGTGCAAATTTAAAGGTGATGTGCAAAAGAAAAAAATTGGTCATATGTTCTCTTTTGCTTCTTAGTAGCTTATAAACAAACCCTGCAAGGTTTGGTTTTTATTTTTTTTCTGCTTGTTAAAAATAAGAGATCTTGTCTAGCCTGGAAGCCAATAGTGACTGGAGCATTTGTGAAATAATGATATCTTTCATACCTTTGTCCCTTGTGAGAACTCACAACACATATCTTTTGATACACTCTTCTCTTCTCTCCCCTTTCCCGGGTCCTGCAGTAAAACAAGGAAGGGCAAAATCTAACATATTTCCAAAGTTATTTTTAAAAAAGCAGAATATATATATATATATATTATATATAAAAAGAAATGGCACAAACTCACATTTTAAAGTTCTTTACAGGCTACTTTTAAAGTATAGTTCATTCTGAAAAGACCCTCTGTGAAAATAGAATTTGATGGTCCATATTTATTGTCCCTAACTAATTTTGACACCAAATATTTTCAGTTTATAAGTAAAAACCATTTGTTTTAAGTGCTAGTCATATACCCTCTCTCCCTCACAGTCCCGGGATCCAAAAGTCCAGATGTTTTTCTTTCCTACTTATCCTCAGTAACAAAAGTATTGCAGGCCAAATGATGCCTTCAGCTACAGGAGAAAAATGTAGTAAAACTATTCTGTCTTCAGTGCACAAGCATACTTGACTGTCATTAGGATTTAGCTCACAATTTGTTGATGATAGAGAAGAAGAAACAGAATCCAAGTCTCTCTCTCAACTATATTTTTGGCTCTGAGGGCCAACAGGAGTGAAAAGTAGTAAAATATATTTGTGGTCACTGAAGTGTGCAGAATGCAGATATGACTCTACATATAAATAAGAAGCAGATCAACTGAGTAAGAAATTGCCATTTTTACATATGGACTTTTCAGCATAGAACCACATCTAAAGGACACAAGGGTGAATTCTTAATGCCCTTTTAACCTTCGTCCTTTCTGCTGAGACTACAAAAAGGAGCTAAATTATTGCATGTTGTGGTGGCAATTTTCTAGTGTGGACATCTGCCACTAGGAACTATACTGAGACCAGGAGCTCATTTCACATAGTCCAACATATAGATTTCAACCATTACTTCCCTTGGCCAGATTTGAACCAGTGTTCCAGAGGTGAAAAATTCTGTATGCTATCACCTGAGACATCCAACCCTCCAAAATAGCCTACCCTTAAACAATTACACTAACTCTTGCTAAAAATATATATATAGTATGTTTATTATTTAGTTGCCAGAGAACTAGCAGTTAGACAAGGTAAACAATTACATGAACTAGTAGTATCCCCAGATTTATATTAACAGTATAGCTATTAATCATGGCTCCATTCAAGTAAATGGGAAAATCTGGCATTGGCTTCAATGGAGACAGGACTTTACTCATTGTCTCTTCTCTTCTCTTCTCTTCATGTTCTTTTGCTGGGCTCATGTGGGTATCTGTTTTTGATATGTGCTTTGTAAGAAACACAGAAGATAATTAGTGCTTTCCAAATGTAACATGAGAAAACTGCAAGGAAAATATGTTCTATATGTTCTAAAATAGGTTCTAAAAGGAAATCATCAATACTGAAAAAGAGGTTTTAAATAAATACATGTGTACTTGACAATGTCATTTCAGTAACGATGACTTCTTGTTACATGTGGCAAAATTAGAGTGTGACAAACATGATCTGGAATTCTTTGTTATTGGATGTATTAAAAAACAGCACAATTTCTGAATGCCCTGTTATGTATATAATTTCTTCCAACATATTTTTTCCTATTATCAGAAAACCTGAAACATAAAAGCTATGTATTTAGACACCTGATCTCTGCAAATCTGTAATGTTTTCCAGAGGTGGTGAGAGCTAACTCTCAGAATTCAACAGGGAAAGTAGAAGTGAACAATATGAAGAACATTCCAACAGTTGACCAGGGTGCCTAGTAGATACAGTAAGTATCCTTCCATAATTTATACACTTCCTCTTTCCCTTTCTTTTTGTGAAATTTCAGTTTGAAAAATAGGAAGGTCAACGGAAAAGGGAACAGGCATACATAGGGCATATTACATCTCAGCTTATTAACAACTGTGAAATGAGACAGTTTAAAAATACATTGGGCCATATCCCACTCAATTTACTCATTTGAGTAGTCCCACTAAAATCAGTAAGACTATTTTCATTTAATAGGGCAGAGAAGACTAAGATTGACTAATTGTTCCTGAAAGACCAGTAGAATGTATGGGCTAAGTGGTATATTGGTGAGTTTGGACTCCTTTAATAAGGTGCTGTGGCTTGGTGGTAGCATAAATATCACTTAATTCCAGCCACTCTGATGTTAAGTAATTCTTTTATATTGCACAAGTTAAATAGTTATGTAAAACATGCATAACTGCAGAGGCAAAAGTTTTGTTAAGGTTGTCTTATCTCTCTTCTAAAAATGTGACTAGAGGATTGTAATTTTAAAATCTCATTAATGCTCAGACATGAATAGGCAGTAGGTCTGAAACAAACAAAAGGAAGAAATTCACACAACGCACAGTCAACCTTTGGAACTCATTGCTAGGGGATGTTGTGAAGGCTAAAACTGTAACCAGGTTAAAAAAAGAACTAGATAAATTCATCGAGGTTAGGTCCAATAACTATTAGCTAATAAGGACAGAGATGTAACTCCATATTCTGGGTGTCCCTATCCTCTGACTGCCAGAAGCTGGCAGTGAATGATGGAATGGATCACTCAGAGATTGTCTGTTCTGTTCATTCTCTCTGACTACCTGGCATTGGCCACTGTCGGAAGACTGGATACTGAGCGAGATGGACCATTGGTTTTGACCCAATATGGCCATTCTTATGTTATTCAAGGTTAAGATTCCTGTACCATCCTCATCTTTGTGCTCTCGTCCCCAACTATATTTTCATTTTGCAATCATAGATTACAACAACATGGGTCTTTGATGATGTGACCCATGCACACCCCTTTATCAGGTACAGCTCGGGAACTATTGACAGTTTTGCAAAGATTTACACTGCACTGAGAGGTGAGCCTGTTGCCCACATGTGAAGGGAGTGCACAATGCAGGTTAATCTCTTGCCTACATTTGGAATTTAGGGTCTCTGATCAGTACTGGAAGGGTGAATGGCGTACATGGGATTTCCAAATGACATCTGGATAGTGGATGGGAACAGAATACAGGTTTCAGAGTAGCAGCTGTGTTAGTCTGTATCCGCAAAAAGAACAGGAGTACTTGTGGCACCTTAGAGACTAACAAATTTATTTGAGCATAAGCTTTCGTGGGCTATGGCTCACTTAATCGGACGCATAGAATGGAACATATAGTGAGGAGATATATATACATAAAAAGAACATGAAAAGGTGAGAGTTGCCCAACCAGCTCTAAGAGGCTAATTAATTAAGATGAACTGTTGTCAGTGTGTAATGGCTCAACCATTCCCAGTCTTTATTTAAGCCTAAATTGATAGTATCTAGTCTGCATATCAATTCAGGTTCAGCAGTTTCTCATTAGAGTCTGTTTTTGAAGCTTTGCTGTTGCATATTGCCACGTTAATAGTTGTTATTGATTGGCCAGAGAGGTCGAAGTGTTTCCTACTGGTTTTGAATGTTATGATTCTGATGTCAGAGTTGTGTCCATTTCTTTTTGCATAGAGACTGTCCAGTTTGGCAACGTACGGCGAGGGGCATTGTGGCATATGCATTGATCACTGTGGTATGTGGCAGGTGATGAGCCCCTGATGGTGTGGCTGATGTGATTAGGTCCTATGATGATGTCACTTGAATAGATATGTGGACAGAGTTGGCATCGGGCTTTGTTGCAAGGATAAGTGCTTGGATTAGTGTTTTTGTTCTGTGGTGTGTGATTATTGGTGAGTATTTGCTTCAGGTTGGGGGGCTGTCTGTAAGTGAGGACAGGTCTGTCTCCCAAGATCTGTGAGAGTGAGGGATCATCTTTCAGGAAAGGTTGTAGATCTCTGATGATGCACTAGAGAGGTTTTAGTTGGGGGCTGAAGGTAACGGCTAGTGGCGTTCTGTTATTTTTTTTGTTGAGCCTGTCTTGTGGTTGGTGACTTCTGGGTACCCTTCTGGCTCTGTCAATCTGTTTTTTTCACTTCAGTAGGTGAGTATTGTAGTTTTAAGAATGCTTAATAGAGATCTTGTAGGTGTTTTTTTCTGTCTGAGGGATTGGAGCAAATTCAGTTGTATCTTAGAGGTTGTATGGAGACAATGGATCATGTGGTGCGTCCTGGATAGAAGCTGGAGGCACGCAGGTAGGTATAGCGGTCAGTAGGTTTCCAGTATAGGGTGGTATTTATGTGACCATCACTTATTAGGACAGTAGTGTCAAGAAAATGCACCGCTTGTGTGGATTGGTCTAGGCTGAAGTTGATGGTGGGATGGAAATTATTGAAATCATGGTGGAATTCCTCAAGGGCTTCTTTTCCATGGGTCCAGATGATGAAGATGTCATCAATGTAGCGCACGTAGAGTAGGGGCGTTAGGGGAAGAGAGCTAAGGAAGCATTGTTCTAAGTCAGCCATAAAAATATTGGCATACTATGGGGTCATGCGGGTACCCATAGCAGTGCTGCTGACTTGAAGGTATATATTGTCCCCAAATGTGAAATAGTTGTGGGTGAAGACAAAGTTTCAAAGTTCAGCCACCAGGTGTGCCGTGACATTATTGGGGATACTGTTCCTGACGGCTTGTAGTCCATCTTTGTGTGGAATGTTGGTATAGAGGGCTTCTACATCTATAGGGACCAGGATGGTGTTTTCTGGAAGATCACTGATGGATTGTAGTTTCCTCAGGAAGTCAGTGGTGTCTCGAAGATAGCTGGGAATGCTGGTAATGTAAGGACCGAGGAGAGAGTCCACATAGACAGATAGTCCTGCCGTTAGGATGCCAGTGCCTGAGATTATGGGGCATCCAGGATTTCCAGGTTTATGGATCTTGGGTAGCAACTAGAATACCCCTGGTCAGGGTTCTAGGCATGTGTCTGTACAGATTTGTTCCTGTGCTCTTTCAGGGAGTTTCTTGAGCAGATGGTGTAGTTTCTTTTGGTAATCTTCAGTGGGATCATAGGATAATGGCCTTGTAACGGTTTTGGGACTCACCACCTGGTGCCTCCTGCTGGTTGTCTCTGGGAACTAGCTCTGTTCAGTGGCATGCCCCCTCCTGGTGGTGTCCCGTCCGTTGTCTTGCCCTTAATTGGCAGGTGGACCCGTGTTGCTCCCAACTTGCGGTGTCCTCTTTGAGGCCACTGCCCTCCGGCAGTGCCCCTTAATCCATCCACACCTTCTTCTGGGAGGGTGATCAGCGGTCTCTCTGCACCCCAGCCACCACGTACAACCACATACCCCAAAGTTTAATCCCTCGTCAAGGATCTGGCACAGTCTCTAGGATGGCCGCTCTCTAGGGCCGATGGCTGGGTGCACTGCAAGGGGGGGAATGAGGGACCCAGGGCTGCCCTCTACTCTGGGTCCTGGCCCAGGAAATCTCTGGTGGCAGCCTCGCTGTCCTCCTTCTCTCCCCTCGTCTGTCTGCTTCCCTGGGTGGCTGCTTCCCCTATGGCCCCTTGCACCCACTAGGCCCTTCCCTTCAGAGCCTGCAGCCTGGCAGGCTAGGGCTCCCTAGCTTCCCTGAGCCTGGCCAGCACTTTGATGTCTGCCGTGCTAGTCTCCCACCTTTGGAGACTAACCTTTCCCTCTTAAAGGCCTGGGACAGACTCACTGCTCCCTTCCTAGGCAGCCTTCTTATAGAGCTGAGCCAGGCCCTGATTGGCTGTCTCCAAACTGGGCCCTGATTGGCTCACAATAAGCCCTTCTTTAATTGGTTCCCTGTCTGTGCAGGTGCCCTGGTTTGCCACAGCCCACACTCTCTGGGAGTGAGGCAGTTCGCCCCACTACAGGCCTGTACAATGTGGTGTTAGAGAGCTGTCTAGCGGTCTCTTGTTCATATTCCAACTTATTCATGATGATGACAGCACCTCCTTTGTCAGTCTTTTTTATAATGATGTCAGAGTTATTCCTGAGGCTGTTGATGGCGGTGTATTCAGTGTGGCTAAGGTTATGGGGCGAGTGATGCTGCTTTTCCACAATTTCAGCCCGTGCATGTCTACGGAAGCAATCTATGCAGAAGTGCAGTCTGTTGTTTCGACCTTCAGGAGGAGTCCACACAGAATCCTTCTTTTTGTAGTGCTGGTAGAAAGGACTCTGTGGGTTAGTATGTTGTTCAGAGTTGTGTTGGAAGTATTCTTTGAGTTGAAGACGTTGAAAGTAGGATTCTAGGTCCCTGCAGAACTGTATCATGTTTGTGGGTCTGGAGGGGCAAAAGGAGAGGCCATGGGATAGGACAGACTCTTCTGCCAGGCAAAGAGTATAGCTGGAAAGATTAACAATATTGTTTGGTGGGTTAAGGGAACTACTGTTGTGGTTCCTTGTGGCATATAGCAGTTTAGATAGTTTAGTGTCCTTTTTCCTTTGTAGAACAGCAAAGTTTGTGTTGTAAATGGCTTGTCTAGTTTCGTAAAGTCTATGCATGAGGAAGTTTGTGAAAAGTAAGATATAAGGAATCAAAGTGCACATACAAAATTTCAGGTGGGATGGAGATATGTGTGAGAGAGGTCGGTCCAGGGATCAAAACTGGATTTATAAAGTGAGTTATAATATAGCTTGGAGCATGAAGGGAGCTATCACCACAAGGCAGCAGTAAAACATGCATACTCTTTTTTTTTTTTTTATGTTTACTTTTTCAATGTCATGAGATTTTATCATGAGTCTCACAATATTTGGTGTTTTTTCAAAGCCTTAGCTCCCACAGTCTTGTGATTACATGAGAATCTCAGCTTTCATTAAAAAAAAAAAAAAGAGTAAATTTCTAGCCTTCATTGTTGTATGTGAAAACAGCTTGAAAACATGAAACATACAGGCTCAAATGCCAGAAGAATCCAAATTAAAAAAATCCAAATGTGTTATTTTTAAAGTCTCATGATTTTTAAACTAATCTCATGGTTGTCTGATGTCTGACTGATGAAATATAGGAGCTGGCAATCTCTTAGTTTCAACAAACACAATATAAATAACAATAAAGCACATAATACATTGTCACTGGTGGACTTTATGTGACACTGGTAAAGAATTGCAGAAAGAGTCACTTTCTTCTATCAAAGAGCAAGGAACTATATTGGAAATAAGGAAACCAGTATTCCTTCTAAGGCCTTGTCTACACACAAAAGTTGTACTGGTGTAGTTAAAGTGGTACAACACTGTAGATGAAATTATAGCAGTATAAATGTGCCTATATCAGTTTAGGTAATAAGCTATCCAAGTATAAGGGCTAGTCCACACTGGCAACGTTAAAGTGCTGCTGCTGCAGCAGTGCTTTAATGTGGTTTGTGGGGTCACAGCGCAGCGCTGGGAGCGCTCCCAGCGCTCTAAAAAACCCACCTTCCTGAGGGGCGTAGCCACCAGCACTAGGAGCGTGGCTCTCAGCGCTGGTGCACTGTCTATATTGGTGCTTTACAGCGCTGAAACTTACTATGCTCAGGGGGTGTTTTTTCACACCCTTGAGCGAGAAAGTTGCAGCACTGTAAAGTGCCAATGTAGACAAGCCCTTAGATACCTTTATATTGGTATAACTGCACACACACTATGAGGGATTGTACCAGTGTAACTATTTTGGTACTTAAATAGTAATACCTTTACAAACATTGTTGGTAGGTCATGCCTAAGGCTTTGTCTAGGCTAGGTCTTAAAGGTGTGTTAGCTAACACGTGCTAACTAACATGTTCTAAGTCCAGTGTAGACAAGGTAGTTCATACTTTAACATGTTGTTAAGCTTGTTTTAAAGCCTAAATTCCCCTTGATTTTAACTCAATCAGCTCAGTACGTATTAAAGCACACACTGCCTTGTCTATCTCAGTTTTGTAACATGTTAATTAATAGGTGTTAGCTAATATGTCCATAACATAATATGACCTTTAAGTAGCCTAAAGCTATTCTCTCTGCTTCATTGCAAAGCTTCCGCTTCGAACCTTGCCAGCCTTCTCCTGCCTGGCTCCTGCTTACGAATTTGAAGAAACAGTACCAATATCTCACAGTGAGTAGAAAGAAAGGATTGGCTATCCCTTATTTAGAAAGAAGGGTCCTTAAGTTACAGGGACAAAAATAATAAAGATAAAATCATATTTACCTTTAAAGCACTGAATATTAACTAAAATACATGGTGGGTGGTTCTCAAGTTTTAGAAAGCAATTCTTTGAATGAAGAAAAAGTCTTTATTTTTGTGATTCTTTGACACAAAAGCCACACATGATCAATCTGTGTTGGTGAAAAAATTATTTCAGTTCTTTAGAATAACTTTTTAATAGAGAATATTTCTATAAATGTGACTCATTTATCCAGTAGAGATGGAAACATTTGAGATTTAAGGACAATTAGAAACAAGGATTGTAAAATAGAAAAATAGAAATGCATTAATATTAAATGTATAGATTATTGTTTCTCAAGAAGTGAATATACAGATGGTGGAATATAATATGGGAGATTACATCTGAGGGCTATTATATTATAAATTAGACACTGAAATGTCAACTGTCATGAGGTGTGTTGGAGTCCAAATAGCTCAAATAATCAACAAAAGAGACCGAGTAGCAGTTGGTTGTCTGGAAGAGATCAAAGAGACTAGGTGAATGAGATCTTTTATTGGATTAATTTCTGTTGGTGAGAGAGACAAGCTTTCAACAGAGCTTTTCTTCAGGTCTCTGAGTAAGCTTGAAAGTTTCTCTCTCTCACTAACAGAAGTTGGTCCGATAGAAGATATTACCTCCGGGTATCTCTAATATTCTGGGATCAATATGGCTACAACAACACTGCATGCATGGAAGAAGGCAAGTTAGATGTAATCACAATTTAGGAGGGTATTGTTTTACTAGTGCTTAAAGTGCACCTCAGTCATTTTTTGGGGGGTGAGGGGAATGTCTACGTTATCTTGATTAGGCATAAAGGTGTTTCTTTTAAAGTAAAAGAGAATAACTCCTCCCTCTCAACTTCAGAATAACCCCCCTCCCCTCAGTTTCAGCTGATATCAACCCACTGCAAGTTGCATACTTTGATGGAAAATATTTAGGCACAGTGGACATAAAAGTTTATTTTAAATTAACAGAATTTGCTTGGGGAAAACTGTATTCTGCACATTTCTATTTACATAAATAGTGATGGAAACTTGCAGAAAATGTATCAACTTTTTTTATTCAGTGAGGAACAATTATCAGTGATTAAAGGATATATTGTAATTAGTCCAGTAGCCTTACAGTCCTAAACTTCAACAACATATGCAGACATAAATAATAAATTGTACTTAATTTTGTGTTTTGAGTGTCTGATCTGAAGCCTACTTAAAATTGACAGAAAGACTGTCATTGACTTCAATGTGTTTTGGATCAGGCCCTTAACTCTTTGTTTATGAGGGGCTGTTTTTGTTTTTAGAATATAGAGCAGAAACATTGACAGCAGATTTTCTTTTGAGAACACTCCAGGGACAAAGAAAGATAGTCACGTCCTTTGAAAGTTAAATGAACTATGACAATGTGTCACCGAACGAGAAAAACAGGCGAATTTGAACCAAGATTGACAATGAACTGGAAAATGGAATTGTTAGCGTCTGTGCTCATTATAGAGCTGGGATTGAGGTAGTCCAATTAGTGCTTATGCATGAGACCAATAAACTCACAGTCCAGATAAACAGCAGTGGCCCCAGTAATAAAAAGACTTTTTGTTCATGTTTAGGAGATTGCGTGATGCATTTGTGAAACAGTAGGTAATTGTGTTTTCCCTCAGTTTTTCAGCATCAAATAGTAACCTTATTTATTTTTGTAAAGACTTGCTCCACTTGGCTTCAATCATTGTTCTGAAGTGAAAAATAACATCTGAAGTAAAATCACAATTTGCAGAAACCAATTTTAAGTCAATAAATCTAGACTGATTCTTGTTTGCAATACAAAGAGTTTTAGGAATTCTCTGTTCATCACTGAACTATTATGCTTCTGTGTCTAATGGTGAGAGGTTTTAATGAACAATACCTGCGACCACAATATACATGAGTAAACCTATAAAGGTATTCAACATATGTTGACTGAGAACAGATGAGCGCCTTCTGGAGAAAGAATTCCTTGCTTTCCAGAAAGTTTCTGTGCAAATTAAACTTTTTTCTAGCTATAAGCAGGAAGAAAATACAGTTATAAAGGGGCTTGAATAATAAACATTTTTATTTATGTTGTGATAGTGCCTCAGAATCCCCATCAGGGATCAAGTCCCCATTGTCTAGGCACTGTACAAACAACCAGATAATTTCTGATAAAGAGAGGGAGAAGGAGGCAGGAAAGTTGCAGGGCGGAGGGGAGGTAGAGAAGGCAGCTGTCAAAATATTTCAGAGTGTTCCATTTATTTTTATGTGTGTGTTCCAGGACTTTGGCTGGTGTCATCTGTAGGGGAGGGTAGGAAGTTTGGCTCTCATTGTAGAAGGAGTCCCTGAACAACAGGGGGATAGCTTAGTACTGATTCTGTCACTTGTCTTTCCCATTCTCGTTAATGTAGCAATTGGCTAAGAAAAGGAAAAGAGTTGGAGAGGGGGCAGGAAAAGAGAGAAACGGGCTGGGGAGGAGAATGGTTACTATATCAGAGACCGGAGGCCAAGGGAGTGGAATCAGGAGGAAAAGCAAAGGACTAGGAGAAGGGACTGGTGAAGAGGGAGAGACACACAATACTAGAGGCTAGAGGATGAAAATGGAAGGGAGGTACAAAAGACTAGGGGAGTCCCAGTCCCAGATATATCACTTGCAAGTGGCAACACTTCTTTGAATAATGTACAAACTGGGTATCCTTCTACTTCATTGTACCTGCCGTGGGTAATTGGGGAGGGGGCACTTGCAGCTTCATGGCAGATCTGGTCTCGCAATACTCAGTCACTTCCACTAACATTTTAAACAAAAATCAGTTCCACTTTTTCATAGGTACTTGACACTTCCATGGATGATTTGTTGATATAATTAATTCTCTTTACCATATTGATATCTAAGTTAAACCCAGTATAACAACTAGCCTTCACACTTTCAAGAGTCATTAATAATGTCATCCTTCTGACCTGCTGAGTGATTATAATTGTTCCACCTTCTTCTTTAGAAAAATGACAATTTTGTACCACAGTAGATATGGGCCTTATTCTTTTCTTAGACACATGGTATATATTACCACATATCTGAGTTCTCTTGGTTAATCTAAGTGAGAAAGGCACTTCCATCATGGTTTTTGTTTAAATTACCTTCTCCTATTAAATTGATGCGGAGCTATAAGTCTGTGGGTGATAGAAGAAGAAGAAATCATAGAACCAGAGTGTCAGAAAGGAGCAGAGCTATAGGAAAAACAGGGTGAATCTGGCTAGAGCTAGCTGCACAAAGATACAAATATTCTGTGAAAACTTTTGAAACAAAACCACTTTAGTTTTGTGTGACATTTTTCATTTGTCAACAAAAAACAGAATCATTTTTTTTTTTGGAGAAGTTTCATTTTGCTGTGAAAAAACACTCACTTTTTAACTTCTTTCCAATGAGAAAAAGGCAGAAGGGAGCAAAAAAGTCAGGGAAGGTGGTGAAAACACTACTCACCATATGTTCGGTACTGAATTGGCACACAATTCAGGAAGTCCCAGCACTAAGAAGCTTTAATTATAATAATAATTATTATTGCACTATATATATATTGCACTATTTAAATTGTGATGACCCCTAGACGTCCCAAAAGACAGTTTTAGATCCCAAAATGTTACATCCTAAGTAAAACAGATGGTGAGTACACAGGATATGCAGGGAAACTGAAGCACAGAATAAGTAGGATGTTTTGTTTTAAAAATATTCTAATATCATATTAAGTCAATTCTTGTGTCTTCATGGAAGAAGTGAGTCTTTCAGAGGGATTTGAATGAAGAGAGGAAAATGTCTTGGCAGAACAGAAATCAAGAAAAGACTGAGTATTGGAAAGTGCTTCCTGACCTGACAGTGAGATCTACCAATCTGTAGAATAGTTTCCCCAGGTACACACCTCATCCTTGAAGGCATTTAAACGCTGACTTATATTTTTTGTCTGATTATAGTTTTGTCTTTGTCCATGTCTGTTGTGAGTACAAAGTTAAAAAAGAAACCCAAAATAAAAGCCATTTCTTTGACACAATATCTGTCCTTGCTGTGAATATTGTTTTTTTTCAAAAACATCTCTTCTTGTTTTTGTTTTCAGGAAAACCATCGCATTAGCCCCAGCGAAAACAGCAGACCATGTACAATCTGTGGATTAAATGGATAGAAATTACAATGCTGCTTATTATGGTTGATGGCCAACTGCTCAAGCAGGCAAAGGCCCCATTGCTACTCCACAAACCTTTCATTGTTGTTTGGAATGCACCTACGGAACAGTGCAGACTGCGGTACAAGGTGGACCTAGATCTCAATGTTTTTGACATTGCATCAAACACCAATGAAACTTTGAGTGGATCCAATGTGACAATCTTTTATCACACTCATTTGGGGCATTACCCCTATTACTTAGACAATGGGGTTCCTGTCAATGGAGGGGTGCCACAGAATGAGAGCCTGATAAAACACCTTAACAAAGCTAAGTCTGACATTGACCATTCCATACCCTTGAAGAAATTCCAAGGACTTGCAGTCATTGACTGGGAAAATTGGAGGCCCCAGTGGGACAGGAACTGGGGTAATAAAACCATTTATAGGAATAAGTCTCTCGAACTGGTTAGGAGACGCCATCCTCAATGGTCAGAGGACAAAATTAGGAAAGTTGCTAAGGAAGAATTTGAAAATGCTGGCAAGAGTTTTATGAACAACACTATCCTTCTGGCTGAGCACATGAGACCGAATGGTCTATGGGGTTATTATCTTTACCCAGACTGCTACAATTATGATTACAAAGAACATCCAAAAGTATACACAGGTAGATGCCCAGACATTGAATCTTCCCGCAATGATCTACTGCTTTGGCTGTGGAAAGAAAGCACTGCTCTTTATCCATCCATCTATCTGGATTATATATTGAAGTCAAGTCCAAATGCTCTGAAGTTCGTTCACTATCGGGTTAAGGAAGCAATACGTATTGCCTCAGTTGCTAGAAAAGACTATGTTTTGCCTGTTTTTGTTTACTCCAGACCATTTTATGCCTATACTTTGCATGTTTTGACAGAGGTAAGCAGATATATATAGAAATCTAAAGATTAGCCATACAATCTCTTGGAAAAAGCACTTCCTAGGAGTTTCTCCTTGCATAATAACAGTTATAGATGCATTTGTGTTTCATATATAGAACTATCCTGGTAAAGAAAGACACCACAGTCATGGTACAAAACACTAGAGCTTTCAATAGTGATCCTGTTGTGGTTTGGTCTATTACTGTAGAATAATATTGTATTCTTTTTAAGAGAGTAATTTAGAAGAAAGTACAAAGCAATTCTTTCCTTAAGTAATTATGTATTTCAAATTAATTCTTCAGTGTGGGAAATGGAGTTGATATATCTCAGTGAAGTTTGAAATCCATTAATATTAAGGGAAGATAAATGTTCATGAGAAAGGAATCTCAGGGTTGAGTTTATTTGTTTTCTTCCCAAAATGGAAGCTCACTTGGTACAGAAATGAACTAGACATATCAACTAGGTAAGCCCAAGTTTAGCTTGGCATTCCTAGCTCCTGCATGAGAAAATTTGCGCAGAGGCAGAATGTGACAGCAGGCTTCCTAGAGGAAGGATGAGTATGTTCTCCTGGCCATATTGTTTTCAGAAAGTACAGTATATCTGATCATGCACAGTAACTGAGTATCTGGTTTTGGCTTTTTAAATCTACTGTATTACAAAAATACAATTTCTGTGTCATGTGACACCTCTTCAGCAAATGATAATTGAAGGAAATATTGTTAAAAATACAATAAATATATGAAGGTTACAAAATAGGGGGTTGAGATATATGCACAGACATTAAGATTTCTGATAACTGTGGTAATCATAAACCTTGTTTTGGATCCTGTATATGCAACTGCTCAGAGCATATAATTCCTGAATGGCTTCCTAAATAGCTTTTCGCTATAGGCTGTCCTACCCTAGGCATGGAAGGATTTGGTTTGATCCATTCCTGAAGTGCGGACCCAGTTGGAGGGCAGGGAGCTCCCTCCTAACAAAATTAATAGCCCTTTTTGGATATTGATGCCACTCCCCTTCCTTTCCCCCGTAGCCCACTCTTGGGTCATGGAGAGCTGTGGTGTTCCCCATACAAAAATGACATCATGGTTGGTGGCTTGGAGTGATGGGGCTCAATATCAGGGCTGTGTCCGTCAACTCTCACTTGCCATGGGGGTGTGTGTGCATATTCAATCCCACAAGTCCCAGAGTGCTCCCACCTGACTGGCCCAGTTTGAAGCTATGAGTGAGGGATTCCTGCTGGAGCCATGCAGACCCAGTCAGTCTCTCTGGCTGCTTAGTGAGGAAACACAAGGTATACAGCTTTTCAGAAGCTTTCACTAACTTTGTGTGCCTCAGCTTGTTAATTCTGAGCTGGAAACTTCTTCATGAGACATCAGAGTTTCAAAGATTCTGAGAATTCTCTTCCATGGAAACTGCCTGTCCTCAGCACCTCTAACAATCAGGCACCAAGGGGTAAAATCCTGGCCCTGCTGAAGCCAATGGGAGTTTTGCTATTGACTTCAGCAGAGTTAGGTTTCAGTGGTAGCCATGTTAGTCTGTATAAAAAACAAACACACGAGGAGCCTTGTGGCACTTGGAGACTAAGAAATTTATTTGGGCATAAGCTTTCGTGGGCTAGTACCCACTTCACCAGATGTATGAAGTAAAAGATACAGGAGCAGGTATAAATACAAGAAAGAATGTGGGTTGCTTTACCAAGTGTGAAGTCAGTCTAATGAGACACATCAGTTAACAGCAGGATACCAAGGGAGGAGAAATAACTTTTGAAGTTGTAAGAGAGTGGCCCATTACAGACAGTTGACAAGAAGGTGTGAGTAATAGTAGGGAGAAATTAGTATTAGGGAAATTAAGGTGCCACAAGGACTCCTTGTTTTTTTCCAGCAGAGTTAGGATTTCACCCAAGGTCTCTTCACCTGAGAACTCAAAATAGAAGCACACAAAGTTAGTGAATACTTCAGCAAGCGTTGGCTCTAATAGGTATGTTCATCATAAACACACATAGATCTAGGAATTAAAATAAAAATACCATTAACACTAGCTAAACATCCTACAATATGAAATCTAGCACAATTATATATTATGCAAACCTTCAAATATATGAGGCTGTACAAAGTTAATTGTTTACCTTGAACTAACTTCCACATTCAGTAATAGTAACTTAAAATTATATTGCCTATAAGTTACCCTTTTATCCACTGGGCTATATTTTAGTTGCGTATCACCTTCTTTTCATTCCTGGATGTTTCAGAGATCTTTTCTAAAACATTCAGCACCTGCGTGCACAGCCATTCACAGCAGGGGAAATACCCCCTGAGGAATGTTCAAATATGTATTTTGTAGTGAAAACAAAATATATGTCTTCAAAGACCAGGGCTGTCTCTAGCAATTTCGCCACCCCAAGCACGGCGGCACGCTGCGGGGGGTGTTCTGCCGCTCGCCGGTCCTGCGGCTCCAGCGGACCTCCCGCAGGCATGCCTGCGGATGCTCCACCAGAGCCGCGGGACCAGCGGACCCTCCACTGGCACACCTGCGGGAGGTCCAACGGAGCCGCCTCTGCCCTCCCAGCAACCAGCAGAGCGCCCCCCGCGGCATGCCGCCCCAATCACGCGCTTGGTGCGCTGGGGCCTGGAGCCGGCCCTGTCAAAGACTGATCATGAGTACCAGGCTTGTAGCTTCTCCATACTACATATTTGGCAGCATGAACTCTATGAGTGGAGCTTGGGGGCTGGCAGGCTTTTTATAGATAGAGCACCGGAAAGAACTCCAGTGATCAGGAAAACAGTGTTCATGGCTTTAATGTTTTAAATCTATTGTTTCATAGTGCTGATGTCCTCAAATGATTTTATATCAGCTCTTGTGGAACACTAGTTGAACTCTGATACCTACTGTAATCTCACACTCTGCACTGCTCCAGTAGCAGACAGGAAATCCAGCTATAGCTCAGAGAGTCAGAGATTCCTTCCCCACACCCTAGGGAAAGTTTCACTTAATTTCTGGAGCACTTTGCACCTTCCTATGACCCCCATCAGCTACTCTGGGCAGCAAATATAGGGGGAACAGAAACAAATCTACTCACACTCCCCACTCCCCCTTGCTAACAATGTGGAGTAGCTCCCTGCTATAGTCATAATGTGAGCAAGGCTGAGCAAGGAGGGTAATAAGGACTTTATTCTCCCTTATACGCTACTATGGCTCAGCAAGAGTGGGACAATCTAGCTCTATGGAAATTTAGCTTTTGTTTGGTTGCTGACACAATAGGATGTTCTGCACAAGCCCTAACATGTACAGTGCTAACGATACAGCAAGCACCACAATGAAAAAAGTTAAGTTGAAGCAACAGTTGTGGGAACCACCAGAAAGAGTTGCAGGTATAAGAGCCCTGTGAAAGACAAAAATCCAGAGGCCAGGAACATCCCTGCAGTTGTGTCTCCCATGCCTCATTTCTCTTTACAAATCATTTGCCAACAGATCCTAACTTCTATGAATGGCTCTCTTATTGCTAAGTATTCACCACATAATTTATGCAAATAATTCTCTATATTGATGCTCTAGGATGTTCAGAAACTGTCCCTCTAGACTACTAGCTATTAATGATGTGTGATCAGTGATTGAAGTTACATAGCATTGTTTCTGCTCCCTGATTGGAAGAACAAATCTTTTCATAAAGCAGAATGACAAATAAATGATGAATAATGAATAACAGTGACTCTTGGTCATATAGAAATACCCATGTCCTCATGTCACAATGTATATCTGTGCAAAGGCCATTCCCCATGAGCAAAGCTACCTTTGCACAAATATTCTCCCATACAGAATAAGATGGGATATGACTAGATTGAAACAAAGAGTCATTCAAAATATAAAGTAAAGATCACAAACATTTTTGTTGTATGCAACCAGCTCCAGTTGCAACACCAGTTTCCTTTCATGTTGATAAATTTGAATGGTTTAGTGCTCCTTCTTCCATTTTTCAATACAAAATGAAATCACCCCACTAATCAGCCTGTGGAAGGAGCCCTGGTGAGAGAGGAGTTCCCTTTTTGTTTACATGGAGTGAGGATTCTACTCTCCCCTCGGGGGCTAGTCCAGAACACCAGCACAGGAGCAGAATCTTGAGGGTCTTTGGTTGCTGGAAACAGCATCCAAAACTTGGAACAGGATCTTGAGCATCAGCAGAGAGAGGAGGAAACCAGGGTATTGTAGGGAAATATTGGTATGCTAAGCAATTGTTGAGTCACAGAGGGGATGTTGAGCAGCTTGGGGATGAAGGAAGATAAACAAGCATATTATAAAATGGAGCTTTTAAAATATTGTAAGTCCCTCTCTTTTCTCCATATGGCTCCTCTAGGGGTGGAGATGGAGAGAGGAAGGAGAAGAGCAGCTAACTACCTAGCCCATCTACTTATCTACAGTCACCATAGGATCTGAGCACCTCACATTATTTTAATGTATTTGGCCTCACAGCACCCCTATGAGGAAAGGAAGTGCTATTATCTGAAGCACAGAGAGGCTAAGTGACTTGCCCAACATCACATTGGAAGTCTGCGGTATAGTAGGTAATTAAACTCTGGGGCTCCTGACACTGAAGCCAGTGAGCTCACCACTGGACCATACTTCCTTAAAAGTCCATATTTTCTATTCTTCTTCAAGTGCTATCCCTGTGGGTGTTCTACTTTAGGTGTCAGTGCAGCCCTTCCGGACACTGCTACTGAAAATCTCCGATTGACTGTGCAGGGATGAACTGACACCTAAAGTGGAGCACTCACAATGTCACATCCTGAAGAACCTCAGTAACTGCTCAAGGTGAATAACCCTCTCTGTTCAGTTTTTGGTCTATTCAGATGTGTTTGATGTATTGCTCCCTTATTTTGTCTGACTGAGAAGAGATCACCAAGTTGTTAATGAGAGCTGAACTGTGTGTCATGCTAGTTCACTGTACCACCATGTGGTTGATTTACAACAGTCATGATCAAGGATTTGTATTTTTGTCATCTTCATGAAATATTTTGCAGAAGAAAAGGGCTAGGGATCATTCATTACCAAGAGCTTTAGGTATATCACAAAGTCACTTAACTTTTCAAAATTTGATTTTTGAGACTTTTTTTTACTGCTAAAGTAAATCCAGTAAAAAATACACCACCATTTTCAACATGAAAGTAACACCAGTGGCATACCTTACTCTCTTCTTCTAGAGAAAGCACTGAACTCTATGATTTTAGCAATAATAAAGTGCTCTCAAGAACTGCTTGGATGATCAGCAGCACCATGAACTGCAGGTGAGCCCAATAACGTGGTATAGTACTTTGAAACCAGTAGGCAAATCCTGTCGTTTAAAATATCTCCATGATTTCCAATATTTTTTTATCTGACCTTTAGTTAAAGGTCACCTCCACCACTCACTTGTCCCAGGAATCCTCCTCATATGCTTCTCCAATAATTCAGCACACTCTCCTTTTCCTCAACCACTGGTTTGTGTCTCCACTTCCTTGAACAAGAAGCATTTCAGGACAGGAAGGTCCTTACTTATAAACTGCTCGGTGCATTTAGAGAGTTATGTGTGATTTAAAAAAAATAATAAATAACATTAATAATAATAAATAATGGAGTCATCCAGTTTCATCTATCTGTAGTTCTAACACACCTACTGCCATCACATGATCATCCCCTGAGCCCTTGGATGATTTCACAGCGATGCAGACAAGATAAGGAAACCTTATCAATATACTATCGAGCGCCAGCCACTTTATAAAATTTGCCAGTTCTTTATATGTTTGTATTTCTCTTTGCAAAGGCTGCACAGTCAGTGTCCCCAGCCTCAGGGGATGGGAGGAAAAGCGCTGACATTCCCAAATGAAAGCCACTTGCTAGGGATCTAGGGGAAGGGGAAGAAAGGTAGTTGCTCTGGGTTCTGTTTGTTTGTTTTCCTCCCTTCCCTGCTAAATATAGCAGTTTACTGAATGAGCCATTTCACCATAGCATCTTTTTACATTGGGAGGGGTCCCCAGCCTCTCTTTGTCTGGTATTATGAAGTGCTCACACACATTGCTGAAGTGGCGCTAAGGATGCTTTGTCTGAACACAGTTTATGTATTGGTATAATTACATTGTGATTTTTAACCAAAATAGTTACATCAGTACAACCCAAGTACAGACTAAGTTATGCTGAAACATAAGAACGGCCATACTGAACCAGACCAGTGGTCCATCTAGCCAGTATCCCGTCTTCCGACAGTAGCCAATGTCAGGTGCTTCAGAAGGAATCACTAGAACAGGCAATCATCAAGTATAAAAGTGCTTATACTGATATGTATCAGAGGGGTAGCCATGTTAGTCTGGATCTGTAAAAAGCAACAAAGAGTCCTGTGGCACCTTAAAGACTAACAGAAGTATTGGAGCATAAGCTTTCGTGGGTGAATACCCACTTTGTCAGACGAAAGCTTATGCTCCAATACATTTGTTAGTCTTTAAGGTGCCACAGGACTCTGTGTTGCTATATACTGATATGGTTTATTTCCCTTACTGTACAGTTCTACCTGTTATTACTGGTGTATTGTGTCTGCCAATTTCTATACGAGTATAGTTAAATTGGTACAATCTGTGTATATGGACAAGGTCTTAGCACTGCAAATACTCATGGACTGACTAAATGACAAACCAACATATTTATAATCTGTTACAAAAGAGGTACTAGAGTATTCTACACAAATTGTCCAAGGCACTACAGTTCACAAGAGTGTCACTGCCTTTCTGCTCCTCCCATCTGTCTGGAGGAATCGTTCTGAATATACTACAATACACTGTAACATCAGTAGGAAAGTACATTTATTTGTGTGAATAGGCAAAACATTTTTTAAAAATTATTTTAACTCCTTCCCCTCTGTGCAGCCCACCCCTTTGCAGTTTCCGCTGTACGTCAATGTTCAAAATCCTTCAATGAGCGCCTGGATCTATTGTCATTATTATCTATTATTTGTATTGTAATAGCACCTAGAAGCCCCAGACATGGGCCAGGACCCCATTGTGCTAGAAGCTGTACAAGCATAGAACAAAAGAGTCCCTGCCCCAAGAAGTAGGGAGCTCATTATGGGCCTTTTTGAATATAAAAATTCTACAGCATAAATCAACATCACCTCTGGAAAAAAGTAGTGCTTAAATGTTAGTGTGTCCTCTGCAGTATCTGGTGCTATGGGTTCTGATGCTTTTGCAATGTCCAGTTTTGACACTTTCCTCTTTCAGACTGACCTGGTGAACACTATTGGAGAGAGTGCTGCTTTGGGAGCAGCAGGGGTTGTCCTTTGGGGAAGCATGCAGTATGCCAGCTCAAAGGTAGGTGGGGTGGATTTACAAATGTTCACGAGTTAAGTGCTATGTCCTTGTTAAGAGCCTCTCCCCCCATGCATGCTCATTTCTACCATTTTACATCCTTATCATGAAGCTCTCCCTCACCCATCATTGTCACCAGCGTTTTGGCTGAAGATGATTGCTTGGGAGTCCTGTCATCTTGTTAACAATATACCTAAATTAGCCATTGCTTCCTAGGAACCACATCCAGGGACCAAACATGGATGACATCCATAGCAGTGGATAGCACTAAGATAATAAGATACAGTTTGAAACACTGAAATGAGAATGTAAACAGTCTGTTTAACAGTGTTCTGCTTGCATAATCTGTACATTACCAAACACAGGGCTATGTATTTGGCAGAGGATGAAGTGGGGAACATTTTTCACAGACCCAAATGTTGAGCTTTGTCCTAAATTTTATAACACAGTCATTAGTGGAATATAATCCCAACCAAGAAAAATCCTGCTCCTCCTCACAAGGCCCTGGGACTCACCTAAAGAAGTCTTATGGTCCCCTCTCCTGGAATTATCAAAGGTGACAGAAGGTTGCATTGTCTATCTTTGCAAGGCATCTAACAGGCCAACTCCCTTGCCTCACTCTTAGAAAGGCTGCAGGTGGAGAAGGCAAGCTGACCTTTGATAGGGCATTAGCAATACAAGAAGACACAACCTCTTTCAGTGTCTGACCTTGCTACTATCAAAGTCAATGGCAAAACTCCCATTGACTGCAGTGGTGTGGGATGAACTCCCAAAGAAGTTCAGCGGCTTAACGTGGAGCTGAAGAATCCAAAAGCTATTTTTTTCACATTGCACACCAACCAGTGAAAATTCTCAGTAGCTGCTAAGTTAAAGGGTTATGGTGATCAGTGTAGAAATCCCTAGTGCCAAAGCAATGTGTCAATACATGTTTTAAACCCTTTTTATTTTAAATTGTCTCTTTTCAACAATCACTAGAAAACCTTATTTTTAATAAAACACTCAATATGTTGCTACCAGGGACCCAAAATAGAAAAGCAAAATTGTAATAAAGATCAATATTTTACTGGCCTTCCCATGAATGCGGATTAAGCCAGGGGCTAATCACATGAGTAAGGCCTTCAGGATTTATCTCAGTATATCACTTTAGCCGGCAGTGCTTCTATGTTAATATTCTACCAAAAATACAGAAACTTGGACATAACTCTGGTTACTGATTAACATGTCATACTCTTGTTTTCCTACAGGAGAGCTGCTCAGTTGTGAAAAAATACATAGATGGCCCCTTAGGACATTATGTCATTAATGTAACCTCAGCAGCCAAACTCTGCAGTAAAGTTCTGTGTAAGAAAAATGGGAGATGCATTCGTAAAATCAGTGACTCTTCTGCTAATCTGCACTTGTCGCAAAATAGTTTTGAGATTGGGGTCCACCATTCTGAAAAAGGCCCAAGATTCTTTGTGACTGGAAAACCTAGACCAGAAGATATAAAGGCCATGAAGCAGAGCTTCACATGTCAGTGTTACCAAGGCTGGACTGGGATATTTTGTGAACTGCCTGACCGAAGTCTACTTGAGCAATGGGCTCACACTCTGTTTAATAGATCAAAAAATAAAATGTTCAACTTTCTTTTATTTGGATCCATGCAGGTTTTTCTGCTTCTCATTATACATTAATGTTTCTTACAAGGAAGCAAGAAACGTTGCAATTGAGACTTCAGATCTCCTTGCTTAGCAAGTTTCTATTCAGATGGGAAATGGTGTTGCAGACTGTTGCTTTATCTTCATTATTCTCCATTTAAGTACTAATCCTACTGATCAAGGCAGCATTTTTGCACAGAGTGTTAAGGAGATTTCAAATGCATCTCCCTCTTACTGGCCCCACTCATACTGCTCTATCTCATTCCTTAAGCAGACAAAACTCTACTGATCCACTGGGAGTTTTGCTCGAGTGAGAACTGAGTAAAGCTGGGTAAAGACTTCAGGATTTGTCCCTAGACAAATAGGAAAAAAAGGATGTAAAGGACTATTTATTTCAAAGGTTGGATGATTTAAAACACATTCATTCTGAGGATCTTCCCATTGACCAGCATCTAGTTTGTACTCCTCTTGTGTTTAAACACTATGAAAGTCAAATGAAGTTTTGGGCACACAATAATGTAGCATCAGGACTCAAACTGGTTTCAGCTTGTGGATGTCACTGCTTGTATAGCAGCTTCTACATAAAGATTTGAAAGGCACAAGGAATTCTCCATGAACACACACATTAAATATTTGGAATATGAACAGATATACTCAGTTATATTTCAACTCAGATGTTAATTCAGTGAGTATCAACACTTTCCATGATAGTTTTGTCCTGTTGATTTGCAAGCTGCTGTTTGACTAAAGACTGGGCCTGTCTGCAATTTCTGATAGCCCAGTTCAACCTTTGTTAGTCATTAAAAAAATCACCTCTAAAATCCATTCAGGTCTGGCGTTCTCAGTCTTTGAGAGAGGTGATGGCACTGGCACTTTACAGGATTCCTGGCAAGGGCAAGCTCCACATGCTCCAGTCCTTCCTCTCTCCTGCTATTTGGAAGGAAACAGTCCCACTCTTTCCTCCTCCTGACTGCTGGGAGGTGGGATGCTTCCTTGCAGCCAGGGAGGGTTGTGTGCTCCTCACTGCCTCTTGGGTACTGAATTCCCTACTCTCCACCCTGCTCAATCCACGCTTAGCTGGTAGAGCACTCCTGTGACTGATGGTCCACTTGCCCTGCCCATCACCAGACTGAGTTAGTGGATTAGTGGGATTCATCAAGAGCAGGAAATGGGGAGTAGCCACCACAGAGATCCTCAGGGAACACACCATCCGCTCTTTCAGGAAGGAGGGAGAAAATGGAGCATCCCACCTCCCACAAGCTCTGCTCTGCCCCCCGTGTTGAGGACCGTGATCTAAGTGCTAGGGTCAGCACTTTGTAGCCTGATCCTCTTTTAAGTAGGGCTAGTGGAAAGACTGACTGCATAATTACTGGTGAATATAGTATCCAAGAAATGGCTCATTGTACTAGTCCTATTTTTCATTTGAAACTATATTTTAAAACAATAATTTAAAATAAGGCACTGGCCTATTTTCTCACAGGAAATGCATATATTTTCCCAAAAATACTACCTTATATACAGTAGGTTTTTTTAAAGTCATAAATAAGTGACTAGATCAAATGGGTGACAAAACCAAGAAAAATTCTCTCTCTCTCTCTGAACCAAGTTGCCAGATACAATATAAAAGTTGTTTTCTCTTGAAACTTGCAAATGGTGGGCTGTTTAGAATACTCGCCTAGAGCAGTGTGCACTGAAATAATGAGAGACCTGTGCTTGAATCTAAGAGAATATGGTAGACAATCCTTCACCCTGAGCAATCTGAGAGCTTATACTGATTATTCATGGCCAGATTTTGCCATCCTTACTCACACAGAGTAGCATCATATTCCAAGAGAAGTTCCATTACAATCAGTGAGACTACTCTCAGGGGAAGGTGCTACTCAACACAAGTATGGGTGACAGAATTTGGCCCTCAGCTAGAGGCCATTCTTCATACTGGACTGATACTCAAGTAAGGCAAGTTACTTAAGACATTAATCTGCATATAGCACAATAAAATTCTTCTGTATATTTTGTGTTGTTTGTACATTCTTAATTTATCCCGAACCATTACTATAAAATAGGAGTCAGATTCCCAGCTGGTGAAAGCTCTGATGCTCAGATCTGCACCAATTAAAAATCTAGTTCATAACAGAATTGTAATGGATATTTTAAGGTTGCAATGACCAGTGTAAACCAAGACACGTAAGTGGGACTGATTTCAGTTAAATAGAGCTCTAGTACAAGCCTTAGTATTCTGAGTCATCGCTGTAATGATATGTTGTGCTGAAATGCAACTCTAAAGATTCGCTACTCAACTTTTACTTTGTATCAGGTAACTGGAATGGCTGACAGCAAATCTGAAGGTAAAAAATCTTTTTTTGGGGGGGCGGGGGTATATTTGTAATTGAAAGGAAAACTTTTAGTATTGTGCCTAGAAGTCATTACATTTTTAAATGTTCGTGTATACTGTTCTTTAGTTCTTTTCACCTTCAGTGCATGTTGAAGTTAAAAGAAAAGTGAAGCATACACTCAATCCACTTCATTTTAACACACACATTTGAAACAACAAGCTTAATTTTGATAAATATGTGTCATAAGTAACAGGTTTGCTTTTGGATTTGACATTTCTGGATTTGTAGAAGAGTAACCTAATTTGTTTTCATAAGCCACACTGGGGGGGGGAATATAATGCTATTAGGCATATGTTAAATGTCACTTAAATTGTGTTTATTTTTAGCTTATTTCATGTTTTATACTGTAAAGTATTTCTCCTATTTATACAGATTTAAAGAATAAAATACTTAATATACTTAACAATATACATAAATTATTTGGTAACATAAATGAAACTAAGTGAAATTAACATAAGATCTTCCATGAAAAGAGTGCTGGTACTTTGTGTAACGTTTTATATAAAATAGTATGAACGTAAGGGGCCAAATCTCAAAGTTTTAATCCAGGAAAAAATTCCCATTTTAGTCAAAGGGCCATATCCTCAGTTGGTGTAAATTGGCATAGTGCCACTGAAGTCCTTGGAGTTAACTAACATCAGCTGAAGATCTGTCCCAAAGCCCTGTTTCTGCTCTGATTTACCATTTTGACAGCACTGTAGCTCATTGATTTCATTGAAGTTACATCTGGTTTATATCAGGTTTAGTGAGAGAAGAGTTAGGCTCAATGGAAGGTTTGCCTGGGACTAAGTAAAAGTCTTTAGGGTTTGCCCATATACTGCTATGAAGTACTGTGAGCCAAATTCTCCTAGCAGACTTCAGCTGTGTTCTCTGGTTGTTATCAGCAGAATTTAGCCTGGGATTTTTACTTCTTTGATATCACCAATGGAACTGAACATATAAGTGAGTGTGATTTTACAGATGTGAATTTTGTATTTGATTATTAATCTTAGAATACTTCCTGGTGTAAGAAGAAGGATTTTATAATTATGACTCAGTTAGAAAGTGGTTTTCTTTAAGGCAGTAGTTCTCAACATGTGGCCCAATTAGCACACAGCTGCGGCCCAGCTCAGCTATGTGCTAAAGGCTGCGGGTGCTTGGCTGCCCTGCTACACGGTGGGATCTGGGTCCAGTGGGGTCTGGGTCAGGGTCCTGGCTGTCCCCCATACCCGCATAGGGTGACCAGATGTCCCGAATTTATTGGGACTGTCCCAATATTTGCTTGTTTGTCCCACGTCCGACCGATGTTGGCAGTTTGGAAGTCAGGGCCGTGAGCTCCGAGACTCACCTGGCCGATGTGATAGCAACCTGGAAGGCCACCTTCCACGAGTGGTGAGACCAGGAGCACGTGGCCAGTGGTTCAAATGGGGGCCCCGTGAGACAAGACAACACCAGGTTTAGGTCCCACTGTGGAACCAGGGATCTAGAATATGAGAAAAGACGGTCTAGACCTTTAAAGAACCGGCCAGTGACAGCATGGGAGATAGTGCCCCTCCCCAGGTCCCCCCTGGAGCAGAACCGGGGGCATTGCCAGTTCTGCAGAGTCACAAATAGGTCCACCTGTGGAGTTCCCCACCTTCAGAAGAGCTGGTTGGCCACTTCCAGGTGGAGGGACCACTTGTACTGCGAGGAGAAGTCCCTGCTCAAGCAATCCACCCTCTTGTTGCAGGTGCCTGGTAAGTGGAAGGCTTTCAGATGGATGTCGTGGGTTATACAGAAGTCCCATAGCCTGAGGGCTTCAAGGCAGAGGGCAGAGGATTGGGCCCCACCTTGCCTATTGATATAGAACATAGAGGCCGTGTTGTCCATGAGGACCCTGATTACCTTGCCGTCCAGGTGTGAGCGGAAGGCCATACATGCCAGCCGCACCACTCTGAGCTTCTTGACGTTTATGTGTAGGGTCAGGTCCCGAGCCAACCATAGGCCTTGGATTTGAAAGTTCCCCACATGGGTCCCCCAACCCAGGTCCGAAGCATCAGATACCAGTTCCAGTGACAGGGCCCTGTCCCTGAACGGGACTCCTTGGAGCATGTTGTTTGGGATGGACCACCGTTGTAGGGAGGTAATCACAGCATAGTCCATCCTGTCCATGGCCTGGGAGAAATTCGAGACCAATCAGAGTTGGAGAGGCCTCATCCTGAGCCTGGCATGATGGATCATGTATGTGCATGCCGACATATGACCCAAGAGCTGCAGGCAAATCTGGCTGTTGTCACTGGGAACCTTGTGACCGAGTTGATGAGACCTTTCAGGGTCTCGAACAGTTCTGGGGAAGAGCTACAGCAAAGCTGTAGCAGAGCAGTTCTGACACACTTTCATTGGTGGCAAGAAGGAACTGGGTGCGGGGGAGCATGCCAGGCAGGCGCCAATCCATGGGCTGTGGGGAGTGCTCCCCCCCACGGGTACTCCTGGGGGAAAAAACTTCCGGCACCAGTGCACATGGCGAGCATGCCCACCTATTGTGGAATACACATGAGCAATCACTCAAAGAACCACCACTGCTTTAATGGGCTCTATTACTAATGTAACAGATCTTACCAAGATCCACTTCCTGGCCACACACTAGGACAGCTGTGAAGAGAATCTAAACCTCTGTGCTCTGGATTCCATGGGTTGTGTTAAGCTTCTGAAGCCCAAATGGAATCCAGCCACCTCCCCAATCTCTGGCTCACTAGGCACACTCTCAGGTGCAGATCTTCTATCTGGCACCCCGCTCCAAGTATTGTAACCCACTGAACAACTGCCTAGACCCTCTGGATGCAGTGCGGGCCCCTGACTCCTCAATACTTAAATGCACCCCTCTCCCAGAACTCCATCCAACAGATGTGAAGCTTTTGGATTGCTGTCAAATTCTCTCAAGGGCATGCAGTAATTGTGAAGCAAGCAACACACACACACACTTTGTTCAATCAACCTTGCGCTCTTTATATTCAATCATGTAAAGCAGTGGTTCTCAAAGCCGGTCCACTGCTTGTTCAGGGAAAGGCCCTGGCAGGCCAGCTGGTTTGTTTACCTGCCGCATCCGCAGGTTCGGTGATTGTGGCTCCCACTGGCTACGGTTCATGGCTCCAGGCCAATGGGGGCTACATGAAGCCGAAGGATGTGCTGGCTACCCTTCTGGCAGCCCCCATTGGCCTGGAGTGGTGAACTGTGGCCAGTGGGAGCCACGATTGGTCGAACCTGCAGACGCGGCAGGTAAACAAACCAGCCCAGCCCACCAGGGGCTTTCCCTGAACAAGCAGCAGACCAGCTTTGAGAACCACTGATGTAAAAGCACAGGAGAGTACAGATCATACAAAACAATAGAACATCATAAATGCAGTGTCCTTCACTACCTTACCCTTCCATTGGGTCACCTGCTTCTTTTGTTCTCCTCCTGATAACTTTCCATTACTTCCAACCCTGCTGCCTTCAGACAAGAAGAGGGAGTATCTTCTCCTGGCTACAGCAAACCCATTGTCTCAAGGTGTTTTACTTTGAATAGACAATCACTGAGGGTACGTCTACACTGCACGATTATTTCGAATTAGCTTAAACCGATATTACAAAACAGATCTAATAAAATCGGTTTAGCGCGTCCACAGTGGGATCCCGAAATCGATTGTTTGCGTCCATGGTCCAAAGCTACCATCGATTTCAGGAGCGGTGCACTGTGGGTAGCTGTTCCTCAGCTATCCCATAGTTCCCACTTCCGTGTTGAGAGCACAGTGCCTGATGGGGCAGAAAACACTGCCCCGGGTGGTGCTGGGTACAGCCTCACCCCTCCCTTTGTGAAGGCAGCAGACAACCCTTTGGCGCCTTTTTCGCGGAGTGCATTGAGCAAACGCCATAGCACAGCAATCTTTCCCTTTTTTTTTTCACGTGGTGGTGGGGGGAAATAAACTGAGGAGCTGTTCCCTGAACCACGCCAGACACTGTGTTTGAACCTACAGACATTGGGAGCTCAGCCAAGAATGCAAATAATTTTCAGAGACTGCTGTGGACTGTGGGATAGCTGGAGTCCTCAGTACCCCCTCCCTCCCTTCATGAGCGTCCATTTGAGTCTCTGGCTTCCCGTTACGCTTGTCACACAGCGCTGTGTATCCTGGAGTTTTTTATTCAAACGCTTTGGCATTTCGTGTTCTGTAACGGAGCTGGATACAACAGATTTGTCTCCCCATACAGCGATCAGACCTAGTATCTCCCGTACGGTCTATGCTGGAGCTCTTTTTCGATTTCAGACTGCATCGCCAGCCGGACTGATCAGAGCTCCACGCTGGGCAAGCAGGAAATGTAATTCAAAAGTTCGCGGGGCTTTTCCTGTTTACCTGCCCGCTGCATCCGAGTTCAGATTGCTGTCCAGAGCGGTCAGTGCTGCACTCTGGGATGCCGCCCGGAGGCCAATAACGTCGATTTCCGTCCACATGAACCCTAATCCGAGTTATCACTATCGAATTTAGCGCTACTCCTCTCGTTTGGGAGGAGTTCCGAAATCGATTTAAGGAGCCGTTTAACTCGATATTAATGATGACGTCGTGTGAACGGATACAGCGTTAAATCGGTATATCGGCCATTAAACCGATTTAAAGTCGCAGTGTAGACCTGGCCTGAGTGTTGATCACTCAGTGGTGTCTCTGGCCTGGCAGAGACCTGATACAACCCTGCTAACTCATTGTGGCTCCACATACATATAGGCTTTCCATGAGACAATAACTTCATGATCTAATTTCATAAAATTATCCACAATTCAGAAGTGGGACAGACAGAACCTCCAGTTCACCACAACTATAACAACCCTAATATGTCCATAAGAGGTCACAGAGCAATAGGAGTATTATTGTCCTTTTTTATTGAAAGCTGTGACCATAATGGCCTATAATATGGCATTCAGCCACTGCCATTGCCCCCTACTTGGCAGTGAGGAGCTTGGCCAGTGGCCTGGTGCACAGCGGGACTATATAGCTCATATCACCCTGTAGGTGCAGCCAGCCAACTTCAATAGAAGAGGCCGGTATAGAGGGAGGTGAAGCCATCACCCTGTCTTCTTCTTTCTCTCCTCTTTTGAGCTGCTAAGTGAGTGGTTACTGAACTTCAAGTGCAGGGACCACAGCTGTGACAGGCATCTATTGAACTTTTCTGCTTGTCAGAGTCTGGCTGTTAAAGGGTGGGAAGGATGGGTTTTTTGGCCATACGCATCCACACGTTCTTTTATTTCCAACTGACATTAAATTAATGTGAGTCTTGATAGGGTTTGAGGTCCAGACTCTCAAAGGTATTTAGAGACTTACCTCTCATTGAAACATAGGGGATTAAAACAAACTTACTAAAAAAGTAAACCTTCTTTGAAGTTTAAAGATGTTTGGTTAATGTTTTTGCCCTGTTATGCGTGCCTCTGTCTTTGCTGATACTGGTAGGACCAGATGCAGACATACTACATAAATAGCCTTTCTTGCAAAAACCCAGCCACCTGAAGGATATAGGGGCATATCACCTCACCATTTTTTATTGGTTCATTGATGTCCAGCAACGTGGTTGCAATCTGCCAGTATTTGTTCTGTATGGTTGCACTGCTGCTTTCTTGCCATACTTATGATCAAGCCTGAATCCAGGTACTAGTGTACAAATTATAAACAGGAAGTAGTGAGATCTCACAAGCCAGTCACATTACAGCTTTTAGCCAAGTCGGTTTACAACACCATAATTGTTACGGTGGGAATCACTGGATGGTGCTGTTGTACATAGTCTTACGAGTTCTTTTTCTTAGCATATGCATACTGTTAAGTCTTTGAAGAAATGCTTCACTGTTGTTAGTGGTATGGTGTAGTATTTTGGGGGGAGTTCTGGAAAGCAGCAGGGCAATTTCATCTTCATTTAATCTTGCTAACTAAATTCTTTAGGCACAATTTCTCCCTGGGGTCTGGGCAGTGGTGTTTTGGCTGAGATTTCTGAAAAAGGGAATTTTCTGCTGCCCACTTCTGTCCCAGGACTGGTGTCTATAGTGTGTAATAAAAAAGTTTCACAATGAATATACACAGACTACATGCCACTGATTTCTCTTTCAACAGGAAGCTTATATGCAAGGCCCTGACATCTGCTACTCCACAGCAAAGGGCTAGCAATACCTTCACAGCTACTTGTTCAGATTACACATTTGCTCTCCTGGTACATTTGCATTTTAGCTAGTTGAAATTTCTCAAATTGTAAAATTCAGAAAAACGTTTTGTATATTTCCTCCTCCTGTCTTTTTGACTAGCTGTAGCTGTGGCACCTAAGCAACAAAAATGTTTGTTATCCAGTCTTCTATTCCATTGCTGACTGGTTTTTCTTCAAGCACTAAACAGTTCTAGGCCTGGTCCTGCATTTCTTGTGCCCCCAAAACTGAAGTGAAGATAAACAAAATAATCACCCACAAACAGGAAGGAGCAGAACAGAAGTAATTCAAACTGGAGACCCAGTATCTTGCATCCAAAACTTTCATTGAGGTCAACAGAGTGACCCCAGGGATGAATTTGTCCCACTATGTTTTTTTCCAGTGCTGTAAACTGTCCCTTTTCCACGTCTGGAGGTGACTTACCCCAAAACCATGAAGTTTGAATTGTTAGGGTGGTTTGTGTGGTAAGCATGAAAAGTAAATTCATTTTAGCCAGCTGATTTGATAATGTGGGGTTGTGTGCTTTCCTCAAGCTATGAATGTAAAGTAAGTAGTGGAGCTGTGAGGTGGTTTAAAAATGGTCAGGCAAGTCCCTTTTTAAAATCCAAGTTTAATGGGCCAGAGATTAGAGTGGCTTGTTTGAATTTAACAGTATGAGTATTTTCACATTTTACCCACTTTTTCCTCAATGCTAAGGTGTGAAGATATTAAGGGGAGGAAAATAGGAATAATATGGTTAGAGAACATAAGATATAAAAGAAAACAAAAATGAGAATAAAATGAAATGAATGCTCAGATCAGTTATGAGTCATGACACTGTACATGCAAGTGTGTCTGTGAGAAATTTTTATTTAATAATCCCTAGTAAAAAGAAGTTTAGTGCTCATTAAATGTAAACTGTATTTCAAATAACCATATTAAAAATGCACTTTTTTTCTGAGAAGTATGATAGTTTACTCTGTAAACTAGAATTACATCATAAAACTTTGATTAATGAGACATTTATAGAGCATTTTGTCTGTCTGAACTCTGATATACTTAGCATGCAGGTGGCTGCCAGAACATATTCTTGTTTACGTAACAGGAAAAGTAGTTTCCTGTCAATCTGTGCCAGGCTCAGACAGTGGGAGTATTTGCAAACACAGATTATTCTAAAAATAATTTGGAAATGATAGTTCTGTGCACTTTGAAGGATGACACAGGCTGAAAGCAATAAGGTTTCTCAAAGGCAAAAATCCAGGCCTCTCAAAAAAACCCATGTCAGAATTTGTTTAATATGATTAAAGCAAGTGGGTTGTTTTTGTGGAAATAAGAAGTACACTAAATAATAATAAAATGTACTTGTAGTAAAACTTCACCATGTTCCCTAATTGCAATAGGTCAGTTTGTCTCTGGTTTAATACCACTGAATTTATCCTAATGTCTTTGTTTTCTGATTCAGTGAATATACTGTTTAAGTGGCAATAAAAGAACAATGGAATTTATTTTCTTTCTTTTTTTTCTTTCTTTCTTTCTTAATTAGATATACAAGAAGCAAGACAGTTGACACAGGAGTGATGCTTTTTTTAAAAAATTCCTCAGGAGTACAGCTACAGGCAGCTATATAATCTTATACGGCATTTATGGTTTGTGCTCAGACTCAGATTTTATGTAATATGTAACTTCATTTGCAGAGGAGGCTAAAAGCATCCAACAATAAAAAAATAAGCAGAAATGGATGGTGTTCCAAATGACAATATTTCAGAGTCCTCTGCTTTGAGTTACTCCCTCTGTTTTAACAAACATTATTAAAAGTGATCTCTTTAGAAAATTAATATTTTTCTCTGTGACAATGTGTCTTCATACTGGCAGTCTGTTACATGATAGAAATTCACAGATATTTGAGCAATTTTTTTCCTTATAAAATGAACTTTTCTGTTCTTAATTTGCGGTTAAATGAAACAACAGAATTACCTTGCAGTTCTAACATTTGTTTAAAGGAACTGTTAAGGTTCCTTCCCCACTCTGGACTTTAGAGTACAAATACGAGGACTTGCATGTGAACCCCTAAACTGAATTACCAGCTTAAATCTGGTTTTGCTGCCACCACTCCCAAATACTAACTCCCTTCCCTGGATAGTCTTGAGAGACTTCTTCACCAATTTCCTGGTGAACACTGATCCAACCCCTTGGATCTTAACACAAGGAGAATTTAACCGTCCTCCCTCTTTCCCCCACCAATTTCTGGTGAGTCCAGATCCAATCCCCTTGGATCTTAAAACAAGGAAAAATTAATCAGGTTCTTAAAAAGAAGGCTTTTAATTAAAGAAAGAAAGGTAAAAATCATCTCTGTAAAATCAGGATGGAAAATAACTTTACAGGGTAATCAGATTCATCGAGCACAGAGGAACCCCCTCTAGTCTTAGGTTCAAAGTTACAGCAAATAGAGGTAAATCCTCTTAGCAAAAAGGAATATTTACAAGTTGAGGAAACAAAGATAGAACTAACATGCCTTGCCTGCCTGTTACTTACATGTTTGAAATATGAGACCCTGGTTCAGAAAGGTTTGGAGAGCCTGGATTGATGTCTGGTCCCTCTTAGTCCCAAGAGTGAACAGCTCCAAAACAAAGAGCACACAAACAAAAGCCTTCCCCCCACCAAAATTTGAAAGTATCTTGTCCTGTTATTGGTCCTTTGGGTCAGGGGTCAGCCAGGTTTCCTGAGCTTCTTAACCCTTTACAGGTGAAAGGATTTTGGTGTCTCTGGCCAGGAGGGATTTTAAAGTATTGTACACAGGAGGGCTGTTCCCTTCCCTTTATGGTTATGACAGGAACACTCCAAGCTATCCCTTCCTGTCCTTCCCTTGATAGTCAAATAGTTTAATCTGTGTGAACAACTTTTAGAATTGAATAAAATAAGATTCCATGTTAACAACAATCCAAATAGATGACAGATTATTAACAGAAATTCTTTTAGGGGCCTCCTTCAGAGGTTGGCTTTTTTAGGCCTGAACATTAAAATATCATATTCTCTCTCTCTCTCTGCTTGCTGCTTACCTGTGTTCTTTATTTGCCAGTCAGTAAATGAGAAAGTCATCTCAGATTTCCTTTATATAGAGCCAGATTCTGCCATGCTTATTCATGTTGAGTAGTACCTTACTGTGAGGTTCCCCTCTGGTATTGTCTGGACTGGTGATCTGCTCAGTCACTCCAACCCTTAACTCTGGGAGCCAGCCTTATCCTGCTCTGCTGTGAGAACCCTCACTCTTGAGCTGTTCATGCACAGCCTCTGGCATGTAAGCTGCTCCTACCTACTTGCAACCAAATGACACTAGCCAATATCTCCGGTCCCAGACAAACTCTCCGAACCTCTGTCTTGCAGTGTCCAGTTATGCCCGCTGGATGCTGCAAGCTTATATGACTTCATCAGTTTAACAAAGAAATTGATATGCACCAGGCTTGTTATCCCAAGGGAAGTCTCTGACATGCTTCAAACCAAATGCACTGCTTCAGGTAGAATAAACAAACAAATTTATTAACTACAAAGATAGAATTTAAATGATAGGCAAAATGTCAGAGTGGTTACCAAAATAAAATAAAATATAAGCACTCAGTCTAAACCCTCAAACCTATTAGACTGGGCAACAACTAGACTAAGCAGCCTACTGGATATTGCAGTCCTTAACATACAGGTTTGTTCCTTAAACCTGGGCCTATCTCTTGTGTTGGAGTCTTGTCTTCTTCTCAGTGTCTTGGTTGCTTGAAGCATAGGTGGGGGCAGGTAAAAGGACCAGTACATGGCCACTCAGCCCGTTTTATACCCTCAGTCCATGTACGTGGGGAGCATAAGTCCAGGCATGTCTGGGGACATTGCTGAGTCTCTCCAAGGTATTAAAATAGTAATTTGATTTTTTTCCTAATAGTATTTAATAGAAAACACTCTCAGGTCGCAATTATCAGAATATGAGCGCCTATTGCAGTTCTGTAATGATTTCTCTGCTCTTCAAGGGGCAAAGCCTCAGGGATTAAAATTAGTGCAGCATTCCTGATTTCAATGGAGCTAACCATATTTACAACAGCTGAGGATCTGGCTTCCAGTGTTCACATACACTTTGTCTATTCACCCTCAGATCATTTCCTTCTTCTTACACTTTTTTATTCTTAGCACCATACGGTTCCTTTCTTTCAGTCACCAAGCACTCAGAGGCTGGCCAGTAACAGTCCCCAATTCCTTATGTTTATACTCAAGTACTTTGAAGAGACATGGACAGAAAGAATGCACAGCAGATGTGCAACAACTGAGATGAGGTTGAGCAAATCTATCAAGCTCTCACCCCAAGCTCCACAGTAAGAATAAATTCCATGCATTAGGCTTACAGAGTTTTACATGACTTCACATTCAAAATAATTACCATAATCCCCTCAGCTGACAAAGGAGAATTGTTACATTTCTCTCAACAACAATATTTAGTGCTAATCCAACATGCAGCAGGTGGGAGAAAACCTGCAAGTTGCATTTTTTCAGCCTGTTGTAGTAGGAAGAAAGGAATGCTGGGTTTGGATGCTAGCTATAATCACTATGTGGAAGTGCATTCTGAATTACTCAAAGCTTTCAGACCTCATTCTGATCTGATGCTGGTGCAAATCAGGAATAAGTCTGGTGGAGTCAATGACTTACACCAGTTTTCTACAGGGGCTAAGTGAGAGGAGAATCAGCTCGTTACTATTAAACAGTGATAAACTTCTGTTTAATTTCTGCTAAAGACCATATTAGGAACAACAAGAGTTGCTTACATGATTTTCATTTGGGATTCACCATATAACTAGGAACGGGAACACAAACAAAGGGGAAAACTATTTTTAGGGCAAACAATTCAACATAGTTCAAAATAAAGTTTGCGGATGACACAAAGCTGGGGGGTATTGCTAACATGGAGAAGGACTGGGATACTATACAGGAAGATCTGGACCACCTTGTAAACTGGAGTAATAGTAATAGGATGAAATATAATAGTGAAAAGTGCAAGGCACTTAGAGATTAATAATAAGAATTTTTAGGATATAACAGTGGGGAGTGCATCAGTTGGAGCAACAGAGGCAGGAGAAGGGACCTGGGGTATTGGTTGATAGCAGATGTCTATGAGCCGCCAAAACGCTGATTGGCCGTTAAAAAAGCAAATGCGGATTTAGGATGCATCAGGTGAAGTATTTCCAGCAAGCGAGAAAGGAGGTGTTAGTACGCCGTATACTAAGCGCTGGTGAGACCCCCCACTGGGAATATTGTGTGGCAGTTCTGGTGTCCCATGTTTAGAAGGGTATGAATTCACAAACTGGAACAGGTTCAGAGAGACCGGGCTATCTAGGATGAGGCCGAGGAACGGATAAACCTGCCCTTGATGAAAAGGAGAACTCAAAGAGCTTTGGCTTGTATTGGGCCTGGATGGCCAAAGAAGGCTGGCGGGGGATCTGCTTGCTCTTATAAATAGCTATCAGCGGGGATTAATGTTAGGGAGGGAGAGGAATTATTTAAAGCTTGAGTAGCTTATGTAAGCGCACAAGGACAAATGGTACAAACTGGATATTTAGGAAGTTTAGACTTGACAAATTAGACGAAGGTTTCTAACCATTAGGGGAGTGAAGTCTGGGAGAACAGCCTTCGCAAAAGGAGTAAGTCGGGGCAAAAGACCTTATCTGGCTTTTAAGGGACTATTAGCTTGATAAGTATATGGGAGGGGATGATATGATGGGAGCTTAATTTGGGGCAATTGATCTTGGAATTATCAGCCAGTATAAAGTTCTGCTCAGAGGTCTTGATGGGGGATGTTGGCTGGGATGGGAATTCCTGGATTAGCCCATGCAGAGAATGTCTTTTCCCCTGGGCTGCTGCTGGTGAGTCTTGGCCACAATGCTTTTTTTTTTTTTTTTTTTTTTTTTTTTATTTGGGGTCAGGAGGAATTTCCTCCAGAAAATTTCTCCAGGTGGATTGGCAGGGGCCCTGGAGTTTTTTGGGCTCTCTGAGCATTGGGGCAATGGTCACTTGCTGGGTGGATTCTCGCCATTGAGGTCTTCAAACCACAATTTTGAGGATTTCAATAACTCAGTGATGTGTTAGGGGTTGTTATAAAAGTGTATGGGTAGGGTTCTGTGGCCTGCTTTGTGCAGGAGGTCAGACTAGATGATCATATTGGTCCCTTCTGACGTATGAGTCTATGAGTCTATGAGTCTAAAATGCTGTAAGTAATAATGGTGGGAGAGCAAAATGCACAGAAATCCATTTGTATTTGCTCTTGCCTTCTGGTAGTTGCAGCGCTGTAAGGAAAAGAAGACACGGAAGGTATGTTATAATCAGAGCTGTGACTCCAGAACATATAGACACACCAGGCTTTGTTATAGCTAGCTCAAATGACAATAGCAGTGAAATTGGGGTAGCCTGAGCTAGCTGCAGGAGTACATAGCCAGGTTGGGCTTGTACAGCCTGTCCTGCCACCCACGGTGTTGCAGCTTCACTGCTATGGTTATTCAAGCTAGTTACATCAAAACTAGTCTGTTACACAGGCTGCTATCACACCTCTGATTTGCAGTGTAGATGCAAACATACCCCAAGAGCCTAATTCACCATTGCCTTGCACCCTATGTACTCAGTTAAATCTGTATCCATGCTACAAATCAGAACAATGGGCCCTGATTCTGAACTGCATTTAACCCAGTTATGCTGCTTCTGTAGCAGAAGGGGCCAGGATGTAACTGGATCTACCCTCTGGGAATTTCTCCAGCATAATGATGGCATAATGTAATAGGGCTAATATAACAGCAATGCACTGTCATAAGAAAATAGAATGGCTATACTGGGTCAGACCAATGGTCCATCTAGCCTAGTATCCTGACTTCTGACAGTGGACTTCTGATTCTCTCTCTCAATCTGCTCCAAACCCTCTTAGCCTCCCCGCGTCCCCTATGCAACTAGGCTCTGTGCCATACAATGGGTGTTCAGCCCCTAAGCAACTGCCCCTCAGATCCCCCTGCTTTAAATCCTGTGGAGGAGGCAAGATTCACCCTACCTGCATGACTTAAACTCAATAAAACCAGCATCAGGCCCTCATATTTCTGAGCATGTCATTTTTAATTTGCAGATAAAAGTCTGATGAAAGAATAATTTTTAATTATAATTTAAATTCGGGGGGGTTATTTTATTTTTACACATTTGGTATGTGATTTTTTAAATGTGTACCTTTATGAATAAAATGGTGTTAATTGGCCAATTAGCATTCACTTTCTCAAGAACCATGCAATGAGCCAATGTCACCCCACTACAACTACGCCCATTATGAAAAAATCGCTATTATTGATTCATCAGTTGCAGTTTTCCTAATCCCTTGAGGTGAATAAAGTAAAATCACTGAAACAGAATTTTGTTACAGGATAAATGGTGAAGTTTGAAAATAAATCCCTCAACTATAAATTAATTTGGGGGCTTTTATAATCTAATCCATGCCTAGATTTCTTTGCCATCATTTATTTAGCAGCAGGATACTCAGATCTTGTGACACTAATGTCCTCTTTATCATAAATGCTTAACTTTTTTTTCAGGTCAGTTCTAGCTATCACAGTTTTAGTGAGTACAGGAGACACATTTATTCTCTCTTCTCTTTTGGAAATTGCTGCTCTTTGTGCCTGCTGATTGACACTGGACAGAATGGTCTGCCTCTGTAGTCACTTTGTTCACAGACCTGCCATGGAATGGTTTAAAATTCAGGTCTTAATTGGGTAAATTCTTTCCAGTGTCCAGCAGTAATAAGCCGACATAATGGGCAGAAATACCAGTGGAGAAGAGGAAACAAAGGTTCTTGTGTGCTCAATAAATCTGCAACAGTTTATTACTAATTATTGACTCCAAAAGGGTGAGTAAGAGATAAGAATGGCAGCAGACTAGGACTTTGGCATCTGAGGCCAGGTCTACACTGCGACTTTAAATCGGTTTTATGGCCGATATACCGATTTAACGCTGTATCCGTTCACATGACGTCGTCATTAATATCGATTTTACCGCCTCCTTAAATCGATTTCGGAACTCCTCCCAAACGAGAGGAGTAGCGCTAAATTCGATAGTGATAACTCGGATTAGGGTTCGTGTGGACGGAAATCGACGTCCGGGCGGGCATCCAGAGTTGCACCTCTGACCGCTCTGGACAGCAAATTGAACTCTCGATGCACGGGCAGGTAAACAGGAAAGCCCCGCGCGAACTTTTTGAATACCATTTCCTGCTTGCCAGCGGTGGAGCTCTGATCAGCACGCTGAGCGATGCAGTCTCAAATCCAAAAAGAGCTCCAGCCATTGGACCGTACGGGATGAACTAGGCTTACTGATCGCTGTATGGGGGAGACAAATTTTTTTTTTCTTGTTTGGTATTCCTGCTCCGTTACAGAAACGAAATGGCCAAGAGCGTCATTGAATAAAAACTGCAGGATACACAGCGCTCGTGACAAGCGTAACCGGGAAGCAGGGGACTCAATGACGGCTCATAAGGGAGGGAGGGGTACTGATGGGACTCCCGCTATTCCACAGTCCACAGCAGTCTTCTGAAAATTATTTCCTTCTTTGGCTGAGCTCCAAATGTCTGTAGGTTCAACACAGTGTCTGGCGTGCGTTCAGGACAGCTCGCTCAGTTTATTCCCCCCCCCAAGCATTGAATAAAAAAAGGAAGATTGCTGTGCTTTGGCATTTGTCAATGCACTCTACGATAAAAGGCGCCAAAGGAGTTGTCTGCTGCCCTCACCCAAGGAGGGGGTAGGCCTGTACCAGCACACTCGGGCAATGTTTTCTGCCCCATTCAGGGACTGTGGCTCTCAACACGGAAGTGGAACTTATGGATAGTGGATAGCTGAGGAACAGCTACCCACAGTGCACCGCTCCTTAAATCGATGGTAGCCTTGGACCAGGGACGCAAGCAATCGAATTTGTGATTGCACTGTGGATGCGCAAACCCGATTTTATAACATCGGTTTTGTAATATCGGTTTAAACTACTTCGAATTAATCGTGCAGTGTAGACGTAGCCTGACTTTAGCAGGCAGTTTGCAAATGAACAGCTTCAGACTCTGGGCCCACCTGGAGGCTGGATGTTAATGTGTAAGTGTGATGAGGGGGAGAAATAAAAAATGAGTAAACTTGTTTATGCATTCATGCAATAACACAAAATATTAACTACGTGTATATTACATCCAGCCTCCAGATGGGCCAATCAGCTGGCACAAAAGAGAAGAGAGGGTAAAAGTATGCTTCTGTTTATGACCCTTTATGACCAGTTTCAGCCCCGGGGTGATGTTTACAGCTGACCAGCTCACAGTGTTACAGTGCAATGCTAGCCCTATTTCCCCAATATTCAATAAGATATTCATTTTCACTGAGTGTATGAAATTGTTGTACGGTCATCTTAACTATACTGACTTCCCTAAGCAGCAATCCAAGGTATTCTGACAAAGAAAAATAATACCAAACTCAGCAGACGCTATACTTAATTACACCGACTTCACTCTGACCCAGAATGCAAGTGCTAATCAGTGAGGAGTGGCAGTTTTGAAAATTGCCGCTTCAGATTCATGGCAGAACTCAAGTACATTGAAAAACAAACCATGTTTCAATTTATGTGTAAGTGGGCTGGCTTAGGTTAGCTATTCACCCATGTAAGTCAAGATATAAGTAAGCTGTTCTTGCGAGAAACTGATATACCTTCGATTATATTATATTAGAAAGCATACACCATGGAGTTTTGTGCATGATGACACCTAGTGGCAAAAATCAATGGTTAGGATGAATTACATGGAGTATACACCCAAATCATCTTCAGTGACACATTTTCAAGCTAGAGTTTCAAAGGGCCAGGAAGGACAGAAATAGTGAAATGATATGGCTCTGCCAATGCCGGCTTAACACTAAACTACACAGGAAACCTGAAAATTGACAGTAGGGAACAATCCTGTATGTGCAAGGAAATGGACTGGTTACCTCTAATAGGACGTCTCCATTGCTAACTTCTGTGATTTTCTCTGAATTGTCAGAATATTGTGTGAATACAGCACAGTTGTTCCATGCGCGGGATGGCCTATGTTTCCAGAAGAAAGGATGGTTGAGTAGTTAGAGTGCTAGCCAGTGGCATGGGAGGCCTGTGTTCTACCACAGGCTTCCTGTGAGACCCTGGACAAGTCACTTAGGTCAGTCCATGGGAGTTAGGTGCTTAATACCTTTCGGGCTCTGGGCCATAGTCTCTCTGTGGGAGATCTCAGAAGCACAAATGGAACTTATGTGCCCAATTGCCACTGATTTTCAGGAATCGGATGCCTAACTGCCTACTTTGGTCTTTAAAATCTGTGCCTCTGTGAAATGGGTATAACAGCATTTCCCTGCTCACGGATGTGTAGTGATGGTAAATACATTAAAGATTATGAATGCTCAACTATTACAGTGATAGGGATCATACAAACAGGCAAACACATAGGCAAACTAGGCACATACCTGACCTAAGTGGTGTGTGGTGATGCCATTCCCTCAGATTTGGCCTGGTCCTCCCTTCCTCATGATAAAAGTGTGGCCAGGCTGAATTTGAGGGAGTGGCATTGTGCACAGAGTCGCAGTGTTGCTTAGGTTTGACCTGGCTGCCCCCTGCAAGTTGAAATCCCATTTACTCTCCTTTGGGGCAGCTGGGCCAAATCTGAGTGGGTACCAGGGTGGGCAGCGGTTCTCCTTCTCGCCATTGCTGTGAGGCCATCTTATGCACCCTGGAAGCCCCACAGGTGCCTGCCTGGCCTCATCCTGCTTCCAGTATACCCTCTGCTCTGCCCACAGGAGTCACTCAGTGACAGCCTCAAGACCTGCTACAAGTATGGGGGACTGCAGACTGCCCCCACAGGAGCCAGCAGAAGAGGGGTGCAGAGATCCCTACATAGGGTGACCAGATAGCAACTGATAAAAAACTGGACATAGGTTGGGGGGTAATAGGCGCCTACATAAGAATAAGTCCCCAAAAAAGGGACTGTCCCTTTAAAAATGGGACATCTGGTCACCCTATCCCTGCAGGTGCAGACACAACGGGGTTAACAGGGCAGTGTCCATCCATCCAGTCACTATAGGACAGGGTTAACTAAGCTACATCTGTGCAGTGGAAGCCAGATGTGCTTGGGTTTTAGATCACTATTGTGTCTGTGCTGGTCAGGACAAGGTTAATATAAATGCATCCATACTGTGGGATTATCGAGTTTAGCTGGCCAGTAGAGGAGCTCAGAATTGTATGTTTGCCTAGGGCTCAGTGATGGGTTAATCTGGACCTGTAGAATTTAGCATGCTTGGGTTTCTATTCCGAGGTCAAGAAAGGACAACCTGAATGCTTGTTGAACAATAAACCAATTCTAATTTCTAGTTTATGATAGCACCCACGATGTGTCGAGTACTTTCCAAACAGTCAAGAAGAAATGATGGTTCCTGCCTGAAGCAGCTCCCAGTCTGAAGAGAGAGAGATAGGTAAACCAAGATTAGGGGAAGGGGAACAAGAGTTAGGGACTTTTTAAAACAAGTCAATTAGATTCACTGTAGGCAGCATTGCAGAAGTGGGTCTTTAAGAGGGACTTATATGTGGATGGGGGCATGTGGTACAAGACATGGAGGCAATTAAGCAAGAAGCTGACAAACAGGTGGATGAGTATGGGAACATCTGCAGAGCGGAGGAGGTGGAAGCAACACAACTTAAGTAGGGAGGGGCAGAGCTATAGAGCTTTGAAGGGAGCAACAAGAAGCTGAACTTTGATATGATAGTGCATGGACAGCCAGCTTATGGAGGTCTCATGTTATGCAAAGGCACCAAGTATGGGCAGAAGAAAATGAGAGAGGACATAGTGTAGTGAGATTACTTGAACGGACCCCAGGATAAGCAGTGGCTAGGGTTATTGTCTTCAAAACTGAAAATAACTTAATTACTCATTCTTTCCTACTGTTAAAAATAATTACAAACATCCTCACTTTGCCCACAATTCTTCACAGTAACCATGTAAGAATGCAAAATATTCATGACAAGATTACTGTGTCAGGCACAGAAGAAATTAAATTAACATTAAAGCGCACGGGCCAAACTCTGTTCTCGACTGTACTCCTGCAGCCCCATTAAAGTTAAATCAACCCAAGCTGAAGTGAAGAGGGTTGCATAGAGTAGCTGAGAGCAGAATTTGGTCCTAAATCCACTTGTCTGGGGATTGCCCTTCTCCAAAGGAAAAAAATCTTTGAAAGGGAGATGAATGTGGGTAATTTGGATTGTAAATATTTAAGGGCAGGACAGGGAGACAACTGTTGGTTCCAGTGAAGTAATGGCAAAACTATTAATTTCAATTAGATCAGGATTTGGCTCAGTGGGGCAGATTTACAGTTGCTCTAAATTGCCATAGTAACATTGACTTCCACAATGCTACACTGATTTACATCAGCTGAGAATCTGACCCATTGTTTTTAGTTTCTCTGTAAAGTATCATATACACTTTGGCTCTCTAGTACTACAGTTGCAAATGCCTTAGAAATACCTCAACACATTTCTAATACTGTGTAAAGAACAAATAATGCCCCATCTCTTATGTTTTGCAGACAATATTGAACTAGGAGATCTCTACAGTAGCCTCTAACATCATGAGAATACTGTTTGAAGGTGGGATACTATTACATATTATCCAATTGGTTCAGCTCACAGTGTGGCTACAGATTACATTTATTTGGAGTTCCACATTTGCAATGAAACCAGCCCAACCACTAGTTTTCCAGAGAAAACCTTTTATAGCTGCCTGGAATGCACCCACAGATCAATGCTCACTGAAATATAACATAACTCTGAACCTGAAAATGTTCCATGTGATTGGAAGCCCACTGGCCAGAGCAAGAGGGCAGAATGTGACTATATTTTATGTGAATAGACTGGGATACTACCCATGGTACACATCGCAGGAAATCCCTGTAAATGGTGGCCTACCTCAAAACTTCAGCTTGCAAACTCATCTGGAAAAAGCTGGCCAAGACATTCAATATTACATTCCTGCTGAGGACTTCAAAGGATTAGCTGTCATAGACTGGGAATACTGGAGGCCTCAGTGGGCACGCAACTGGAACACAAAAAATATTTACAGGCAAAAGTCACGGAAGCTCATTTCTGAAATGCAAGGCAATATTTCAGCAAATGACATCGAAAATTTGGCCAAACTCTCCTTTGAAGAAAGTGCAAAGGCTTTCATGAAGGAGACAATTGAGCTAGGGATTAAAAGCAGACCTCTGGGGCTCTGGGGATACTATTTATACCCTGATTGCCACAATTATAATTTTCATGACCAGGACTACACTGGTTCCTGCCCAGAGAGTGAAGTTTTGAGGAATAATGAACTTTCCTGGCTCTGGGATAGCAGTGCAGCTCTGTATCCTTCCATTGGCATCAAGAAAACCCTTGGAAACAGTGAAAACATATTACGTTTCTCACAATTTAGAGTGACTGAGTCCATAAGGATCTCCTCCATGACATCTCATGATTATGCTCTGCCTGTGTTTGTCTATACTAGACTAAGTTACCGAGATGATCCTTTATTATTTCTTTCTAAGGTAAGCCAATGTTAGGAGTTATGGAGGCTGCTTTAACAGATCTAACCATCATTATTGCAGAGATGCTTTGTATGTTTGTAAAGGTTTGTACACCTCTAGCCCAATATAACATGACCCAATATAACATGAATTAGGATATAATGTGGTAAAGCAGTGCTCCAAGGGCGGGGCTGCGCACTCTGGTGGATCAAAGCAAGTTCGATATAACGCAGTTTCACCTATAATGCAACAAGATTTTATGCCTCCCGAGGACAGCGTTATATCTGGGTAGAGGGGTATATGGGTCTACTCTGCTGATTAATGTTTAAATGACTACATGTTTTAAAACAACCAAAGTTCAGCAGTAAACATTCAATCTGGAAGACACTTTAAAACAAAATCTGCAGTGCAGTGGACAGAACTTTGTCCAATAAAATATATTACCTCAGTCATCTTGTATCTCTAACATTTTTGTAATATATATATTTTTCTCCAGTTCAGCGCTGTGCTATATTCCTGTCTGGATATGCCAAAGCTAGAGAATTTTTACAGATTTTACTTAGCTGGAATGCAAATGGTTAATAAATTAACACAAAATGTTTTTCTTCTGCAAAGCACTATACATCTATTAACTAATTCTCACAGCTGTTAGGTAGGTATTATTCACCTTTTACAGGAGAGAAACTGAGGAGGAGATATTAATCAACTTGCCCAGTACCACATAGGTAGTCTATATGGGAGCTGGGTTTCAAACTTGGGAGTTGTTGCCCCAGGCCCCAACCATGTGAAGACTTAGTCAAGTGCCTAACTTTAAGCATGTGAGCAGTCCCATTGAAGCCAGTAGGACTACATCCTTAAAGTGAAACATGTGTATGTGTTTGCAGGATCAGGGCCTTAGATGAAACCATTCTTCTCTTTTGGATACAGAGATCCTCTCAGAAAAAGATAATCTTCTTCTTTTTAATAGCAAACATAATCTTCTTGTAACAGCTGTGGCTGAACTCCACATTATCGACAGCCACCAGGTTGCTGTATTAGACCCAAACCTTGGCTTCCATGGGTTTTTACGCTTAGTGAGTCTGAGCAGTATCCAGACACTGCCTGTATGTCACACTGTCCCAGTGCATGTCTCTCACCATGCTGGCACTTCCTGCTGGCTGTCTTGGGGATTAGCTCAATGCTGACATCATCATCAGTAGTCTGCACACCATCATCCAACCTCTGCCATCAGCCTGCAGCCCCTCTCGCAGCCTCAGGAATTGCAGCATCCTCTTCTGTGTCACTGTCTGTGATTCCCCCCGTCCGGGGGAGTTTAACTTCTAGTCCAGCCACTTCCCCAGTGTCTAGGGTAGGGGAGCTAGACCCTCCCACTACTCTGGGTCCTGACACTGTAGATGGCAGCCAGGTGTTGCCTCCCTTCCAACTCCTCAGTATATTTCCCTTCCCCGTGGCCCCAGCAACTTCTTTGCCTTTACCTTTACCTAAGGGCCTCAGCATGTCAGTCAGGAGCTTCCTCTCGTTCCCCTGTTCCTGCCCAGCGCTTCTCTGTCCAGGGTGCTAGCTTCCTTCTACCTATAAGGCATCCACTCCTCCCTACTTGAACTCTCAGGAGTAATTGACCCCACTCTGGCCTGTAGCTCTTTTTATATGGGCCTGCTGAGCCTTGATTGGCTGCTCCTCACAGCCCCTCCTCTATTGGCTGTTTCTTGCACAAACTCCTTAGGGTTCTATCAACCCTCTACAGGCTAGCGTGAAGCCAACACCCCGTCACACAAGCCTTTCAGAAAGACAAGGTGGGTGAGATAATATCTTTCATTTGACCATCTTCTGTTGGTGAGAGAGACAAGCTCTTCTTCAGGTCTGGGAAATGTACTCCGCGTGTCACAGCTAAATAGTTTAGCAAATCTATTTGATCTTGTTTTTAGCTGAGACACTCTGAGTACCTCTTCCAGACCTGAAGAAGAGCTCTGTGTAGCTTGAAAGCTTGTCTCTCTTGCTGCCAGAAGTTGGCCCAATAAAAGATACGCCTCACCCGCCTTGTCTCTCTAATATGCTGGGGATAACATGGCTACAACTACACTTCATAAAGTCTTTCAGGCATATTCCTAAGGAACGCAGTCCAAGGCTTGTACACCTTCTTGGGATGTGGGACCAATATGGCCCTCCAGAGTCTCCCCAGTAGCTCACATGATGTCTCCAGAGCTTTACCCTCATGGGTACACTGGGTCCCTTTGGGGATGTTGACAGTTAAAGCAAGTAACACACAGACTTTGCAAAGGAACTTCTGAAACATACACCTTACTGATAGGTAAGCACAAGAGATATATAGGTCTGCAGAAAAATAATAAACACCTGCCTATAAGACTTTCTCTCAGTTTCCTTACCACTCCTTTGCAAAGTGCTTTGAGATCTATTGATGAAAAGTGCTATATGAGAACTAGGTATTATTATTAGTTAGAATCTTTCAGGGAACCCAGGATCTGCCTTCACCCCCACTCCTTCTGCCCAGTCTTGCCTTCTGGATTTGGTCTCCTCTTGTAGCGAGTCTCCCTCTAAACAGAAGCTCCTAATATCTTAACTCTTCATGTATTTCCCCTGCAGTTTTTCATTCTCCATCCAATCCTCAATGTACTGTGGCCTTCAACATCCCCAATGTTTGTCACAGCCTATAGGCGTCATTAGCAAGTTAGTAGCCTTCGGCTGGTAATCTCCATTGTTCTACTAAGGCCAGGCTATTCAATTGTTAATGGACCTTAATATCTGTTCCATTTAGGGACAGATCCCCAGGTGCAGCATTCCCTCCCTTCGACACCCGAGGGATGATGTAAGGATACAGTGGAAGACATTGATGAGGTTATAAACATAAAATCAGAATGGAATTTATAAATTCAGAGACAGATTCCCAAGTTGTCATACTTTCTTTTTCATTTAGGTTATACAATGCCAGTCTTCTCCCTCTTAGAATTTGCTGTCAATTCATGGTAACTGCTAATTTTATATGAAGGCCTGAACAATAAAAGCAAGGATAATGCATGATCTTGGACTTGGAATTACATCTTTCTAAATCTGACAAAGACTTTAACTGACTGGTATACAGAAGTGGCTGCTTCTCCCTAGTTTTCAGCCAAGATTTATTAGCTGAACTCTTTAAGGAGTTTTCATGTTAAAAAAAGAAAAATCTCAGGACTTTTAGTAAATGTACTACGCAATGTAGTAAATAAATACTACACTATTGCCAATGTAAATGAAAATAAAATTATTATTCCTGATTTGATTGTTCTCTTGAAAAATTCAGTAATTCCCAATCACCATGCCAGCAAATAATGTACATTTGCAAGGATCTATTTAATGATATTCATTAATTATCTTTGTATCTAGAAAATTAAGTCTTGTGGGCAAACAATATCTCAAAATGAATCTTCTTTAAATTTTGTTTAATATATATCTACATAGACAAGTGAGGAAAGAAGATACACTTTACATCACTCTACTGCCATCAGAAACCGAAAGTCTTTCTCTTGACATTCCACCCAAGAAATATTCCCTAGATAAGCCTGATCCTGCAGTCCTAATGGGTTGAAGCAAAACCTTGAATCCAAACATCCCAAGACTTTGGAATGTTCCAGATCTGAGATACAATTTTACATCACAAGACCACTCCTATTTCAATAGCAATTTAGATCTTTATAGAAATTATGGACCAGATCTACTGAAGTCCATAAAGCTACATCTATTTACACTCACTGAGGAGCTGTCCCTTTGTGAGCTAGCACTTTGACACATACTACAAAATGAGAGGTGAATGAAATAAAAAGTATGAACAGTGCTTTCAATAAAATATCAAGAAGATTCCATTTTTGTCGGGACTAGAAATCCATATAATCCTGTGAGTTTTGTATAACACTTACCTTGCTTTATATTTTGTTTAACACTAACACTTGCCTGGCTTTAATAACCACAAACTGTGAAAGCAACAAATTACTGACAGTGATGTCTTTATTGTTTTCAATGTAGCAAGATCTTATTAGCACTATTGGAGAGAGTGCTGCCTTGGGAGCTTCAGGAATTGTTATTTGGGGAGATATGAATTTAACGTCATCAGAAGTAAGTCAGTGCCATAATGCTAATTTAAATGTACTAGCACAGCATATATCTTCATACCATTATATGAACCACATTTTCCAAATACACCAGTTCCTTTGAGTTCTGAATTCCCGCATGTGATAGCTCATAAAGTCCCCTTAGCTACCTAATCAAGATTATGATGGAATGGTGGGTGGCTCGTTGGGGTGGTCCAGGGGCAGAGGGAGTGGAGCTCATAAGGGCAGACAGTTTCTGGGTGTGGGGGAGTAAGGCTCAGAAAGAGGGTCTGGATCCGCAGGAGTTGGGCGCATGCAGGAGAAGCTCCCTGTAAATGGGATGCAGGTGGGTGATGGGTGCAGAAGCATGGGGAAGGAGGGAGGGGAGTTTACAGAGCTTCCTATAGCCAGGGGAGAAATTTGGGGGTGAGTCTGACATGCCCCTGAATGCCATGCAGGGGAAGAGGACTAACAGCTCAGTCCGGCACAGGATAGGAGCCACCAGCCATGTCTTCCCCAGTCCCGCCCTCTGCCCCACAGTGATTTACCTCTCTGCTGGCTGCCGTGTGCACCTGAAACATACTGTTGGGGAGGGTCACATGACCTCTCTTGTGAGAACCCTTTGCTTCCCCATCAAAAAGTCATTTTTCTGTGGGGAAGCAAAGAAATCTGTGCATGTGCAGTGGCACAGAATTCCCCCAGGAGTAAAGTACATATGCTCAATTGTCAGTAATGAAATCAATTTCTGAAGCCAATTATTTGAACACAGAGCTGTGGCTCCAATCAAATTCAAAGATCTTAATGAGACACTATCAGGTTATTTTTTAAAACAATCTCTTAGTGTATATATCTAGTATTATTTTAGACAGTCAACATAATTTCAATTTTAATCATGTGATTCTAGCTCCAATTGTAAAGCTTTTTGTTTACATTTTACCTATTTCTCAGTTTGAACAAAGAATACAGACTAGTGAGTTTCTCTTCAGCTAAATTGTTCTCTCTGCTATTTACAGAGCAACTGTACAAAGGTGAAACAATTTGTTGCTACCGAATTAGGGATCTACATCATCAATGTGACCAAAGCAGCAGAGGTGTGTAGCAAGCATCTTTGTCAGAATAACGGGCGATGTATAAGAAGAAAATGGAAAGCCCTGGATTACCTTCATTTGAATCCTAAAACCTTCAAAATAGAAGCTTCAGAGGACCAAGAATTTACAGTGAGAGGAGAAACATCAAGTACTGACCTGGAAGTAATGTCACAGAAATTCATCTGTCACTGTTATCAAGGCTATGAAGGAGCTGATTGCCGGAAAGTTCAGACTTCAGATAAGCAACCTGGAAGTTCTGCAGATTTCCTCTTACCCAGAACATTAGTAATGAAAAGTCTGCTTTCTTTGCCTTTCTATTTTCTGAGTCTTAACTTGTGAATAATCATACTGAATAGGGTCTTTCTAGACTCCATAGGTTCAGAGGAACAACTTTGATAAGAGAGAGATTATGGCAATAGTCCATTGTTTTTTAAAAATCAAGTGAGATAGTGTAGCAATGAAAACACTATAGAGTGCTACCTAAATCAATCAACACAGAATTGGGAGCTTTTTTACTGTTGTACCTGGAAGACTGCATGTGGGTGTTTTCAACCTCACAACGTGTTCCAGTAACACACACATAATCAAACTTCATAACTTCACATATGATGATAGCACATACAATCCAATGAGATATTAATATCGAGCAAATTAGAATGATACCTTACAAGGCATATGTCATAAACAGATGGTAGGAGTTAATAGAACAGAAGTACTTTATATCTCTTTTGACTGTAAAGGGTTAACAAGTTCAGTAAGTCTGGCTGTCACCTGAACAGAGGACCAATCAGGGAACAGGATACTTTCAAATCTTGTGGGAGGGAAGTTTTGTGTGTGCTGTTAGAATTTGATTGTTGTTCTCTCTGGATTCTGAGAGTGACCAGACGTGCAACCAGGTTTCTCTCCAATCTCTTCGATACAGGCTCTTATAAGTTCAAAATAGTGAGTACTAGGTAGATCAGGTGAGTTAGGCTTATGTTTGTTTTCTTTATTTGCAAATGTGGCATTTGGCTGGAAGGAGTTCAAAATTGTTATTTTTGCTGAAAGGATTTTAATTTTATTGTGTATCACTTAGGCTGGGAGGGTATTCCAGTGTCTATAGCTGAAAAAACCCTGTACCTAATCCATCTTAAATTTACAAAGATAAAAACAGTAAAAATTTGTCTTTTAATTACAAAAGCTTTTCTGTTTAAGAACCTGATTGTATTTTTTTTTATTCTGGTAAGGGGACGGGTCTGGATTCACCAGGAATTGGTGCGGGCGGTGGCGGTGTGGTGGTAGCCGGGGTGTCGACAGGCGGGAAGGGGGAAAGCGAGGAGGAGGGGAGATAAAGGTTAATTTCTCTCTGTGTTAGGATTACTTTCTCTCTCAGGGAAAGTCTGGGAGGGGGAAAGAGAAGGAGGGAGGAAGGTGAATTGTCCTCTCTGTTTTTAGCTTCAAGGAGTTTGAATCACAGTGATCTTCCAGGGTCACCCAGGGAGGGGAAGCCTGGGAGAGGCAACGGTTGGGGAAAGGGTTTACTTTCCTTGTGGTAAGATCCAGATGGTCTGGGTTTTGAGGGTCCCCAGGCAAGGTTTTGGGGCAACCAGAGTGTACCAGGCACTGGGATTCCTGGTTGGTGGCAGCGCTACAGGTTCTAAGCTGGTAATTAAGCTTAGAGGAATTCATGCTCGTACCCCATCTTTTGGACGCTAAGGTTCAGGGTGGGGAATTATACCATGACAGCATACTTTGCACAAAATATATCATAATTATAGGACAGTGGTGAATATTGGGGTGCCAGGGTGTCACAGGTGGTTTCTGTGCACAGTAAAGTATGTATCTCATCCTCCCTCTAGTGGCTGGTTCACACCAAGAATATCAGCTTGCCTCTGTTACCAGTTCTTCCATTAGTTCAGGTGTTGGATGTCTGTGGGTCAGTGCATGCTCTACCCCTCCCAACTGAAAAATCTCATAATCACTTCTATGAGGAGTCCCAGCGGGTTCTGAGGAGGAGGTAATGCCATTGAGGTGGCACTTTCCCTTTCCTTGAGTGAGGAAAAAACCCTTCTATGCTTGGTCCCTTCTCTCTGTACAAATTGAAGGAATGCCATGGCCCATCATTATGTCTATTTCTGAGGTGCTGACCTCTGTAGTATCTGGGAGTACTGCAGAACTTTATAAGAACATCACTTTTCTCCAAGGAAAAAAAAGCTCTCCTTCCTTCTCGCACAGATTAAAGCCATTTACTTAGAGGAATGAAATCCAAATGGGCCAATTTCGTAGAACACGCAGTCATTAGTTACTGTTAGCACAGGACACTGAAGATGGAAAGTGCAATACAAAGAAGCAATATTATTACTAATAAGTCCTATTATAAGGGCTATGAAAATACAAAGCTGCATTCAGTGAGATTTATTTCGTTAAATAAGTAATAGGACGAATGAACCCAGTAAGGTAGTTCCTGTGCAATACTGGAGGACACAGGAACTTTAAATGAATATCTTTGCTTTTGAATTTTGTAATGGTTAAATTGTTCATCCCTTGCAATATAGCAATTATTATTGGAAAGATTGGAAAGAAAAGCACTAGAGGGCAACGGCGAGATGAAATACAAAGCTTTCTTAGCTTGGAATTGGAGCTGAAAACTGAATTTAAAGCTTTTGCTTCACTTACATCTCTCTGCAGGACTGCCTTCCGCACTGGCAAACCAATCTGAACAAGTAAAAGCACTGCATTGATAGGCTGTGGAGTTCTGTAGTTGGATTAAGATAGAGCATTTGGAGGCAGGACGTAGGAATATAAAGAGGGGAAAGAAAAGACATACCATATGATCCTAGCTTGTAGCTTGTTGTGAAATGGAAATGAAACATTGACAGCTGAGCTTTCAGAACTTTCATGACAATTCCAGGCCAGATCCTCAGCTGGTGCATATCAGCACACAGTATTAACAGCCCTTCTGATTTTATGATCAATTTTGTAACATTTAGGGGTTTTCTTAAAGCATCAGCTGATGGAGATATGTGCTCAAATGAGAATCCCAGCTTTCATTTATATATAAGCTTTCATTTATTTATAAAAAAGTAAGCATCTGGCCCGCATGCTTGTAGAGAAAAGCTTGAAAATGTGAACCCTAAGGACTCAAAACCCAGAAAGCAAATAAAAATCCAACAGTTATTTTAAAAACTCTCATGATGTTTAAACCAGTCCCATAATTCTTTTGAGGTCTGGCTCATGCGTTCTGAATGCTTGGGGTTGGCAACACTGTGAGTACTGCATGTTTTAAAGAGCAGTCATACAGGGGTCAAGACTTCTGTGGAATTTATTACCACTTGAAGTGGAGAATTCTGAACCTCCCACTGCTTTTAAGACTTCTCTCTCCAGCCTAGTATGTGGTAAAAATTTATTTTGATTGTGTACTTATTGGGAACAGCACTATTGTATATGCAGTGAACACTGTGCCCTACCTAGCTCCTGAATATTTTTTTGCATACAGTGAAACATGCACAAGAGAAGACCTCCTGTCTGGAGAGATATCCCTAAAGTATCACCAGAGGTACTTAATACAATTCTACTCTATCTTTAATAGGCCTGGTCTACACTATGCATTTATATCGAATTTAGCAGTGTTAAACCGAATTAACTCTGCACCCGTCCACACAACGAAGCCCTTAATATCGATATAAAGGGCTCTTATTACCGATATCTGTAATCCTCCTCGACGAGGGGAGTAGCATTGAAATCGGTATTGCCATGTTGGATTAGGGTTAGTGTGGCCGCAATTCGAAGGTATTGGCCTCCGGGCACTATCCCACAGTGCACCACTGTGACCGCTCTGGACAACAATCTGAACTCGGATGCACTGGCCAGGTAGACAGGAAAATCCCCGCAATCTTTTGAATTTAATTTCCTGTTTGCTCAGCGTGGAGAGCTGATCAGCACAGGTGACCACGCAGTGCTCATCAGTGCAGGTAAACATGCAGTCACAGAATGGAAAAAGAGCTTCAGCATGGACAGTATGGGAGCTACTGGACCTGATCGCTATATGGGGAGATGATTGCATACTAACAGAACTCCATTCCAAAAGATATGAAAAAACATTTGAAAAAATCTCCAAGGCCATGATGGAGAGAGACCATACGAGGGATTCAGTACAGTGCCGTGTGAAAGTTAAGGAGCTCAGACAAGCCTACCAGAAAACCAAAGAAGCAAATGGCAGGTCCGGGCAGGGCCACCAGACAGCCACTTCTACGTTGAGCTGCATGCAATTCTAGGGGAGTCCGCCACCACTACCCCACCCTGACTGTGGATTCCGAGGCAGGGGTAATCTTAGCCATGGCTGAGGATTCTGCGGACGGGGAAGATGAGGAGGAGGAAGAGGAGGACGAGCTTGCAGAGAGCACACAGCACTCCGATCTCCTCAACAGCCAGGAGCTTTTTCTGAGCTTGACTGAATTACCCTCCCAGCCTTCCCAAGCCACTATCCCAGACAATGAAGCCATGGAACGGACCTCTGGTGAGTGTACCTTTGTAAATATAAAAACATGGTTTAAAAGCAAGAGTTTTTTAATGATTAATTTGCCCTGAGGACTTGGGATGCATTCGCGGCCAGTACAGCTACTGGAAAAGTCTGTTAATACGTCTGGGGTTGGAGCAGAAATCCTCCAGGGACATCTCCATGAAGATCTCCTGGGGATACTCCAAAAGCCTTTGCAGGAGGTTTCTGGGCAGCACAGCCTTATTCCGTCCTCCATGGTAGGACACTTGACCACGCCATGCATATAGCAAGTAATCTGGTATTATTGCATGACAAAGCCTGGCAGCGTATGGTCCCGGTGTTTGCTGGCATTCAAGCAACATCCATTCTTTATCTCGCTGGGTTATCCTCAGGAGAGTGATATCGTTCATGGTAACCTGGTTGAAATACGGGAATTTAATTGGGACAGAGGCGGCCTTTCCTACTGGACTGTTTGCCTGTGGCTTAAAAAAATCCTTCCCTTCAGTTAGCTCAGTGGTGCGGGGGAGGGGCGATTGGCTCTGAGCTTTTTCGTGTTTGGCTAGCAGGGATCTTCCCTGATACCAGCCATGCGGTGGGGGGAGAAGGGGGTTGGCTAGCAGGGATCTTCCCTGATACTAGTCACGTGGTGGGGGGAGGGGTAATGCAATCATCCTAGAGAATTGGATGGCGGGGGTTGGTTTCTGCTGCGGCACGTTAACAGGAAAGACACAGCACTCAATGGGCTTTGCTTGGTATTTGGGAAGGGCACTGGGTATATGAAGGCTGCAGAAGCCGAAAGACAGTGGCTTACCATGGTCGCATGCAAGTCGAATTCTGTCGCCTGGACCTGCGTCTGTGATCTCTAACACCAAAGCTGCAGGCACTCAACATTAAGATGCAAAATGTGACTTTGTGCCGAAGTCACATGTGCAATGTAATGTGAATAGTGTTGTTTACCGTGAAAGAGTATAACCATTGTTCTGTAAAATGTATCTTTTTAAATACTTCTCTCCCTTTTTTCCCTCCCTCCTGCAGCTGCAAATTTTTCAGGCCTCTTTACTACGTCCCGAAGGCTATCTCAGATAAGGTGGCAGAAAAAAAAAGACGCGAGACGAAATGTTCTCGGAAATCATGGAAATGACTCGCAGTGAAAGAGCTCATCTGAATGAGTGGAAGGACGTGTTATCAAATTACAGGATAATGACAGCCTTTTGGTTGAGTTGTTCACTCACTGGCCGTGAACGTGAGGACAGGAGGGATGGCTCGAGATGAGAGGTGGCGGCAGGAAGATCAGCGGTGGCGAGATGCAATGCTGGGGCTGCTGTGTGATCAAACTGACATCCTCCGACGTCTGGCGGAGCTTCAAGAATGGCAGCAGGATCACAGAGTGCCACTGCAGCCCCTGTATAACCACCCTCCTCCCTCACCATGTTCCATAGCCTCCTCACACAGACGTGTAAGAACGCGTGGCGGGAGGTTCCGTGCACCCGCCCGCTCCACCCCAGTGAACCACTCAACCAAAAGGCTGTCATTATTTTGAAAAAATGTTAGTGACCTTTTCCTTCCCTCCTATCCTCCTCCCAAACCACACCCGGGCTATCTTGTCAGTTCTCTCCTTCTTTTTATAATGAATTAATAAAGAATACATGGTTTTTAAACGATAGTGACTTTATTTCCTTAAGCAAGCTGTAATCGAAAGGGGAGGGTGGGTTGCTTACAGGGAATGAGTCAATCAAGGGGGCGGGTTTTCATCAAGGAGAAACAAACAACAGTCACACCGTACCCTAGCCCGTGATGAAACTGGTTTTCAAAGCTTTTCTGATGAGCACCACTCCCTGGTGTGCTCTTCTAATTGTCCTGGTGTCTGGCTGTGCGTAATCAGCAGGCAGTTGATTTGCCTCAGCCTCCCACCCCGCCATAAAGTTCTCCTCCTTACTCTCACAGAGATTGTGGAGCACACAGCAAGCACAATTACAATGGGGATATTGGTTTGGCTGAGGTCTGAGCGAGTCAGTAATGTTAGCCAGCATCCCTTTAAACGGCCAAATGCACATTCTACCACCATTCTGCACTTGCTCAGCCTGTAGTTGAACAGCTCCTGACTACTGTCCAGACTGCCTGTGTATGGCTTCATGAGCCATGGCATCAAGGGGTAGGCTGGGTCCCCCAGGATAACTACAGAGTCAATTTTTAACTATTCCCCGAAGCTGTTATTCTGGTACTGAAGTTCATTCTGCTGCAGACATAATTAACGACTTAGTGGTTCCTGAACGAAAAGCGAAAGAATTTGAGCGCGGTGTAGAAAGAGAAGCTATGTCGTACTAGTGTCATTGACCTTCCCGGCATCTCACCTTTATGTGGTGAAATGTCCTTTGTGATCACGCAGTGCTTGCAGCAACCATGGAAAGTACCCCCTTGCGGTATGATAATTGGAGTGCTCCGCCTCCCAAAGATAGGGGAATGGGGTCCATCTAGTCCTACCCCTATTCGCTCAGTTAGGGAATCCCATTGCAGCCAAGCCATCCACTTATAACCTGCACATTTACCAGAGTCGCTACTCTATTTGTTGAGCGCAGGCTTAGTGATTGCTTTGGGCTACTTGCATCACGCGCCCCCACAGTAGATTTGCCCACTCCAAATTGATTCCCAACTGACCAGTAGCTGTCTGGCGTTGCAAGCTTCCAGAGGGCTATTGCCACTCACTTCTCAACTGTGAGGGCTGCTCTCATCTTGGTATTTTGGTGTTTCAAGGCAGGGGAAAGCAAGTCACAAAGTTCCAAGAAAGTGCCCTTACACATGTGACTTACTGGGAATCGTCCCACACCTGCAACACTATGCGGTCCCACCAGTCTGTGCTTGTTTCCCGGGCCCGAAATTGGCGTTCAATGGCTAGACCTGCGCCATTACCAGCATGATCTTCAAAGCGCAGGGGCCTGCAGTTTGAGAGAATTCTGTGTCCATGTCCTCATCACTCTTGTTGTCGTGCTGCTGTAGCCGCCTCCTCCTCGCCTGGTTTTGCAGGTCCTGTTTCAGCATGGACTGCACGAGAATGCACGAGGTGTTTACAGCGTCCATGATTGCTGTCTTGAGCTGAGCAGGCTCCATGCTTGCCGTGGTATGGCGTCTGCACAGTTCACCCAGGAAAAAAAGGCACGAAACGGTTGTCTGCCTCTGCTTTCACGGAGAAAGGGGTGAGGCTGTACCCAGAACTACCCACGACAATGTTTTTTGCCCCATTACGCACTGGGATCTCAACCCAGAATTCCAATGGGCGGGGGAGACTGCAGGAACTATAGGATAGCTACCCACAGTGCAACGCTCTGGAAATCGACGTTAGCCTCTGTACATGGATGCACATTGCTGAATTAATGTGCTTAGTGTGGCCGCGTGCACTCAACTTTATACAATCTGTTTTAAAAAACCAGTTTCTGTAAAATCGGAATAGTCCCGTAGTGTAGACATACCCATAGAAAGCAGCCTCCATTAAACCAGTGGTTCTCAAACTTGAGCCGCCGCTTGTTCACAGAACGCCACTGGTGGGCCGGGCTGGTTTGTCTACCTGCCACGTCCACAAGTTCGGCCGATCGTGGCTCCCGCTGGCCGCGGTTCACTGCTCCAGGCCAACGGGGGCTGCAGGAAGGGTGGCCAGCATGTCCCTTGGTCTGCGCCGCTTTCTGCAGCCCCCATTGGCCTAGAGTGGCGAATCATGGCCAGTGGGAGCCGTGATCGGTTGAATCTGCAGACGTGGCAAGTAAACAAACCAGCCCGGCCTGCCAGTGGCTTTCCCTGACAAGCGGTGGCCCAAGTTTGAGAACCACTGCATAAAACAACCAGGGTTTGCCTGTCCTTTGAGTCATCACACAACATTTTTATTGCATCACAATATATCTGTATTTTTTATTAAGATCATTCTATTTCAATTCATTTTTCATATAGCTGGTCAGATAACTCATAAACAAATACAGTCAATGGATTTATGCTTCTTTCTGTGATTCGATTCCCAAGTAATATGATGCCTCTCTCTTTCCTGACTGGATGAATGTAACTCTTAAAATCAAGTTCCCAGTGCGAATGCTAAGGGGAAAAGCATTTAAGATTCACTTTTTAAAAATAATTCTCCAATTTTCACTTACCATTTCCTGTTTCCTCAATGATTGCTGTCAATAAATTTGCTCACTAGAATATTCATGGGAAGCCAACACAAAAGGGGCATGAACAGTCAAAAGTCTCTTGAAAAAAATATAGGTGGAAAGTTTCAATGATGCAAAACTACTAGAAAGAGAGATCGAAGCAGCTGGGATTTTCTATGATGGCAGATAAAACAGCAGGATTGGCTAGTATAATTATGTAATGGGATACCATGCTATACAAGGATACTGTGATGGCTGGGTCTGTGTGTGCAGCACATACGGTGGCTCGTTCCAGAGGGGAAGGACCCCAGGCTCAGGAAGTAACCCTGACAGAAAGGTCAGAAGGAGTGCTCCCAGCCAGGGTGAGGCAAAGTCAGCAGCACCAACAGCAAGAGGGGATTTGCCTTCATACCTTCTTCCAGTAATAAACGTGTGTTCTTTTGTTCCTGAGTTCAGGGGCAGCTCCAGGCACCAGCACGCCAAGCGCTTGCCTGGGGCGGCAAGCCATGAGGGGAGCTCTGCTGGTCGCCGCAAGGGCGGCAGGCATGTTGCCTTCGACGGCTTGCTTGCGGAGGGTCTGCTGGTCCTGTGGCTTCAGCGGCCCTCCCACAGGCTGCCGCCGAATCCGTGGGACTGGGGACCTCCCACAGGCAAGCCGCTGAAGGAAGCCTGCCTGCCGTGCTTGGGATGGCAAAATACCTAGAGCCGCCCCTGCTGAGTTCATGCCTATGTCATCATTGCCGGGGCTCTGCCTGCTGTGCTACCCTGAGGGAGGAGGCGGTGAGGCCACACAATACAATTAGCTGGGATAGTCATCTTACACGTATTATAGGAAGGGCATCCTGTTTTCCATCAAACTGGCTGACACCCATTAATTTCCCCGTTCAACTCACCAGCGCTGATTTTTAAATCTGAAAACCACCAGGCAAGATTTACACAGCTGCTCATCACCAGTTTTGCCATGCTCCCCTCATGTCCTAGACTGCTGACAGGACTTTTGAACAACTAGAACAGAAACTGTCCCAAACAATTAATCTCAGCTTTTACAGGAGACCTCACATGCTGGAACAGAGCTTTAGCAGTTTTGGCTAATGATGTTTGGATGCCCTTGCAGTGAAGATATAATCAGTAACACTTATAGTTGCTTTAGTATGGAGGCGGAGTGCATTAATTCAAGAAAAGTCCAATAAATGAAGATACTCCACTTCTCCCCTAAAGCAGGCACCGCAAAGGGCCAGTCTCCATGCCTGTCCCCACAATCCTCAATTCCATGCGTACGCTTAATCTTGTGTAACTCTCTTTTCTTTTTCATATTTCCTGGTGTTCAGCCAATAACCTTATTGCTGTAATTATAGCTGCTATTTCTACTTGCTCTGAGTTAATATGAAACCATACCCAGACAAGGTGGCAGTATGGGATGAGTGAATGCAAACAAGCAATTGTTACTTCAACACACTGGAGGGAGTGCAGGAAGCTGTAAAACATACTCAGTAGCTGTTCTAAAGCTGGTATGGAAGGCTTCATTAATGGCAGACATTCCTGCATGTACACACATGCCTCCCTACATTAGACTGGCAGCTCCTGAGCAATCAGTACTAAGTTTTATTAAGAGTACAAAACTGGAAGCCATGCTGAGCACTGGTCAGATCTAGCCCAGCCCTTCTGGGGGAAGATACAGCTAAAGACTGAATTTGTGGGTTGGGATCTCAATGCAGTTTCCTGTAGCTAAGAAGAGAAACTCAGAGATCACCACACCTCCCTTCACAGACCCAGTAACCAACCCATACAACAGAAATCTGTTATTTCCAGCTAGGCACTCAGATATCACACAATATGGTCTGAGGAGAAAATCCTCTCGGACTTACAATATAACTCAGTGGTTTGAGCATTGGCCTACTAAACTCAGGGTTGTGAGTTCAATCCTTGTGGGGACCATTTAAGAGCTGGGGTAAAAATCTGTCTGGGAATTGGTCCTGCTTTGAGCAGAGGGTTGGACTAGATGACCTCCTGAGGTCTCTTCCAACCTTGATATTCTGTGATATGATACATCTTAATCCATTTAAAGCTGCCATCATCAAACAAAATCACTCCACTAGAGAAGTAGATCACATTATGGAACGGGCCATACCCTGCTTCAATAGGAAATAAAACCCCTGATGATTGCATACCCCACCCTGGAACCAATATAGAGCATCAATAAACAATTACAACCCATACTCTGTGGAGACCACATCCTGAAAGAAATCTTTCCTGAACTCTTTATTCTGGTCTTCAAAGAACCCCACAACTTCTCCAAGCACATCAACAGAAGCAAGCACGACCATAGACCATAGACCCACCAACTCAAAGTGGCACCAGACATGACCAGAACACCACATGCAAAACCTGTAGACTTCTTCTCCATGGCTGTGATGATCAACATCCCCCACAACACAACTTTCTAGATCCATGGCTTCTCCACATACCTCTCAGAACACATGGTGTGCCTCATCTAGTGCACTAAATGCCCCAACAACAACAACTACGTGCATGAAACCAAACAATCACTAGGCTCTCAAATGAACTCACACAGAAAAATAACTGAAGACAAAGATATCATATCACCTGTGGGTGAACAATTTTCACAAAGCGATCACGCTATATCTCATCTCTCAGTCCTCATCCTCAGAGGAAACCAGCACAACACCTTCAAAAGACAAGTCGAAGCTTAAATTCATAATTTTGCTAGACACTAAAAATCATGGACTGAATAGACACACTGGATTTATGGCTTATTACAACAATCTATAAGCCACTAAATTTCCCTATCCTCTGCCTTTGTCCCTCCTTTCCTCCCTGATGACTGGAGAGGCGTTTATTGGCCACTTCACCTTGAATGGTCCCTTGAAATATGTTAGCTACTTATGCTAAACAATCTGTTCCATCTTGTATTTAGCTGTGATATTTTGAGTACATTTCTCAGACCTGAAGAAGAGCTCTGTGTAAGCTCAAAAACTTGTCTCTTTCACCAACAGAAGTTGGTCCACCTTGTCTAGTTACAGTAATTGTCAGTTTCTCCTTTCTGAAGTTGTGTGGATGATGAAGCAATTGGTTATGTAGCACATGTATTTTGTGAAGTATAAATATCTATACTTTAGGGCTAGTTTTATATTCTTCATTTTAAAGGAAAACAACAAATCTCTAGTTAGTTATGTTAGTCTAGCTAAGATGCTTTGAAATTGCTGTGTTGTAATGGTTTATCTTTGGAGTGCCAGTTAAAAAAAAGAAATCTGATGCTGCTAATTGTGTGTGTGCGTAACTCTCTTAGGGTAAAGACTCTTACTGGATTCCTAAGAAGAGAAAGAAAGTCAATCCTTTTATAACTTCCACTTTTAGTATTTAGAGTGTTCCTCTTGAAAACTCAGTTGTAGTCTCTTGCAAGGATACGAATTCATGATCAGTGCAAATACTTTAAGTCAGATAGAGGAGTTATCTGGTAAGTAAGTTGACTTACTCCCCTCTATGTAGGTTACACTTGCACAGCTCTTTATCTGGGAACTCTCCCTCGTAACTTTGCATCATTCTTCATTCCCTTTGTTTTTCAGACTAGGGACCCAGTCTTGCTGAGCACTGGGGTCCCCTGACAATGTACCCTCAACTTCCACTTAAGTCAAAGAGTGTTTAGCACCTTGCATGAGTTAAAAGGCCCTAGGCTGGCACCACTCTGTTGATTTTGTTTGCTTGAGCAGTATGTAGTATGTGACCAGAGGAGACACACTTGAGCAGTATGTGACCACAGGAGACACACTTATGTGGAGTACCATGAGCACATAGTAAATGCCTGGAAAAAGTTGGATTTCTGCCTCCCAGTATAGCTGTAATACCTGTTAGGAACACACAATATTATTGTTTATCTTTAACTGAGCAACATAGCAGCAGCAGATTACATCATAACATCTTGTAACAGTCCAATCATTGCACTGCATCGTGGACATGATATTTCATCCTCTTATTGTCAGAAGGATACTCGAGGATTAGAGGACAAGTTTGGAGGGAGGAAAGCTGGATTCTATTTCTTAAACAAGTAATTTCATAGTCTCTCTCTCATGTTCTTTGTTTGTAAAAATGGGAGAAGTTAAACTCATTCATGTATGTCAAGGATTTGTGATCATCAACTGGAAAATACCAGAGAAGTGGAAAGTAATGTTGAGACATGGATCAGAAACCTAGAACTAAGACTCATTTATGTATGGGAAGTAAATGAAATGCTATTAGTGAGATGAGTGCTGTGAGAGCTTGTCTACATGCAGAGCTGCACAGGTTGAATTCAAAAAGTGATTCATATGATTTTAAACTAATAAAGCTAAACCAGCACAAACTCCTTTGTTGACACTTATTTTGATTTAAACCATGCTTAAATCTGTTCCTAATTGACTTAACCTAAACCAAATCAAGCCACTCTTCAACCAAAATAAGAGTGTCCACACACAGGTTTGCATTAAGCCAGTGCAACTGCATGTTTAGATAAGGATAAGCTATCTCCTGATGAGCTGGAACACTATACATAGGTGCTTAGCTTTGCTAGAACCTATTGATATCTGGGTTATTCACACAGCCACAAGACTGATAAAAGTTATAACTTCCTGGCTCTTCTGCCAGTCTCATTGCTTTCCATGCCCTTCTGCTACAAGACATTACGCACAGAATATTATACAAGGTGCCTGATGAAATGCTGTGAATCCTTAGTAACGATGTGATAAAATAGAAGAGTTACTATTTCTGAAATATCACAGTGATATGGTAACAACATGATTAACTTTGTACTTACAACATGTATTCATCTGATGAGCTCAGAGCCTGTGACTAAAGTGGGCAGGTCTATGAACCTCATTTTAAAAATGGAGAAACCATGACACAGAGAATAAGGGCTATATTTTCAAAAGCACGCACACAGGGATCTTTGAAATTTATGACCTAAGTAGCTTGCCCAAAACCTCACAGTGGCAGGAATAAAACCCAAGCCCTTAACTCCTAATAACCTGCTCTTATTGTTTTTTGGAAGAAAGAGGGGTTTGGGGGCTTTTTGGACCATAAAATAATAATGCTTAAAGGAGACCTTACAGAGAAGACAGTGTTGTCTAGTGGCTAGAGAACTGGCTTAGGAATCAGGAAACGTAGGTTCTATTACTGGCTATCTCCCTCATCTGCTGTGTGACTTCAGGCTAGCCTCTGTTTCTCCATCTTTAAAAAGATGCTTTTCTTCCTTTGTAAAGTCCTTTGAGATCTGTGGATGAAAATACAAGCACAGTATATCGATAATATAATTTATCATTCTTCAGGTAACTGTATTTTACACACACATTAAACAAGGACAAGGATATTTTAATCTTAAAACGTGGAAAGAGAAGGTTTATGAAAGTAGAAAAACAGAAATGCAAGGAAAATTAAACAGTGATTTGGGGTAACACCATATACTTAAGAGTTAAGCAAAAGACAATTCCACCCTAGATACTGGTGTCAAAACATTCATACTCTCTCTGGTCTTACAGTCTACATGATCATCAACGCCATTCACCAGATTATAGCCTTGTGATATGTTTTTTCCTCCTATTCTATTTATATATAGACAATTATGTTATGCACAGTCCTTAGTTCATAAACATCGTTAGAAGTAGTCTTTAAAATATTTTAATTGGTTAAAAAACAACAACTACACACTCAGAAATAGCAAATAATTTTAAAACATATTTTAATTCCTTTATAGAGAGTACTGAAACTCTGAAAGGATCACCCATTAAATGCTATTCTGGAACAGATCAACTAGCCATTCACAGTCATATTGCTGTACCTGCCACATTTATTTACATATGCCCAAACTGCTGTCACAATCATTAAAGTGTTGGTAACTGGTTTTAACAGTGTTATTATTGATAATGAGATGACACGTATGAGCTTTATTGTCAAAGTATTCTGTATATCAATTCCCATCACTCTGGCATTGCACGTAGTAAAATACTGATTTAACAAACATAATGGGGGATGGAGTATTAAAAGCAATTAAGAAACCCTGCCCCTTACACTCAAGGTGATGTCTTTCTACTGAAATTAGTGGAGAAATTAAATGATAGCAAGATTTGAAAAATCATGTTCTCTTCACGGAGCAATGAAAACAGGAGACAAAGGGATAAGGAAAGAATCTGATGCAAATCTCAGATGCTGACAAGTAGATAAACTAGATCAGAGAATAGCCAATGCAAACAATAGTGCCTGTATTGCCGTCTCATCTCATCCAAGCTATGTATGTGATGACAGTAATGGAGAAAAAGGTGCTATTGGTGTGTGTGTGTGTATACTAAGCTAGAACCATTGCTTTTCGTGTAGTTGAATATGAATATATAAAGCAAAAGAACCATTACCTCTTATTACAATAAATGTTTCTTGCATGCAGAAACACTGTATCTTATTAGAAGAAAACATTTTGTGTGCAGATTCATCACCATACCAGGGGCATTGACCTATGTTCACCGGTGTCCATTTTTACCATCAGCGTGACTAGGACACCACAGAAAATAACTATCACATCACAAAAATAAATCCATGAAGTCTGAGATTTTACGAAAGAGAGAGGAGCATCTTTTATCTAAAGCAGAAACATCTTCTCTGTGAGAATATTCTACCTCCTCCAACATAAGAAAGGCTTGCCCCCTACTTTTCCCCTAATAGAAACTAAGAGTGCTTACCAGATGGAAGGGCGAAGATGAACCTCATAGCACATGGACGCAAAATGGTCACTTCAGGGATATAGCTCCTTACCCCTGCCAGATAAAAAGAAGAAGTTACCAGAAGAGCATATGGGAAAGGTTCCTATAACAAGGTGAACCCAAATGAACATTTTCAGCAATGCCAAAGAAGATAGATCTGAGGGAAAGATCAGCGTTCCACCTCCAATCCAAGAAGGATTTTCTAAACCACTGAGTGTTGACTTAACTCTCAGAGTTAAGCCAATGCTGAGTGATTCTGACAAGCCTACATCTAATCTTCTGACAGTTGGTATGCTGAGGTGTTGAGAGAGATCCTCATGTGCTTTAAAATAGTTACGTCTTTTTGTTTTCTGATACATTTACATAATGAAAACCAGATGCTTTTGTGGCCATCATTTGCTTCTGGTTAGAGTTGTGTGGAAAATGGAAGTTCTATTACTGGCTAGTGGAGAATTTAAAGATCTCTTTCAGATTCAGAATAAAACCTGAAAATTTTGAAGTTCTTTGCAATAGAAATTTTTAAAAAAAATCATTTCCGATTGATCAGTTTCATTTCAATACAGTCATTTTGATTTTAACTTTAATTTTAATCTAATATAAGCACAGGAAAATTCAAAATGAACAGTTGTTTTGAAAACAAAAGTTAAAACACTTCATTCCAAAAATGTGAGAAGTCTCATTTCAGCAATGTTTGAACTCCCTCCTGGCACTTGTTCTCTGAAATGAATTTTCAGTGAAATCAACAGCATTTCATGAAGCATCTCAGATTTTAATGGAACTACATTTTCCACTGGAAAACTGTTCTATCAATGTTTTTTCTGATCAGCTCTACCTCCTGTGTTTGAAGTAGATGACCAGCTCAACCCCAACATACTTCTCATAAACTCCAATCCTGCAAGGTGCTGAGTGCCATCACTTGTTAATTTCAATTGGTACTGAGGGGGCCCAACACCTCACAGGAGGTGCTGTAAACCTTGAAGACCCAGGCTACTAGTAAGCATGCAGTGATGAAAAGGAGAATATTTTTCTAATAACTGTGGGGCAAATTCTACCAGCCATACATTTAATACTTTACTCCATGAGTAGTCTTGTGTGAAATCAACACTACTGGTAATTCAGAGAATAAGGTATTTATTAATGGTGGCAGCATCTGGGCTGTAAGATAGGGTCAAAATTATAACAATAGTACCTAGCTCCTAGCTAGTGCTTTAAATCATTACATCTCAAAGCCCCAATCCACAAAGATACTTGGGCACCTAACTCCCAGATTAAAGTGCCTAAATCCTGTTATTAGTCTCTACTGTGATCCACTAAGCCCCTGCTTAGCTGCTGCCTAGCCCTGTAAGCACGTAACTCACTTTGTGCCTACATTTTTGCAGTAAAAGTACCCTAGATACCTATGTTTCTGCTTCTAGGTGTCCAGGCACCTCTCCTGCCTAAGGCCCAGAGCATTCCGTGAACTGTGGGAGGATAGGCAGGCAAACACCTATCTTGCCAAGCAGGTCAAATCTGGGAGTCATGCTCAGAGGTTGCTTAACTGCATTCAAAACAGCTGGGAGTGGCATAGAAGGGAAGGAGGATTATTCTTTAGCCCAGTGCCTAGAGCACTCATCTGAGATGTGGAAGAGCACCAGTTTAAGTCCATCCCCCCTTTGCTTGGTAAGAAGCAAGATTCTGAATGGGAATCTGCCACCTCTCACATGAGTGCTCCAATCACTGGACTGTAGAGTGAGTGTCACTCTCTTTGGGCCAATTAACAATTAATTATTCAATTAAATGGTTAAAGTGGAATAACATCAATAAAAGAGATGGAGACCCACATCAGAATATTCCCCAGTCCAGTGTTTAGAGTACTCACCTGAGAGGTAACAGATCCTTGTTTTCAGACACATTGTCCTCGCTTCTCTACCACTCCAGGTGTTACGTGTGGAGTTAAACTGCTTCTGAGCCCACCTACTGTATGAGGCCCCACAAGCAAGACCAGACATTTACCTGCCTAACTTTCCCCTGTCTGTGAATTACAAGTGGAGATAAGCACCAAACTCTGAGAGGAGCGGGCCTTAGAATACACCTTTCTTGTTAGAATCTCCTATTGGCTGGTTTAGGCATCTTCCCACCAAGCTTGCTGGCTTTGTAGATTGCTTTCTAAACTGCCTGTCTCTTCTTATTAATTGTACAGGGAGCCTAGGCACCTAACTCACTCTCTGTGGATTGCTGTATTGAGCCAGTGATTTTCTATGTACCTAAAAGTTAGCTGTTGCAATGCTCAACATTACAAAGTTAAAGTCCCCTCGTGGATCCAGGCCAAAGTATTTTACAAAGCTCAGTATCATCATCAATTTCAGCTATACAGACTGGTTAATTTAAAGCATGAACCACCCTGAATCTTTGCTCAGAGCTTGATTAAAACTAAAATGCACACTCTTTAGAAATCTGGAAAAGATTAATTTTTTATACAAAAATAAAAATTTATGCATCTTTTGACACTTTTTGATTTAAACCAGGAACAGAACTGAAAGTGCCAAAATACCATAAGTAACTTGTTCTGATTATATTGCCAAACTCATTGAAACAGACAAACCACCACCAGAAATCTCATTAGAAAAGCCTCACCTCATAAGGCTTCTTGGCCCACGAGGCTTGGACAAGTTCAGCTAAACTTCCAAAAGTTGCAGTTTTGGATAACCTTGTTCAGACTGAACACAAATCTCTGAATCTTTGGACCTTCTTATGAGAAGGTTGAAATCTTTTACATACTTTGGAATTTGAATATTATCCAGTTTCAACACTTTAGGCAATGTGGAACTCATTTAATAATATAAAAGAGCCTCAAAGACAAACAAAGGTTTCACTGGGCTTGGTCAGAGCAAAAGTCTCTCTTTCCCCTGGGGCTTAAATGTATCCAGTTTTCCACACAACAAGGACATTCCTTGCCTAGGGTTGCAAACCAGGTATTACTTTCTCCAAATGTAAACTGGAAATCAACAAATCATTGCTATCACCTGCTGTTTGGGGAATACAGGTTCTCTGTGTTGTTTCTGTGAGGCTCCTTACTACCCTATCAGGAGGTAATATCCAGCTGAGTTAAATGGTAGGCGCTGGTGGACACCCATCAGCAAACACAATTGTTTCTTAACCTCTTTAGAACTTAAATATAACATACATTGTGGACAAGTATAATAAATTTTCCTTCCATTTACAAGATGGTAGAGGAGGGGGAGGTGTTCTGATCAACTGGGTGAAGAGCTAGTCTAGCCCATGGCAATATTGATAACTGCAGTAATAACTAATAGGACATTTTCCATATATAGTGATTTACAGAATGACAGACCTGTTCACATGTTAGCTAGTTAATACAGGAAAAAAAGTCTGAAATGGAACATACCCCTGCCCTCAGGTGAAACCACAAAATAACATGTTGAAAAAGTTTGTGTAATTATTTTGTAGTAAAAAACGATTTAAGTAACAGATTAAGAGCAGAAAAAGATAGAACTGCTGTTACTGTGGTTGTAAAATCTAGCATTCAGAATCAACGGTCCAAGCCAAATTATCAAGAGGCCTTCACTAACAATCCCACAATTTTCAGACACCTTCATTTGAAAATTCAGATGTGTATGTACAAAGCTTCAGTTATGCATCTAACTACTTAGTCTGTTCTTGAAAACAGGTTTGTGGATATATTAGTTGGAGACCAGTTGAAAATGTGACCCAAAAAGAAACTCAAATATGAAATTGCAGAACTACTAATGGGTGGTATGTAACCTATCACTTAAATCAGATTCTGCTGGATGATTGGAGGTTAGCTAATGTAACAATGATTTTTTAAAAAAGGCTCCAGAGGCAATCCTGGCAGTTACAGACCCGTAACTTAAGTACCAGCCTAATTGCAGCACCAGGCAAATTGGTTGAAATATAATAAAGAAAAGAATTATCAGATACATAGAGGAACGCCATATATTGAGGAAGAGTCAACATGGCTTTTGCATGGGTGGTGGGTGAAATTTCCCCTAGGGAAGCTAGCTCCCTGTCTCATCTCCTCCACCAGCGACTCCACGCTGACTCTGCTCCTGACCCCTCCCCACTCACCCCATCCCACCATGAAACTGCCACATTCTGCCACGAGACCTTCCCCACCTGCAGTGAGACCCCACCCCCCTGCTGCCCGCCACCTCACCAGCCTGCCTGCCATGAGAGCCCTCACACCTGGTATTCGCTTCCTCACCTGCCCTTCATGAGACACCCTCCCCCCATCTGCTGCTCACCTCCTGGCTGCATCCCTCCTCATCTCCCTATTCCCACAGGCAGTGGGGGCCTTGAGGAAGGGGCAGAACAGGAAGGGGAAGGGGCAAAGCCATCATGGCCTGGGCTGGATTAACACAGGAGCTTTAGGCTAAGGGGAACCTTGCAGGCTGAATGCAGCCCACTGCTTCTTTTCATCCAGCCCACTGCAAGTGAGGGAGGTTCAGAGAATCTCTGTGTGCTACTCCTGCCTGCAGCGCTGGTTCTGTAGCTCCCATTGGGTGGAAACCAGTGGAACTCATTGGCACGAAATGTTGTGAAGGACAAAAGTATAACTTGGTTCTAAAAGGAATTAAATAAATTCCCATCAATGGGCCCATCAATGACTATTAGCCAAGATGTTCAAGGGCACAACCCCATGTTCTGAGTGTCCCAAACCTCCAACTGCCAGAAGCTGGCATTGGATGACAAGGGATGAATCACCCCAAATTGCCCTGTTATGTTCATTCCCTCTGAAGCATCTAGAAGTGGCCACTTTCAGGAGCCATGATACTGAACTAGATGGACCATTGGTCTAACCCAGTATGGCTGTTCTTATCCTGTACCCTGAGTGACAGCTGACAAGCATGTACATGTGTAAGAGCTTTGAATGTTTATGGGTTTAGGCATTTTGCTATCACATCTCCTGCTTCACTGACCCAAATTCAAGGTGCCACAGTTGCTTTAGAGCAGTAAATGACTCCACATTTATAGTGAAACATTCCTACACTGATGCTCACCACTTTGCACTACATAAGATGAACTTTGGCTGGGCAAGAGTGAACCAGTAGGCAAATTTGCATGTTTAATCCCTTTTTCACTTTATAGAAATGTGTTTTGAAACATACAACTATACTGATTTTACTTCTCTTCTGTGTATTTCTTGATTACGTATGCGCTTGTTTTGGATACACACTTGATGGAGCAGTGACTACCCCTTCTGCAAAGGAGGAGTGACTGTGCCTCGCTCTGGGGCCTTAACATGTTCTGGGCATAGCCTAAACAGTAAGTAATATAACAGGCTGTTTGTCTGCAGTCTATTAGCAGTTAGCAATTAGCAGGTTATGCCTTGCATTTTCTTGTTTGAGGGTGTACAGAGCTGCTCTCCTTTGTTTTGGCTAGAAGGGCATTTCTCAAGCTGTTCTTTCAGTGGCCAATTTGTTCTTTGCACACACCCAGAGAGATTCCTCCATTTCTTCCTGGTCTCCTGCACAGTCCATCCTCGTCACTGACTCTTAGGAGAACTGGCTCAGGCACCAATGTTTCCATATGTTCATGTAATAGATGAAGGGGTCTGTGCAGCCATGCCCACGCTTGGCTAAAGATACCACTGTTTTCACTCCCATCTGCCTACCTTTCTTCCATGCAGCACCTTCCATGCTGCTCCTTCAGAGGGCTTTATAATAAATAAATAATAATAAATAAAGCCCTCTGAAGATGAAAATGATATAAATGACTCAAACTATTCTGATCATTTACACATTAATTATGGTATCAATATAATGTTATATATACTACTATATAATATAGTAAAGTCAACATAACACATTTTGACCTTTTCAAAACAAAACATTTTGATAATTTCCCATTGAAAATTTGTATGAAACTGATACTTTCCTGTAAAAAAAATTTCCAACTTTGTCAATCTGCGTTTTCTGATGAAGAAATCTTCTGTCTAAATATTTTTGACCAGCTCTTGTTCCAGGTGCTTAGGTCATTTAAATGACTGATAAAAGTAGATGTTCTTTTCCCAGATCTGGTCACTAAACATCTAAGCCTGCTATTCCTTACAGCTCGTGGAAATATTTTAACTCTCAACATCTACCTGAAGATGTATCTGTTTGGTGCAATTATTCCTATGATCCAATTACCAAGTATTTCTACCACTGATCCTGTGGCAATTTGAATGGTCATGTTCCATTACATTCCTCACATTACAGTTAAAATATCTAGATTTAGAGCCTGAACCTACTCCCATTAAAGTCAAAGGCAAAATTTCCATTAACTTCAGTAGTGCAGGATCAAGCCCTGAAAGAACTGCAGGCTCCTATTTAGAATTAAAAATCAATGGCAAACAGCAACAAAAGTAAATAATTACATTACACCCCAGTACCTGAGTTAATTTAACCAGTTACAGGTGTCATTTCCCACCCATCTTTCTTCACCAGCTAGCTGGAAATTTCATGGCTTTGCAATCTTTTGTTTCCCTCTCCTCCCATCTTTGGTTAACTCCTCCTCTTTTTCCTTATAGATCATAATTCTCTGCCTATAAGAACACTTGTGGCACAGTAGTGTTTTCTGTTACCCACACCTCTCACCTCTCACCTGCTCTGCCGTTTCCAGTTTCCCTTGCACAGCTCACCTCATAGGAAAAAAAACACTCTTGGAAATTCCTTTACATGATCTTCTCCTGGAGACAGCAGGAGACATCTACACGGTAAGTAAAATCAGTTGAGCAACACAGTGGGTTTTCTGAGGTGACAGCAGCTCTCTCGGGGAATGTTGCAGAAACTTCTGAACAAATTTCATAAGCCATTTTGGGCCTTGGGTAACTTTAGCAGTGACCAATCAGAAACAAACAAACAAAACTTTGTTCTACAGGGAAAGAAATCCATCTGGGGAAAAATAATCTTAAACGTTTACTTAGGCTGAGGGACAGACCTGGGGAAATGTAATACTGAAAGAGACGAAAGATGTCAGTGGCCAGCAAATTGGATAGAAGCTAGTCATGAAATATGGCTGTAGAAAAGACCAATGCACATTATGGAGCAGGAAGGATCAACTGAACTTGGCATACTGCATTCCACTCTGAGTACCTCATTACCAGAGAAAAATTAGAGGCAGTTCAGAGAAGAACAAAAAAACCGACCAGAGCATTGGAGGGACTGGCTTGTAAGTAAAGATTAAGACGGTTTGTTCAGCAATGATTAGAGGGACAGAGGAACATAATAACAGGCTACAAATACATGATGAGTGTGTAAATGCCAAGAAGGGAGAGGAATTATTTACTGTGGTATATAGTTGCTATAGCTAGCTGTAATGGGACAAACACAGGAAAGGGGAAAATTAGGGGAAATATTAGGGAAAACTTCCTGGCATGAGATGTATTATGCTGTAGAATAGTATCTTATGGGAAGTGGTGGAAGACCAGGCTTTTGGGTCTTTGCAAACATTAGAACATATAATGTAGGGAATAATTCTGCACTGATAAGGAGATGGCTTATAAGGTCATCCAATTTTTTTCCTCATCTAACATCTATGATACTGTTCGTCATATTCAGAAGATGGATTTCCATTAACTGCACTGGGGTTGCACCTCTTTACAGCAGAGATTAATTTGGTAGCTTGATGCTATGAAAGCAAAAGAAACTCTTTTAGTTGAATAATAGTTAAATCTTTGCCCAAATTCTTTTAGGTCTGTATAGGTGAGCTGGTTCTCTTGGGGTCCTATATACATCCTGTAGCTGCCTAGATTGTTCATTGCCATTGTAAAACCCTAAAATATTGAATCAAATGTATTCACCACTACCTATAAAGGGATTATTTGCAAAAGATGCCAGACAAACAATTTCAGGTCATCCATCTGAGACAGACTGAGCAGAAATTAAAGTTGTTCTCCCTTCCTCCCTATTCAGAGGGTGAAAGTGAAGTGCAGAGCGAATCACCAGTTACATGTGCGGCTAGATTTTCTGGGTCATATCCTCAGCTGGTATAAGTACACAAGCAGAGAATCTATGAAAAATTTTTTCCATAATTCATAGACTCTAGGACTGGAAGGGACCTCGAGAGGTCATCAAGTCCAGTCCCCTGCCTTCAAATACTGTCTAGACCATCCCTGATAGACATTTATCTAACCTACTCTTAAATATCTCCAGAGATGGAGATTCCACAACCTCCCTAGGCAATTTATTCCAGTGTTTAACTAACCTGACAGTTAGGAACTTTTTCCTAATGTCCAACCTAAATCTCCCTTGCTTCAGTTTAAGCCCATTGCTTCTTGTTCTATCATTAGAGGCTAAGGTGAACAAGTTTTCTCCCTCCTCCTGATGACACCCTTTTAGATACCTGAATGCTCATTTATGATGAAGACATCAGTAACTAATGCTCTTGTACTATAAACAATAGCACTACTTTACATAACCATTAACTCAAGCGTAGGTTAGTCACAGAGAAGGTTATAAAGGAGGATAGCACAAGAGAAGCGTAGAACCTGTTTGCTAAGTCCATCCAGTTGGTCCAGAGTTCTGAGTTAAATTTTAAACAAAAAAGCAATTGTTAACCTTTATTTCTGAAATAGCTGGGCTTACTTTGTTTTCAGCATTCTGTAGTGTAACTTAGGGTATGTCTACACTACCTGCCGGATCGGCGGTGTTGAGGAAAAGACCACCACCCAGTTGATTTTGGATCAGACAGCCTGAGGCACCTTTATTGTTATAACAAGATTACAAGTATGCACACAGGGAGAGACGGCGTAACCTCATGCAAGAGATAAGCTGCTCTGTCCCTTACAAATTTTACCAAACTTATAAAGGTTAAAACCGCAAAATGTCATATAGATTACACAAGTTATTTGCCATTTTTGGTAATGCAATTTTGCAAATCAGCAGGTTATTTACTGTAAGTTCAGTTTGGGGTATTTCCAGTTATTGTTTCTTTTGCAATTATATTGACTGTCTTAAGACCCCTTGATTGCAAATACATATTGCAAAAGTCATTAAAATATTGCATATCAGCAAGCTAGTTGAACATATTTCACGTGTTCTGGCAGTGGTTGAGCTGGTTATTTTGATAGCCCCCCCCCACCCCTTGGAGTTTCCCTTAAGCAAGCATTAGCTATTATATTATATATTGCATAAAGCTAAGCTGGCACTCAAGGGGACCCCTTGTCCCCCTCCTAGTTCCTCTTTTGTCAGTGTTTCATACCCAATTTCTTTATATTTAGTTTCTCCACACCCAGTGCCTGATATGTTGCTAAGCAAGTCTATTTGAGAACTAAAACCATGGCTTTTATTTAACAATTATTTGCCTTATATTAAGTTTAGCTAAAGTCTAGGGCCTGGATATATGGACCTATAAACTAATAAAGCTAAAAGTATTACTTGTTACAATATTATATTATGTTAGGATTACAGATGCACGTATCAATGGCAGGGACCAGCACCAAGGTACTGTTCACATACTATTTCAATCAGTATCCTGATGCTGCATCCATGACAGTGACAGCAACTCTTATAGGCAGTGGAGAGATCAGGCTCTATATGGAAGATTACAAAGCTTCGTCCAAAAGGGTGGGGGGGATTTATAGTCCCTTACAGCGGGTAGTGATCAATCTATTGGGGATCGATTTATCACATCTAGTGTAGACACTATAAAATCGATCCCCGATCGCTCTGCCGTCAACTCCGGAACTCCACCGCATACAAGAGGTGGAAGCGGAATCAACGGGGGAGCGGCAACGGTCAACTTGCAGCCATCCTCACGGGCAGGTAAATCAACCTAAGATATGCTATTCGGGTAGCTGAAGTTGAGTATCTTAGGTCGCCTCCCCTCCCGACCCTTGTAGACCTAGCCTTATTCTCGGAGGAAGGGCTCAGCTGATTTTTCTTTGGAAGCCTGTCTGGCTTCTATTGCTTTGATGTATTTCATTGAATTTTGAGATGAATGATTCCAGAAAACAATTAATAGTTTTGCTAAGTATAACAGGGCAAATTTTATTCCTGTTTTGTAGTTATAATTTTTTATTGTGAGAAAGGCAGCACATTTATATTGCATTTCCAGGCATATGTTGGAAAAGGGACATATAGTACAGTAGATAGTTTCTTCCGAGGTACTTCAATACTCTGAATTGCTGTAGCATCAATTCCTTTCTTGGAAGTGAATTAATTTAATGGTGACCAGACATTGTGGTTCTTCTTCTTGAAGGACGGTTTGTAGGCTTTATTTATGCTATCAGTCTGAATCTAGTTCTACGAGGTCTCCTCCAGCCATTGTCACGCTGAGAAGTTATTTAATGAATGGGGCTCATGTATATTCAGCATCTACTGACACTGCTGAGATTTTGAAACTGGATCTCTAGGTTTATTACTCTGTCCAATAAAGTTTTAAGTTCTAAAACTGTGAATTATTTATGTTACCACTGATCACTAACTTTCATCCTCTAGATCATTTATTCTCCAGGAAGTGACTGCCACTCATTGCTGAACATTGCCAAGCTTGCTATTTAGACCTGTAATGACCATGTTACTGTCCTGTACTTGTTCTTTATAAAAATAACTTGTATTTTTAATCTCCTGCAGCAATTTTTCAATAGCTATTTTATGAAGTTAGATCTAGTAGAGACAGTTTGGTATGGACAGAATTCCTGTTATTGCCTGGTGCAGCACAGTCTTTGATTTTCATTTTATTCAACCGTTTCATAGTGCCATTTGAGTTGATGATTTTTTATTTATCTTGATATAATTTTATTGAATTTTAGGATATGCTATTAAGTATTCAACCAGTTAGGGCTTGGCAAAAATGTATATGAGCTCTGCTGGAGTCTTTCTGAGGACTTGTCTTCATTTAAAATTCTGCAGCATTAAAAGGGCATGACTGCTGCCTTCTACTCTGTTCCTTTGCACCACTGTCTATCGATCTGCAGTAGCAGGGAAGGTAGGAGGGTCATGGAATTCATAGATTCCAAGGCTAGAAGGGACAATTGTGATCATCTTGTCGGACCTTCTACATAACACAAGCCATAGAAGTTCCTCAAAATAATTCCTAGAGCATACCTCAAATAACAACAGTTACTGTACAGATAGGTAACTTTTTTTCCCCTCCTTTCAGTGATTGTGCACATATACATGACACTGTAGGTGACTAGGGTTGCCAACTTTCTAATCACACAAAACCGAAAACCCTTGTCTTGCCCCGTCCCACCCCTTCTTCAAGGCCTTGTCCCTCACTCACTCCAATCCCCTCTTCCTCCATTGCTCATTCTCCCCTACCCTCACTCACATTCTCCAGGGTGGGGCAGAGGGTTGAAGGGGGGAGAGCTCGGGCTGGGGTTGCTGCCTCTGGGATGAGGCCAGGTATAAGGGGTTTGGAGTGTGTGTGGGGGGGGGTGGGGGGATGGGGACTCAGGGCTGGGACAGGGGGTTGAGGTGCAGGAGAGGGTGCGGGCTCTGGGAGGGAGTTTGAGTGTGAGAGGGGGCTCAGGGCTGGAGTAGAGGGTTGGGGTGTGGGCTCCAGGAGTGAGTTTGGATGCAGGAGGAGATTCAGGGTTGGGGCAGGAGGTAGAGGTGCAGGGTCTGGCTAGGAGTGTGGGTTTTGGGGGGGTGGGGCCAGGTCTGAGGGGTTTGGAGTGCAGCGGGGGGCTCAGGCCTCTGGCATAGGGTTGAGGTGCAGGAGAGGGGGTGGGCTCTGAGAGGGAGTTTGGGAGCAAAAGGGGGCTCAGGGCTGGGATAGGGGGTTGGGTGCAGGCTCTGGGAGGAAGTAAGGGTGCAGGAGGGGGTTCTGACATGGGGTTGGGGGTTTGGGTGCAGGAGGGAGTGAGGGGTACAGGCTCTGGCCAGACAGTGCTTACGTCAGGTTGCTCCCTGAAGTGGCCAGCATGTTCAGCTCCTAGGTGGAGGGGTCAAGGGGTTCTACGTCCTGCCCATGGCTGCAGGCGCTGCCCCTGCAACTCCCATGGGCTGTGTTTCTCAGCCAATGGGAGCTGCAGAACTGATGCTCAGGGCCAGGGCACTGCATGGAGCCCCCATGGCCTGCCCTACACCTAGAAACCAGACATGCCATCTGCTTCCAGGAGCCACACAGAGCCAGGGCAGTCAAGGAGCCTGCCTTAGTCCCACTGTGCCACCAACTGGACTTTTACCAGCCCAGTCAGCATTGTTGACCGGAGCTGCTAGGGTCCCTTTTTGACTGGGCATTCTGGTCGAAAACCAGATGCATGGCAACCCTAGGGTGACTCATCAGCAGTTCCAGCATGTCTAACATATATCATTATATATATTGCAGTTTACTTAGGGTGACCAGATGTCCCCTTTTCAAAAGGGACAGTCCTGGTTTTGGGGACTTTTTCTTATATAGGCACCTATTATCCCCCACTCCCTGTCCCGTTTTTTCACAGTTCCTTTCTGATAACCCTAAGTTTACGTCATAATGTAATTTGCACATTTCATAATATTACCCACTGTATCTTATAACAATATTCACCACAATTTTCAAACTTGTGTGTTGAAGGTTAGGCACCTTAATCCTTATTTGGAAACCCATGTTTATTAGAATTAGTATTACAATGGTGCCTAGAAAGGGGCTGTTTTTCAGAGGTGCTGAGTATCTGCAGCTCTAGTTGACCTTAGTAAAAATCAGGCCATTTTTATATAGGTGCCTAAATATAGATTTAGGTGCCTAACTTTAGGCATCTGAGTTTGATCTTTGTGTGCCATTAATAACACCTCTCACTCATCTCTAAATAATTTGTAAGATGAATGGCTATTACCTAGAATATTATTTAAAAATAACATTTTTCAACGTCTTCATGACTTTGTCCAAAATATAATTCTAAATAATTCAATGGTTTTAAACTGAATTATCACTATTATTTATTTTTTGTATAACACCCATAACATTGCTGGGCCTTTACTGACAAATGCTGGATATACGTCTCTATATTTCGCATTCTCAATAAATCAATTGTAAATATTTGCAAATAAATAAGTTTTTAAAAATCCCTCAACAAAAAATCTTGCATCCAATCATATCCATGTACAGAACATGGATGCTGTTGTCACTGAAGTCAGTAGGAATATTACTACTGACTTCAAGAGAGAAGCAGAACTGGGCTCCCTATGCTACAAATTATTATTGATAGTCTGTGCAAAGCTCAGTGGTTCAAATGGCTTTGTGCAAATTGGAACTGGGCAGAGGATGGACAGTCCATTTTGTGAAGGATTTTAAGATTTCAAAATCTGGCTTAATTTCAAGTCAGAACCAAACTTAAAGATTTTTAGATTCTCTGTGAAGGAAAATTCCAGGAAAAAAGAGTTTTGGATTGATTGAAATGTTTTGTTTCAATTTTGACCTTTTGAATTTTATATTATAACATAATAGAATACAAAATAATAAACATTTCAAAATGATGTCATTTCAGAGTGAAAAATCAAAACATTTCATTCCAAAAATGTGAAAATGGGATTTTTTGACTAATGGAATTTTTTAAAAAATTTTCTCTGAAACAAAATGTTAGTTAAATCAACACAAGTGTGCAATTGTTTCAGTTTTGACTATATTTTCTGATGGGAAATGGATTCATAAAAGTTTTTTTTCTGACTAGCACCAGTGCAAACATTTTTCTGAGTTTCTGCCCATTGAATTTGCATTCCAAGTGAACCCTGGAATATAATATAAAACTCAGCAAGAACCATCAAATGTTGCATGTTTTCAGGTGAAAATATAAAATGGCTCAGTTTGTTCAGAACTTGTCCAGGTTGGTTCATTGCTCAGTCCAAGTTCACTGAAAGGTTGACTAAGCACAGAAAATTTGGCTTGAATTTCAGATACCATTTGGAAAGTTTCACATAGCTCTGATTATCAACCCTCCAAAAATAATGAAAGTCTTAAGGATTAGTGTTTATAGTACTACCTTAAGAATGTGTTTCAGACAAACTGTTTCCAGGCAACTCTTAAAATAAACTATTATTCACACAGAAGGATATATTTGTCCAGAGAGATAAGTCTCTATTGGTTTGTTGTTAGAGACACTTAGAGAGAGGTTTATCTTACTTATAATAAGGCAGAAATCTTCCCTTGTTTGTTAAGATTAAGAATGAGCTCTCTAGTAATTTGGCCCTGAATTTTCAAAAGGGTTCACTCATTTTAGGTGCCTCAGTTTCTGAGTGCTCAGCTTCAGACATCCACAACTTGACTTTTAGAATGACAGAACTGGTGTTGAGGGCACTCAACACCTCTGGTAATATACTTGGCCAAAATTAGAGGGCTTCAGTAAATATATACTCCAGTTTTAAAAAAAACTGCAAGCAGCCATCAATGTTATTAATGTTCTTACATTTACTAAACAGACAAATGAATAGTGATGTTTCTTATCTGATGAAATTTTATATTCATTATTTTGTCTTCCATTCAAGTATTGATTCCATTGGATTCAGTGGAATTGTAGTTATTTTACACAGGTATAACTGAGCTCAGAATCTGGACCACTGCCTGCAGCAGGACTGCTCATATGAGTAAGGCAAGCCAAGATTTTACCCTATGAGCCTTTCACATGTACCAAAATTAAAAATATATTAAATGTAAATAAATAAAGTATTTTACGATCATTCTGTGGTTTTCACCTTTGAAATCATTGGGAGTCTTTCTATTTACTTTAGAGGGATTTTACACTATAAAAAAAATCTACAAAGTTTATCAAACAATGAATGTGGAAAGCCAAAGAGAATTGTATGAAGCCAGTCAAAACTAAAATCCCATCTGGAAACAAAATAAAAATGTTATAGTAGCTTATTGAACTTGGAAGATGAACCTGTGGAGTTTGGTAGGCTTTGAAATGGACTGTGTGAAGGAAGACAAAAGATCTCAACAACATTATTCTAGTTTTGTTAGTTCACTTAAGTGATACTGTCATGGTATAATTCCCCACTCTGAACTTTAGCGTCCAAAAGATGGGGTACCAGCAGGAATTCCTCTAAGCTCAATTACCAGCTTAGTACTTGTAGCGCTGCCACCAACCAGAAATCCCAGTGCCTGGTACACTCTGGTCGCCCCAAAACCTTGCCCGGGGACCCTCAAGACCCAGATCCTCTGGATCTTACCACAAGGAAAGTAAACCCTTTCCCCAACCGTTGCCTCTCCCAGGCTTCCCCTCCCTGGGTTACCCTGGAAGATCACTGTGATTCAAACTCTTTGAAGCTAAAAACAGAGAGGACAATTCACCTTCCTCCCTCCTTCTCTTTCCCCCTCCCAGACTCTCCCTGAGAGAGAAAGTAATCCTAACACAGAGAGAAATTAACCTTTCTCTCCCCCTTCCCTCCTTTCTCCCCACCAATTCCCTGGTGAATCCAGACCCAGTCCCTCTGGGGTCTCACCAGAAATAAAAAAACCATGCAGGTTCTTAAACCAGGAAGGCTTTTAATTAAAGAGAGAAAAACAGTAAAAATGTTATCTTTGTAAATTTAAGATGGATTCAGTTACAGGGTTTTTCTCAGCTATTAGACAATGGGGATAACCCTCCATGCCTACGTATACAAGGACAAATTAAGATCTTCAGCAAAAGTATCAGAATTTGAGAACTCCTATTCAGCCAAATACACATTTAAATTCCTTCCGCAAATGCACAATTGGCAATAAGAACAACATAAGCTAACTCGCCTTTCTATCCTAGTACGGGTAATATTTAAACTTATAAGAGCCTATATCGGAGAGAATAGATAGGGAAACTTGTTGCAACGGTAATGGTCAACGGTATCCAAGACTGCAGAGAGAACACACAAAAACTAACGAGCACATGCACAAAAATATACTCCCCTCAGATTTGACAAGTACTGTCTCCTGATTGGTCCTCTGGTCAGGTGACAGCCAGGCTTACTGAACTTGTTAACCCTTTACAGTCAAAAGAGATATAAAGTACTTCTTTTCTATTAACTCCTACTATCTGTTTATGACAGATACTATATCTTTGATTGTGTTTAGACTAGATTTTCCCTCTTAAAATAACCCAGTGTTACTATCACCAGTGCAACTCCACCAGTGGTAGTAAAATGGGATCACTAGTGTATGCAAGACTCCAGCAGTTGGCAGTGTTTCTATGGCTTAGTCTATTCCTAAAACTTAAGCTGATCTAGCTACATAACTCAGGGGTGTGAAAATCTCACATCCCGCCACCCCGAGAGATGTACATAAGCCCCGGTATAGACACCATTAGGTTGATGGAAGAATTCTTTCATTGATGTAGCTACCGTCTCTTAAGGGATGGATTTACTACAGTGATGAAAAACCCCTTCCATCACTGAAACACATATCTACATTAGAACGCTACAGAGACATTGTTGCAGTGCTGGAGTATTTGTAATGTAGACATACAATATGTCATCTAAATCTGACCAGGGCAAGTCTAGAAAAGATGGTGCTAAAAGGACAATGACAACTATCACCTTAAGAATTCCTACTGTTGCTAGCACTTGTGGTGCTGCATCAGTATTAGGAATGACTAGAAATTTTAGGGGGGAAATTCGAGCATAGACAAGACTTCAGAGTAGTGATCTGATCTGTAACTTATATTGAGAAGGGAGCAGGGCCGGCTCCAGGGTTTCTGCCACCCCAAGCAGAAAAAAAAAAAAGCCGTGATCACGATCAACTCTACCACCACCACTTCAGTCTTCAGTGGCAATTCAGCGGCTGGTCCTTCACTCCGAGAGGGAGTGAGGAACCCACCGCCGAAGAGCCCAACGTGACGCCCCTTCCCCATGGCCGCCCCAGGCACCTACTTGCTGCTTGGTGACTGGAGCCGGCCCTGGAAGGGAATGGACTAGGTTTATCTTAAAAATAATAAACTGATGAAAGAAATGAGAGTATTCTCTAAGACCAAAAAGCAGCTAGTCTTTGAAATCAAGACAGGACAGTGGGGAGGTTTCAAAGTAATATTCTTATACTTTGATGACCGTAATGGAAAGTATGTTTCAGAGTAAGCCTGGGGGAATGCTTTCAAAAGATGATAACATGGGTTCAGTCTGCAGAAAATGCATAGGACACTATTATATCGATATTCATGTTTTCCTATTCTAATAATTGCCACTGATATAGTTCAGTGTGTCTTCAAAGCACTGTCCAAATATTTCCTCCCATGGAAATAGCAGGAGGTAATTAAGCGGGTGGAGGAGGGAAAGAGCAAGGTGAACATTAACTGATTCCATTCAGACTCTTGCAAAACCTAACATGATGACTATGAAATTGTACAGGCTCTCAGAGTGGTAATTTTGAGCTGAGCATAAGGAAGCTATGACTAAAAGGTAAATACAGCTGGTTGCTTTATTGAAATGGATATGAGTCCAACCAGGTGTTTGAAGGAACCCAACTTTGTGAGGCTTCTAGATGATCCTGTAATGCTGTTATGTGGGTAGGTGCTTTTTAGTGATCAATGGCTCCATGTCCAGTTGGCAGTGGTATCAAGTGTGTGCCCCAAGGGCCAGTCCTGGGGCTGGTTTTGTTCAATATCTTCATTAATGATCTGGAGGATGGAATGGACTGCACCCTCAGCAAGTTTGCAGATGACACTAAACTGGGAGGAGTGGTAGATATGCTGGAGGGTAGGGATAGGATACAGAGAGACCTAGACAAATTAGAAGATTGGCCCAAAGGAAATCTGATGAGGTTTAACAAGGACAAGTGCAGAGTCCTGCACTTAGGACAGAAGAATCCCATGCACTGCTACAGACTAGGGACCGAAAGGCTAGGCAGCAGTTCTGCAGAAAAGGACCTAGGGTTTACAGTGGACAAGCAGCTGTATATGAGTCAACAGTGTGCCCTTGTTGCCAAGAAGGCTAATGATATTTTGGGCTGTACAAGTTAGGGACATTGCCAGCAGATCAAGGGACAATTTTTTTTTACATGCATATAAAAAACTGATGACACCATAGAGCAATATGTCACAAAATTAAGAAAACTCAGTAAAACCTGTGACTTTGGTACAGACAGTCACATGGAAGGTGTGGACCACAACAAGGCCCCAAACTGTGTGTTACCTTTGGGAAACTATCAAAAATGTGGGAAACATAATCATTTTGCAAAATGCTGCAGATCCCAAATGCAGAAAAGTCAAGTGCACTCAGTTAAAGACAATCTGTTTGAGGAGTTTTTCCATAGACGTACTTGGATCTAGCAAGCCTGATAAGAGGGACAGGATACTGACAGTAAATGGAACAATTATTCCACTGAAACTGGATATAGGTGCTCAGGTTAATATTTTTTCTGAGCAAGATTACGAGAGATTAAAAATAAGACCCAAACTGGGAACAACAAAAATAAAATAATTGATTATTCTGGAACAAATATACCCATGAAGGAGAGGTGCATTTCTAGTATCAACCATAAAAACATCATGTAAGGCTCCCATTCATTGTGCCAAAAGAGATTACACCAATTTTAGGCCTGGCTACATGTGAGAAACTCAGTCTGGTAAAATGGGTGCTCTCACTACAAGATCATACTGAACCTGGATATGAGGCACTCTTTCAGGAATATCATGACCTGTTTCCAGGGTCAGGTTGCTTGCAGCGTGAACATATAATCCAGACAAACAAGCAGGTCCCTCCAGTTATCCATCCATTCATAAAGGTGCCATTTGCACTACATGATAAACTCAAGGCTGAGCATGCAAGGATGGAAGCAGTGCAAATAATACAAAAAATTGAGGAGTCAACAGAATGGGTGAACTCCTAGTCTTTGTGGAGAAAAGTAACAGCCAGCTATGTATATGCTTATATCCCAGAGACCTCAACAAGACTATACAAACGACCAATCAGAGGAGAGATTATGGCTCAGTTTTCAAATGCTCAATATTTGAGTAAATCGGATGCATCTTCAGGTTTTTAGCAGTTAAAATTAACTGAAGAAAGCTCAAAACTATGCACATTTAATACCTCATTTGGAAGATACAGATTCTTATGCATACCCTTCAGGATAGCTTCAGCACCAGAAGTGTACCACAAAACCATACATATCATCTATGAACATATTAATGGTGTTGACGCCTCAATGGATGACATCATCATCTGGGGCTCAGTGAAAAAGGAGCATGATCGTAGACTCTAGGAAGTTCTGGTTGCAACTAGAGCTGCAAACCTCAAACTAAATAGGTAGAAATATATTTTGAGGGTTACAGAATTGACTTTTGTTTGGAGATGAATGAAGGCGTAAAACCTGGCAAGGGAACAATTTCAGCTATTGAAATGATACCCTGTTCCCAGTCAAAGAAAGATGTCCAATGGCTCCTGGCAATGGTTAATTATCTTGGAAAATTCACACCTAATTTATCTACCAAAGCAGCAGCTTTGAGAAAACTCTTAGAGAATAAAAATGAATGATATTGGAGTGCAGAACAGGAGGAATCATGGGAAGGTTTTGATAGCAACAACTGATACAAGTACCAGTGTTGAAGTGCTATGCATCAGGAAGGCCTGTTAAAATCTCAGCAGATGCTTCGCAGTCTGGATTAGATGCAGTGATTTTACAGAAGCATGGGGTTTATTGGGTACCAGTGGCATATGCATCAAAATTACTGACTGAGGCAGAAACCAGATATGCACACATTGAAAATGAGCTTTTAGAAATATTATTTGCTTATGGGAGATTCAATCAGTATATTTATGGACAGACAGTGGAAGTTGAAATGGACCACAAGTCCCTTATAGTGTTATTTAGCAAACTGCTAAATGACTGTACCTTAAGGATTCAAAGAATGATGATAAAGCTGCAAAAGTATGATCTGGTTGTGACCTATATGCCTGATAAATTCATATTCACCGCAGATGCACTTTCCAGAGCAGTGGCTTTCACGAAACTAGAGAAGACTTTAGAGACAGAGATGCAAGCCTATGTGGATCGGATTGTAAATTCAATTCCCTTAGCTAACAGGAAACTACAACAAATAAGAGAGGAAATGGATAAAGATGAATAATTGGGAATGCTTAAAGAAGTGATAATTAAAGGGTGTCCTGAAGAAATAAACAGTTCCTGTCCAAGTATAAGAGACTACTGGAACTGCAGCCATGAAGTTACTGTGATAGATGGGGTGACTTTCAAGGGCAGTAAAGTTGTCATTCCATTAAGCCTCCGAAAAAAATGCTAGAGAAGATTCATGAGGGTCAGTTACGAATTGAGAAGTGCAAACAATGAGCATGAAAGGTGCTGTATTGGCCATGGATCAATCACGACATCACTACTGTGTAGGAAACTGCTTTTCCTGCTTGAAATACAAGCTGTGCCAACAAACAAAGCCACCGAGACCTCATCCAGTTTCCCAAAGGCCTTATGAGAAAGTCAGCACTGATTTATTTACCAAGCAATCAAAAGATTATTTAATAGTCATAGATTATTGTTCTCTGTATCCAGAAATTTGCACACTGCACAGTACTATAGTAAGTCAGCAGGGACGGCGCTTCCATTTAGGCAACCTAGGCGGTTGCCTAGGGCACCAGGATTTGGAGGGGTGGCATTTTGCTGCCCTCGGTGGCAATTCAGCAGCGGGGGGTCCTTCCGCGCTCCGGGTCTTCGGCAGCAATTCTGTGGCAGGTCCTTCACTCGCTCCGGGACCCGTCACTGAAGTGCCCTGAAGATCAGGAGTGTGGAAGGACCCCCCTGCCGCCGAATTGCTGCCAACAACCGGGAGCGTGGAAGGATCCTCACCCAGGGCACCAAAAACCCTGGCGCCGCTCCTGTAAGTCAGTGATAGCCAGCATGAGAGAAATCTTCTCCAGATATGGAATTCCAGATACAGTCTTTAGTGATAATGATCCACAATGTTCCAGTGCAGATTTTAGGCAATTTACCATCCATTGGGATTTTCATCACAAAACATCAAGTCCAAATTACCCCCAACCAAATGAACATGTGTGGAAAGGTCTATACAGGCAATAAAGAACCTTATGAAAAACTTTTGACCATGGGAGTAATTTGTATAAAGCTTTATTGGTTTAGTGAAACACACCTCTGGAAAATGGCTTTTCTCTAGCTCAGATGTTAATGGGTAGAAGGATCAGATTTAATTTACCAATTACTGATAACCTGCTGAAATCTCATAACAACAAAACCATATAGAAGATGAAAGAAAATCAGAAATGGAAGCAGAAATATTACTTTGACAAAAGGGCCCATAAGCTCCCTTCTCTTAACCCAAGTGACAGAGTGTACTTGAGGAATCACAGCTCTAATACTTGGGGCCAAAGGGGTAACATTAAAGAACAGCTGCATCCAAGGTCCTATGTAGTCCAGATGGACCAGGGGAACACTTTTCAACGTGATTAAAGGGATCTATGAATAATTCCAGAAAGTTCCAACACATTGACAGCTGATGTGGACTCTGGCATTTCCCGTTTAACTGTACCTTTATCATCAATGCACAAAGGAGAATTTGCCAAAGAACAAGAGAACAACTTACACTCTAATGAAAGGCTGACACTGAGAAGATCAGAGCTGGAGATTAAATGTCCTGAAAGACTCATAGGGTATGGCTACGCTGGCACTTTACAGCGCTGCAACTTTCGCATTCAGAGGTGTGAAAAAACACCCCCCTGAGCGCTGCAAGATACAGCGCTGTAAAGCCTCAGTGTAATCAGTGCCGCAGCGCTGCAAGTTACACCTGTAGAGGATGTGGTTTACATGCAGCGCTGGGATAGCTCTCTCCCAGTGCTGGCACTCCAACCACACTCACACTTTAAAGCGCTGCTGCAGCAGTGCTTTGAAATTTCAAGTGTAGCCATACCCATAGACTTGCTAACTTGCCTGGAGAAGGGGTATTTGAGGAAAGTGAGTGGTAAAGACTCACTCAAGAATGATCTGCTGGTAGCCTTTCCTCTCTAGGTAGTTGATACATTGGGTTTATAGAAATGTACTAGATGGGTTGAGAATTTGATGTATGTGTTATTAGATAGCTAACTCTGTGTGTGTGTGTGTGTGTGTGTACATATATAACGAGTTAATTCGTTTTTCTTTAAGAGGGAAGATGTAGAGATATGTTTATGAAAGATTCTGATATGGAGACATTCCCTCATAAGGGATTGTGTTGTGAGTGTCGGAATTTGGTGATCTGCCTTGGAGGCAGTGGCTGGGAACACATGGCTGGGTGCAGCAGTTCACCAGAAACGCTCCAGATTGTTTTATTAAAGGTTCATTCCTTTCTCATTCACTGGTTTGTTATTTAATGAACCCCAATATTGTTACACTCTTCATAAAGGGAATGCCCAATTTATTTTGTAAGAAAAACACCCAACTCTGTTTCCTCAGGCATTCAAATACACCACAAATTAACAATCCTTCCTTGTTTACAGAAAGCATGTCTCCTTTTCTAAATTATTCTGCATGTGATTGTTTTCAATGCACTGAACAAAGCTTTTGTGATACAAATGATACACATATTCCCATCTTTAAATTTAAATCAGAAATCCAACAAAAATCCTATCAGCCTGATTCTCTTCTCACATTGGTGAAAGTAAATAAAGAGTAACTCAGCTGAAGACAGTAGTGTCCACCAAATGTGAGAAGACAATCAGACCCTAATATATTTTTCTTTAAAGAATACCTACATCGTGGGCCTATTTCACTTACACTAAGGCCCCTTGCATCAGTCTGACAGTGAAAAGAGGCCTTAAAGTGGATATAAATGCACTCTAAGGCCCCTTTAAACCACCAGATCAGTGAAAAGAGCTTTAGTGTGAATGAGAATCAGGCGGTTGTAGCTGGTTAGAACAGCATTTGCCTGACTGATATTGGAAAACAATAAAATCATACCCCGCAGAAAACGTTTGACATCCCAACCACAGCCAGGTAAAATCAAATAAAAAATTAAAAGTTAACTAAGCCTGTGGCCATTTATTGGACCCCTTGTAGAGCAAGCGGAGGGTTTTCATCATTGTAAACTTTGTGGTCTCAGGCCTTCTTCCTAATCTAGTAGCCCTGAAGATGCAAGTGCTAATGAAGATATGCTCTCCTTGACTTCATAGCCTCTGAGTAAAAGAAAGAAACCTCAGTAGGGAAGATTGGAATGTTGATGCAATCACCAGAGGATCTCAGAGGAAAGTTTTGACTTGGACTTCAAAGGTTAAGCCCTATAAGTGGAAACATGAAGAAACAAAATAAATTGATCAAACAGACTGTTCATTACATGATCAAAGACAGACATGGGATAATGCCAATCAGTGATCAGTCACAATAATGAGGAGTACTTGTGGCACCTTAGGGTATGTCTACACTACAGGATAATTCTGATTTAACATAAACCGGTTTTATAAAATAGATAGTATAAAGTCGATTGCACGCAGCCACACTAGGCACATTAATTCAGCGGTGTGCGTCCATGGTCCGAGGCTAGCATCGATTTCTGGAGCGTTGCACTGTGGGTAGCTATCCCGTAGCTATCCCATAGTTCCTGCAGTCTCCCCCACCCCTTGGAATTCTGGGTTGACAGCCCAGTGCCTGATGGGCAAAAATCATTGTCGCGGGTGGTTCTGGGTACAGCCTCACCCTCCCTAAGTGAAAGCAGCAGACAACCTTTTCATACCTTTTTTCCTGGGTGAACTGTGCAGATGCCATAGCACAGCAAGCATGGACCCCGCTCAGATCAACACCACGATCATGAACGTTGTAAACACCTCACGCATTCTCATGCAGTCTATGGTGAACCATGAACTGCAAAGGCAGGCGAGGAGGAGGCGGCTACGGCAGCACGGCGATGAGAGTGATTAGGATATGGACACTGAATTCTCCCTAACCACGGGCCCCTGCGCTTTGGAGCTCCTGCTGGTAACAGGGCAGGTTCTAGCCATTGAACGCTGATGTTGGGCCCGGGAAACAAGCACAGTCTGGTGGGACCACATAGTTTTGCAGGTGTGGGACATTCACAGTGGCTGAGAAACTTTTGCATGCGTAAGAGCACTTTCATGGAACTTTGTGACTTGCTTTCCCCTGCCCTGAAACACCATAATACTAAGATGAGAGCAGTCCTCACAGTGGAGACGCGAGTGGCAATAGCCTTCTGGAAGCTTGCAACGCCAGACAGCTACCAGTCAGTCGGGAATCAATTTGGAGTGGGCAAATCTACTGTGGCATGCAAAGCTGAATTCTGATGCCCGACCTGCGTCTGTGAGATCTGTAACACTAGAGCCCAGGCACTCAAAAATTAAGATGCAAAATGCGACCTTGTAGTGAAATCACATGTGCTGTGTAAGTGAATAGTGTTGTTCACTGTGAAAGAGTATAACCATTGTTCTGTAAAATGTATCTTTTTTTAAATACTCTCTCCTTTTCCCTCCCTCATGCAGCTGCAGATTTTTCAAGCCTCCCTACTCCATCCCGAAGGCTAGCTCAGATAAGGCGGAGGAAGAAGAGGACGCAGAGATGAAATGTTCTCGGAAATCAGGTGGAAGTAACTCGGAATGAAAGAGCTCAATCTGAATCATGAAGGCGTGGTATTCAAATTACAGGAAGATGCCAGTGAACGTTGAGGACAGGGGGCTGCTCGAGAATGAGAAGGTGTAGGCAGGAAGATCAGTGGTGGCGGGAATGACGAACTGCGGCGCTGCTGCGTGATACAAACTGACATCCTCTGACATTCTGGTGGATTATTAGAACAGTGAAGGTCTAAAGTGCCGCTGCAGCTCTCCTGCTTCACCACCTCATAACTCACCATGTTCCATATCTTCCTCACCTCACGTCGTAAGATGCGTGGGGAGGATTTGTGCACCCCCACATCCACCCCGTGGACCATCAACCAAAGAGCTGTCATTAATTGAAAATGGGCCTTTTCCATTCTCTCCTATCTCCTCCAAACCTCATCTCGGTAGCCTGTCAGTTCTCTCCCTCTTTATAATGACTTTTTAAAAAAGAATATATGATTTTTTAATACGATATGTGATTTATTTCCTTAGCAAGCTGTAAACAAAGGGGTAGTGGTTTGACTTAAGGGAATGGTCAATAAGAGGTGTGGGGTTCATCAGGGAAAACAAACAACAAGCAGTCACCCATACCCTGGCCCGTGATGAACTCATTTTCAAAGCTTCTCTGATGCGACTCCTCTCCCTCTCCTCGGTGTTCTCCTTCAAAGTCGCCCTGTGTCTACTTGCATAATCAGCCCCAGGTGGTGCCCCACCCCAGTAAAGTCTCTCCCTTACTTCGGATGTGGAGCCACGCAACACAATAAACATAGAGAGATAATTGGTTTGGCTGAGGTCTGATCTGTAGCCCGTAATTGTGCCAGGGCGCCTTTTAAACGGTCCAATGCCACATTCTCACCACTTCTGCACTTGCTTAGCTGTAGTTAACATCCGACCACTTCCAGGCTGCCTGGTATTCATGACGCCATGGCATGGGGTAGGCTGTGTGTCCCCAGATAAACTACAGGCATTTAACATCCCCAACTTTATTATTGTCTGGTCTGGATAGTAAATTCCTTGCGGCTAGCATTTCAAATCAGAGTAGTGCTTCATGAAGACGCTGAGCGTCATAAACCACTTCCTGGCCATCCCACGTGGATGTTGGTGAAACATCCTTGTTGATCCACCAGTGCTTGCAGCACCATTGTAAAATACCCTCTGTGGTTTACGTACTGGGCGCCGCTGCGCCCTGGTTGCCAAGATTAGGAATTGGTTCACTATCGCGCCCCCACGTTAGGTGAATCCCATTTGCTAGCAAAGCCATCCACTATGTGCTCTGCAACGTTTCCTAGATGTCACAACACTTATTGTGTGCGCATGCAGCTGTATGTATGCTTTGGCTTACTTGCATCACAGAGCCCCA